>NC_090751.1:25762805-26019183 GCF_036898095.1 Palaemon carinicauda | reverse complement strand
TATTCCTATAATGCTAAATTAGATGGATAGGTCAAACTTCAAGAACCTTGGCCAAGAATGTCATTCTGTAACTATTAAGAAGGGGGTGAAACCAGTTTCCTTATCAGGTACATCTTTCCTGTATGACAAACACGCTAACAAGAGTTATTGTTTGATAGCATTCCTAAAGTGAAGTGACAAAGGAGAGAATACAACAATACCTCTAGGATGGCAAATCCAATACTTGGCAAGAAGTCAATACAGTGACATAGAAGAATAATGTCACAAATTGGGGGATTCAAGTAAAAACTTAAGATAGTTTAGAAAAATTCTATAGACTGTTAAATGAGTTAGATAAATGTGCAGGAAGTAGGGCAGCAGTTACCTGGGAAGTGGGAAAATCAATTTGAACCAATTTAATGTCATCATCACCTATCAACTGACCTAAGCACACGTGTATTGAATGTTTCCATGTCAACAGGTATATCAGGGAGAGGTCCCAGGACATAAGCAGGCGAGAACCAGCTGGGTGCGGTTACATCACCTGCCACCGCTACCCAAAGGCAAGACTAGCCCTTGTACAGTACCTCCCCGCAATGTGCACGCAATAAGAACAGATTGGAAGCCAAGAGCAGGCAGTTCAGTTCAAGTTCAAGTTGTGAGTGGGTAACAGACAGAAGACGCACCCACCTTGGTAGGGTTATCTTAGTCATGGCTATCATCGACACTTATCAAGACAACCAATACGTATTCGTTTGTAATGTATTTTTGAACTTAGCCGTTTCTCTTCTGTGTCCTTTCTCTCTGAGTGTGTCTAACTATTAAGTGATCTATTGATATCTACAACTTATGAACATTTTACGCCGTTTTCTCTTCTGTGTCCTTTCTCTCTGAGTGTGTCTAACTATTAAGTGATCTATTGATATCTACAACTTATGAACATTTTACGCCGTTTTCTCTTCTGTGTCCTTTCTCTCTGAGTGTGCCTAACTATTAAGTGATCTATTGATATCTACAACTTATGAACATTTTACGCCGTTTTCTCTTCTGTGTCCTTTTTCTCTGAGTGATCTATTGATATCTACAACTTATGAACATTTTACGCCGTTTTCTCTTCTGTGTCCTTTCTCTCTGAGTGTGTCTAACTATTAAGTGATCTATTGATATCTACAACTTATGAACATTTTACGCCGTTTTCTCTTCTGTGTCCTTTCTCTCTGAGTGTGTCTAACTATTAAGTGATCTATTGATATCTACAACTTATGAACATTTTACGCCGTTTTCTCTTCTGTGTCCTTTCTCTCTGAGTGTGTCTAACTATTAAGTGATCTATTGATATCTACAACTAATGAACATTTTACGCCGTTTTCTCTTCTGTGTCCTTTCTCTCTGAGTGTGTCTAACTATTAAGTGATCCATTGATATCTACAACTTATGAAAATTTTACGCCGTTTTCTCTTCTGTGTCCTTTCTCTCTGAGTGTGTCTAACTATTAAGTGATCGCCGTTTCTCTTTTGTGTCCTTTCTCTCTGAGTGTGTCTAACTATTAAGTGATCCATTGATATCTACAACTTATGAAAATTTTACGCCGTTTTCTCTTCTGTGTCCTTTCTCTCTGAGTGTGTCTAACTATTAAGTGATCGCCGTTTCTCTTTTGTGTCCTTTCTCTCTGAGTGTGTCTAACTATTAAGTGATCCATTGATATCTACAACTTATGAACATTTTACAGTAACTTATTCCATTGCTCTAAAAGTCAGTGAGAGACATATTTCAACTGTTTATGTAATTAAAGAGATTCATCCATTCACTTTGAAGAAGATTCTGCTCATGTTGTGAAAATTAAATTGGACGATAAATATCTATTTCCCCACCTTTCATTTATTATCTAATTGCCACAATAAACTAACTGACAAGAATCAATCTAGAAAATCACAAATTATTAGCAATTTGTATTTTTCCCGACATACTTACCGAGAAACACTTTCTTAGGAGTTACCTGGAACCTCCTCTCAAACGACCAGAGTTTTGTGTAGTTTACCCTACTCCCATTTTCTATGATGATAGGCCTAGCGGAGGAATACGTGCCCTGAGGGCAATACCAAGTCAGGCCACATGTTTCCCAGGTCGTAGGCTTCAGTAAGTCTATGTAAGTAACAATACTAAAGATCAGTGAGGCACATGGGGGAAGGATGGGGGGTCATATCTCGAAAGTGTTTCTTGGTAAGTATGTTAGGAAAAATACAAATTACTAATAATTTGTGATTTGTTCCAACACAGAGACTTACCTCGAAACACTTTCTTAGAAGACTTACACTTTAGGTTTAGGAGGTGGGAGTGCCTCCCTGACAAGGACCCCAACACATGGAAAGTAGGATAAACTACACAAAGAGCTCATTTATTGTGCATATAGTACTCCCCCTACAAAATTCCTTGATGTGCTTGATGAATTTTGAACATAACTTGATGTGCCGGTCTACTGGCTAAGACCTCCACAGACGATGGATAGTACGAGAAAAAGATAAGGGGAAATAATAGATAAGAATGCTTGTGTCTAGAGAGTTTGAAATCCGCGATTGAACCTGAGGCTTGAGCCGTTAAATTGGTTGGAGCGCTGAGATGACTGGCCCGATCGAAAAACCATCCAATGATTTCCTCGTACAATCCTTGAGGTAGTGAGCGATGAATGTCGACTGATTAGACCAAGTTCCCGCTCTAAGTACCTGAGCAACAGACATGTTCTTTTCAAAGGCTAGAGAGGTGCTTAAACCTCTAACATCATGAGCTCTGGACTTTCCTGGAACTGAAAGTCCAGCACTAGAATAAGCTTGAATTATAACTTGCCTGAGCCAAAAAGAAATAGTGTTCTTTGAAATTTTCTTTTTAGTCTCACCCGTGGATACAAAAAGATTCTTAATTCCAGGACGGAGATTCGCCGTCCTCTTAAGATATTTCCTAATAACCCTGACAGGGCACAACTTTAAGTCTTCTTGATTCCCTGAGTTTGGAATTGCTGGGATAGAAAAACCCTCAAACCTAGGATCCCAAACGGATGGATTGTGGGTCTTGGCGACGAACGATGGAACAAACTTGAAGGAAATATCCTTCCATCCCCTCGAGTGTTCTACTTCATACGACAATCCATGAAGTTCACCCACTCTCTTAGCTGAAGCCAACGCTAATAAGAAGACAGCTTTAAGCGTAAGATTTCTGTCCACAATATCTTTTAAAGGTTCGAAGGGTGGCTTACTAAGCATGTCTAGAACTCTAGCCAGATCCCAATTTGGAACCCTAGGGGAAGAGGGAGGACATGATTGCTCAAAACTCTTGATGAGCATGGAAATATGTCTGGAAGAACCCAAATCTATTCCCTTCAAACGAAAGACTTGTCCAAGGGCGGCTCGAACCCTTTAACTGCTGGAATCTACATGCCCAGCACATCCATGAGGTAAACGAGAAAATCTGCGATATCGGGTACTGATGCTTCTAAGGACTATCTTCTTTGAAGCACACCATTTAACAAAAGTTGTCCATTTTGCTTGATAGACTGCTGTGGAAGACTTTCTCAAGTAACGAGACATTCTCACAGCTGTCTTTGACGAATACCCTTGTTTTTTCAGCAGACACTGGATGACCTCCAGGCGTGAAGACGAAGGGATTGAGGATTTTCGTGAAACCTCTGGAAGTGTGACTGCCTCAGGAGGTCCGGTCTGTCTGGAAGAGGCCACGGAGGGAGAATGGCAAGGCCTTTTAGGTCTGCGAACCACTCTCTCTCCGGCCACCAAGGCACTTCCAAAGTCATCTTTAGGTTGTTGGCGAAGGGAGGAAAAGCGTACACGTCGAGATTATCCCACTTGTGTTGAAAGGCGTCCTCCAAGGCTGCCTTTGGGTCTGGGACAGGAGAACAGAATACGGGGAGTTTCGCGTTCCACCTTGTCGCGAAGAGATCCATTACCGGAGAGCCCCACATCTGAATGATGTAACTTGCTACCTCTGGATGAAGGGACCATTCTGTCCCTACTACCTGGCCTACTCTGCTGAAGCCATCCGCTAGAACATTTTTTTCCCCGGAATGAATCTCGCCGACAGTCTGACTTCTTCGTTTTCCGCCCAGTTCAGGACATGCAGGGCGAGATCGCACAACTCCTTCGACTTTAACCCCCCTTCCTTCTTTATGTACGCCACTACTGTTGCGTTGTCTGACATCAGAGCCACCGAATTTCCCTTCAGAACTTGAGTGAAGTGTAGGCAGGCTTCCTGAACCGCTCTCATCTCCAGGATATTGATATGAAGATACTTTTCTTCTTCTGTCCATTTGCCTCTCGCTGTTTTCCCCCGAAGATGAGCACCCCAACCTTCCTTTGATGCGTCCGTGAAGAGTAGAAGTTCTGGAGGGCCGGAGGACAGAGGCATCCCTTTTAGAGTGTTTGCACGGTTCTGCCACCACTCTAGAGCTTGTTTGGTTTCTGGAAGAACTTGAACAATCCCGTCTGGGGAACTTCTCTGATCCCACTGATCTTTCAAGTTCCATTATATACTCCTGAGGTCCTGCCTTCTGTGTGGAACCAACTTTTCTAAGGACACCAGATGTCCTATTAGCCTCTGCCAATGCTTCGCTCTTCTGGGCTGGCCTTCTAGGAAGGGACGGAGTACTTGGTCCAGGTTGTTCAGCCTGTCTACTGATGGAAATGCCTTGACCTACAATGAATCTAGAACTATCCCCAAGTACGTCGCTTTTGTTGGTTGGAATTAGATGAGATTTCTCCAGATTGACGGTAATGCCCAGATTTTTGCATAGTTGAAGGAGGTCTGCACCTTGTTGATTCAAGAATTCCTTTGAGGATGAAAGGAGTAACCAGTCGTCCAGGTACCGAATCAGACTAATACCCCGTTCGTGAGCCCAAACGGAGATCGTCGTAAAGATTCTTGTGAATACCTGGGGAGCTGTAGAAAGTCCGAAGCACAGGGCCTAGAATTGCATAATCTGGGCACCCCATTTCACCCGGAGAAACTTCCTGCTTGCTGGATGAATTGGAATCTGGAAATAGACATCCTTGAGGTCTATGGAAATCATAAAATCCCCTTCCCTCAAGGACGCCATGACTGTTCTTGGGGTGTCCATCTTGAAACTTGTCTTTCGTATAAATTTGTTGAGGGCTGACAGGTCTATCACTGGTCTCCAACCTCCTGTTGCTTTCTCCACCAAGAAAAGACGACTGTAGAACCCCAGACCCGGAAGCTTTACCATCGCCATAGCCCCCTTCTGCATCATTGTGGAGACTTCTTCGTCTAAGGCAACTCTCTTCAACGGGTCTTTGGGGATGCAAACCTCCATGACTGAGCAATGATTGATTGATTGATTATGAGTTATCTGGCATCCTGACATCTAAGGTTATTGATGACGACAAACTGTGCCGAATACTATACATTATAACTTCCTTGTAAAAGAATTTTTTTACACTAAAATCCTTCATTTCTATACTTACCTCTGAATAGAACAAGCAATTCACGTAAAAAAAAAAAAAAAAAAAAAAAAAAAAAAAAAAAAAAAAAAAAAAAGATTCTCCCTTGCCACTCCACTCTCCCTCATTTAAAATTGCTGCTAAAACACTCCCTAGATGCCAAGGGAGTTAAGGGCAGGACAGTGACATAGGGCTGAGCCCAAGAAAGGTATAACCATTGCCTCAAATTTTTAGGGGACTCAAATCACCGAAGATGTGCATCACCTTACAAGCGAGGAGGAGAGCAAGTTACTAGTTTGATTCAGATGCAAGTATGGAAAGAAAAGATCTAATTGAAAAACCATGATAATTTCCATGAATTTTACCTCTGAATACACCAAGATGAATAACATTACAAGGTGGATGGGAGGTGATGCAAACAACTTTAGCTATGAATCTTCATCAGCCCAAGAAAGTAAATGCCTTCATTTTAAACCAGATGGTTATCACTCATTGTGCCAAGGAAAAGGCAACCATTTGGGATACGTTTGACAGTATTATTATTATTATTATTACTTGCTAAACTACAACCCTAGTTGGAAAAGCAGGATGCAATAAGCTCAGGGGCTCCAACAGGGAAAATAGCCCAGTGAGGAAAGGAAAGAAGGAAAAATAGAATATCTTAAGAATAACATTAAAATAAATACTTCCTAAATAAACCATAAAAATTTAACAAAACAGTAGGAAGAGAAACTAAATAGTATGCCCGAGTATAGCCCCAAGCAAGAGAACTCTAACCCAAGACAGAGGAAGGCCATGGTACAAAGGCTATGGCACTACCAAAGACTAGAGAACAATGGTTTGATTTTGGAGTGTCCTTCTCCTAGAAAAGCTGCTTACCATAGCTAAAGTCTCTCTTCCACCCTTACCAAGAGGAAAGTGACCCCTGAACAATTAGTGCAGTAGTTAACCCCTTGGGTGAAGTAGAATTGTTCAGCAATCTCAGTGTTGTCAGGTGTATGAGGACAGAGGAGAATATGTAAAGAATAGGCCAGACTATTCGCTGTGTATAGGCAAAGGGAAAATGAACCGTAATCAGAGAGAAGGATCCAATGTAGTACTGTCTGGCCAGTCGAAGACCCCATAACTCTCTGGCGGTAGTATCTCAATGGGTGGATGGTACCCCGGCCAACCTACTTACTACCTAGAGTAATGAGAAATTCAAACTTCCTTCCCATTTTCATGAAGCAACCTCAATACAGGAAAGGAAACAGTACAATCTGAGATTCAAAATTAAAATTACTGAAGACAAGACACAGATGGGATTTAGACTCCAAAGAATGAAGAAAAGCCTCCACAAATATAACTTAAGCTACATAAAATTTTCAAAAGATTAAGTTAGAAACTTAACGAAAGTTAAAATAACATTACTATATTCAAGTGAAAACGCTAAAGACCATTGAAACTATTACGTACATTGTAGGAGCATACAAACCTGCTGAATACTGAACTTTTTAACATCTACTACAAATATGAAAAAAATCTTTAAAATAAAAGCTTGATACTTCAATACTTACTTTGTCTTGAGTACATCTTGCACATCAACCACTAACACTTTACTATCATCTGCACAGACTGCAATCAAGTTAGGCCTGAAATTTGAAAACTATCAAAATCCTCTTCCAAAGACAACAAATTTGGTTGTTAATTTACAATTACAGTATACAGTACATAACCCCCTTTTCTTATCAAATCAAATTTAAGATACAATCAGAAATGAAAGGCAATACTGTATTAGGATTATAGCTACAATTCATGAATATATTTCAAAGACGAATGGTTTTGCTACATACACAGCTGTAAATTTTTTATATTAAACTCACTTAAACGGGTTTTCTGACATTCTAAAAATGGGACGTTCAAAATCACACAATGAAAACAGACTTTCGCTCAGATTGCCTGTGCTACGCAGCAAGAGGGCTCCGTTCTGGGTTCCGACAACGTAATTATCCATACCCTGGCCTGAGGTCCACACAACACTTACTGGCTTACTATCCCAGTCACGATATACACCTGGAGAGAGAGAATAACTATACTGTACAAGCAGGAAAAAACTTTCTAAAGTTTAATAATACAAAAGCCCAAATATTTAATTAAGCATTATAAGTATTTTTTACTTTTACAAAAATCAAAATGGATCAGAATGACCCAAGATAGGTGAAAGACCCCAGACAATGGTGTACTTACATGACGCTGGTCTCAGACATCTGAGATCCCACAAGAGCACATTGCCATCCATACCAGTGGAAAGGAAAATTTGGTCGTTGGATGGATGAGGAGCTACACTTGTGACTGGCTGGGAATGTGCTACAGAAAACAGTCTAACGACTCTGTATCCCTCGCTGTCCCATAATCTGATGCTGAAAAATTTTAAGATACTGGTTACAACAAATTAAATATCACAGTTGGCTTACAACTTCCTGTAAGTGTTTTCTGAATTATGCTGCTGGATGTTTTGAGGGAATAGTTAGTTATAAAAGAAGTTAAAAAGTTGTAATTTATATTACAAACACAATTTCAACCATGATTAGAATAAAATATGTAGCAAAATAATTTTTGCATAAGAAAACATGTTGTAATGGTATATTCTAGACAATTTTCTGTTAATTGCATAAAACACAAGTATATGCAGTATAAATCAAAGTAAATGTGAAACAAATGAAAAAATATTTAGCAAATACATTACATAAGCAGTAAAGACACATTAAAATGTTAAACAGTCAAGTATACCATAATTACAAAGAGATCTGGAATTAAGATAATAGTTTCAAGAGAGCTAAGCCAATTTTATATGTACTTCTTATATCTTGTCAGCAACTGATTTGGGGGAACACCAGAGGATGTGCAAGGGAGGGTTGGAACACCCCTATGAGAATAGAGAGGGCTGAAAACACTTAATATATTTTACTAATTAAAATTCTGATGTTAGAATAAGTACATTTGAAGAAAAATTAGATACCTCATGTCAGATGATGCTGTTAACGCATTCTTGCGATTACAAGTGACCTTAACACAATGCACGACATCCAAGTGTTCATCCAATTGACACACACTCCTTAAATGCGTACCGGTTTCTGTTGTTACTAAAGATAGGAACTCAACTGTGCCTGTATCCTGGAAAGCACGAAAATGAATAAGAATGTAGATCCAGGTGAAATATTAATGGAAAAAGCCGTGAATTAGAAATAATGGACAGACATTCAAATTGGCAATCCCTGGATAGCATTGCAGGTGCCCGTTCCTTTCACTCTCCTACATATTTTGGAATACAGTACTTCGTAACTTTCTTTGTTCATCGGAATAATAAATAAATGGTCATTTTGGTTGCTGTTCCCATCAATATTAGGAGAAAAAAATATTACTAGGCCTGCCGGACACATTCAGTCCATTATTTCTAAAACTTTGCAATTAAATCCACATATCTATTATCCAGTCCCAAACAGCTACAATTCTGGGATCAATCACTTCAAAAACTTCATTAGCATTAGTTGTTAAAGTAAAATATGATACAAGATTTGAGGTTGTTACGAGTGTCATTTCCTTGCCACACTTCTAAATATCCTCTTTAATTAATTTGGTAAGCATGTTAAACTTTACTTACTATTAAGTCACACACGAAGTGTTTGTTTTCAAGAAAGTGTTTGTTTTCAAGAGAGACTTTTTTTTTAAGGAATCATAGGAATTATTTTTCCATTTTCTATCAAAATAAGTAAATATTAGAAAAGTATAAAAAATTATTTATAAAGACAACCGTCAATAAATATGCTTGTAAGGAGTCTAGTTGGTTGTTTAAAGGATTAATTCTTTTGAGTTTTGTGTCAATCCAGAATCATGGCACCAAATAATGACTAAACAGGAGCATAGCTGAACTACTGTACTCATGGTTTCAGAACACTCTTTACTAACATGCTTCTTCATTCTAAGGCACATTCATTACAAACCTGTCCAATCATGATCGAAGTTTCATCATCTAAATATACCCCATCGGCTAACCCAGATGATATTTCGTATCCCGACGTACACTTTTCCACATCCGGAGCAAGTGACGGTGTTTCATAATACCAAAGAGAGCCACCCCAGTAACGTCCTGTGAGGCTGCTGCTACCCATCAACAGATGTCCATCTGTAAGACAGTAAAAATATAGAGAAAACAGTTTTGAGGAACAATCACAGAAATACTGTACCATTTGTTCCCTGATACTAGAAGCTATGCATGCTTGCTTTCTTGACAAAATATCTTTACACAGTACATTAGTATTCAAAATGGACACATCATGGGGCAATGCAATTTAAGTAGACAATATACATCTCTGGATAATGGTTATTTTCTAAACATAGGTCTCTCTCTGCTAAGCTAGCGGTAGATATAATTGAATCTAAGTTTGAACGTGACTGCCTTTCATTTTGGTACAGGGATTTTAAGAGGTGGACTGAGGTGGTAATTCCCTTAAAAGGACATGGGTTGTTATAATTAGGAAATATACAATTTTATAATTTTTGCAATTATGTAGTAACATAACCTCATCCTTTTAACTTAGGCAAACTCGCCGGCTGGTGGGAGGATAGTCACCTTTAAACCATAATCAAAGGTTCTTTCCCTCCTGGGAAATGTCTCGTACTTGGTCCCACTAAGAAAGGGTTGGAGACTTCAAGCACCTGTTATTAACGATTCCTGCGCAGTGATGAAGCTACTGGAATCAGAGCCACGGGGGGAGATAATGTCCGAGTTATATGCCACAAAGATCATATGAGGAAATATCTTTGGCATATAAGAGCAATGGGCTTCCGTATACCAGACCCATAACCCCTGTTGATGGAAGAGTATGGCAGGGTTGCTTCCAATAAACATGACAGATTTGGAAGTAATTTGTATTTTCTTTGACTAAACAAACCTGTAGCTATTTATAGGGGTATCACTTTTGGCGAAGCTGAAAGACAAACCATTAGACTTTTAGCGAGGGTTAACCACCCACCCGCTAGTTAGCGGGGGGATGGAGGGGGGTTAGTAACCACCCCTCTCACTCACACACCTGAGTTTATTGCCCACTTTGATTGCAGTAGGACTTCAAGGGGGACTAGTGCTGGCGGGTCAATCTGTATAAACCGCTAAAGGTTTGTATTGTTAGTAAAAAAACAAATTACTTCCAAAGGTCATTTATTCCGTCATTAAATACAAACCAACGCTATTTATAGGGGTTGACTTACCCTTTGGGAGGGTGGAAGTCCTTGCCAATCTGGCTTTTGGCTTTGATCTGGGGATTCCCTTAGTATGAGTAGTATATAATCGGTGGAAACCCAACACCTCGCTAAAACTCTGATATGCATGGTCCGCAGCCTAACAAGCTGTGTGCTTGTGATACTAGCATTGTGACTGTCAAGGTATGAGTTCTTCTGAGTCGTAGGAAACTTTGAGGTCACCAAGACATACCCAATACATAACAGTATTAACACAATACCAGGTTACACAAGGGAACAATGGTTTACCTGCAGTTGGTTGGTCAGCTTTGCAGAGGACCCTGGGTGCTGATTTCCCCAAGAGAGGGGATGATGAAGAGAAGGAGCCAATTATCCTTAATCATTCATTCAGACTAATCACAGGTAACCTTTGCCCTCAACCTCCTGGTACTTGACCATCAAGGAGCTTGAGGTGTTAAACCAGTTGTTGTGCAGTTACCACAGGACCAACAGAAAACTTTTCCATGTTCCTGTAAGTTACGTCTTGCAAGAAGTGGGCAGTGAAGGACGTCTGATGCTTCCACATGACCGCTTGTAGAAGCTGTGCAATAGAGTAGTTTTGTTTGAATGCCAGGAATGTAACAATGACCCTGGCATCATATGCTCTGGGTCTACGTGTCGGAGGAGGATCAAGATTCAGTGCCAAGTCAATGACCTTGCAAATCCAGACAGAGATGGCATTCTCGGTGATCCTCCTCTTGACCGGGCATGCTGACGAAGTGTGTTGACATTCGAGGGCGAGCTGCAGATATCATTTTGAGGTAATATCTCAAACTCCTAACTGGGCACAGTAACAGTTGATCTAGACCATCGGCTACAGAACGGAGACTTGTTATCCGGAAGGAACCAAATCTAGTATCCGCTACCCCAGGGTTTTGAGTCTTTGCAAGAAACTCAGGGATGAAGTAGAGGCTTACCTCTCCCCCATCCCCCTTGAATAGGCGATGTCATACGAGAGACCATGATGTTCACTAATCTTCTGGCCGAAGCCAAAGCAAGTATGAACTCAGTCTTCAGAGTAAGGTGGCGATCTGTTGCCATGCATAATGGTTCGTAGGGAGGACCTTTCAAGGACTGAAGGACCCGAACCATGTTTCATGGAGGAGGTCTTACTTCCGACCGGGGACAGTCAAGTTCATAACTTCATATAAGGAGTGAAAGTTCCTGTGAGGAGAAAATATCTACTCCTTTCAGCTTAACCCCTTTGCTTCAATGACGTTAGTAGACATCAAAACATCCCTGGTAATGCAAACCATGATGTGGAATAACATCATCTTCATTATCATTTTTATTAATATTACTATAATAACTATAATTTTTAAAAGCTACGAAAGAGTATTGCACATGGCTGCATATCACACAAGTTCCCAGTCAGGAAAATTTCACAAAAAATTCTCCTCTTATATTATCCCCTCCTCCTCCTGTCTTCAGCCAACCAACAAAGTTCTTGGGATTCTAGCCTTTATTTCTGAATATGTAAGAGTTATTAAAAGTCTTTTCATGTTGCCATGAAATCATCACACCACACAACGCCCACCCAACACCTCCAATTGGGAGACATGTCTTCCTATCACCAACTAAAATACTTGCGATTCTACTCCTTATTCATGATTATGTAAGGTCTATTTTATTGTTTTTTTTTATGTTGTCACAGTGCTCAAATCACAGAGAAAGTCTCCCCACCTTCGAACAATAAGTCCCTCACACGAGAAAAAACTTACCAGTAATGTAAATTGTTGACAGAAGACGATATTCATCTTTTTCCTTGTTTTATACCTTTTTTCTCAATTATAATTTCTACAAAATCTCATCTTCAAGTTTTATATATTTCATATCAGTAATTGGCGATTTTGCCATAAGGACAAGAAGACATATTTCATCTGAATATTGCCCAACAAAGATTCACACTTAGAGGACGGGGTCATCCCTCGCATCAGGGGCGACTTGGAGGCAATATTCACATATACACCATGCCCTCAGTACTTGAAACGTCCTGAAGTCCGTCGAGATCAGACCAAGCACTAAGGGTAGTGTTTGAAATAAAACTTTCCACTCACTCAGGTACACCGAGTAGTCGAGTTCTACATGTTGAGATGGGATGCCGTCCATCCCACCCTGCGCCAAATCCAAAGCAGCAACCAAACAAGCCAAAGTAGTCAATAAGTTCATGCCCAAGAAGTGATGGGAGAATAAAAGAAATAACCGTAAGGGAAAGAGAAAGTGCTGACTATTTTAGTTGGATCAACAATTGGGCACCAAGGTCCAGTGGGATAGCAGTTCCCACCCATCATTAAGAGCCCAGACGCTAATTCCCTAAGCCATAAAAGACTCCCCTGGGTTACGAAGGTCAACACTCAGCAAGGCGAAGGGATCCACCTAAGAGGATGATGAATGCCACCTCTCAGCCCCCAGTTGAAGAAGTTGCAACAGCACCTCCTTCAAAGGGGGCTGTCAAGCAAAGGGGCGGCCACACCTGAAAAACATCAGAAAAAGAGAAGGTCCCCCCCCCCCCCCCGGGGAAGGGGCGGGGCCGCTTTTCTAGGGTGAAAACAGCACCGTCCCTTGAGAACCGCGGTTGACCTGAAGTTAAATGGCCTACGCTATAATTAGACTGTTCCCCGGAGGAAACTGACCAAACAGAAGCTTCAGGTAGAGGTCGGGGGACAGAAGCAGCAACCTTCAATTTCTTCAAGGAAGACCCTGAAGGCGACGAATCCGTTTTGGCCGCCTTCTGCCAGCGCCCAAACTTCTCCCACAGGGAAGCAGACCACTCCCATCATTCAGGGCAGGTGTTGTCCTTATCACACCACTGCCCTCTACAAGTGGGACATAACAGATGTGGGTCTGTGTCAAAGGACAACATAAAAGTCCCACAGGAGCGGCCCTCAGATCTTGGGCAGGTCCGCATAACGACGGCCTAGAAGAGAGCACACGCACACACACTAAAAAAAGAAAAAGTAAACAGAAGGTTAGTACTGGTAAGTCAATAACTGATGAGGGGGAAGAGCGGTAATGACCATTCTCCAACTGAGACAAAAGCAAAGTGGTTGATAAAACCGATGTGCGAGTGAGAAGAGTAGTAACTAACTCCACCGCTAACTAGCGGGTGGGTGGTTAACCCTCTCTTGTCTTCAACCTGCCTGTACCAAAGAAGAGCATTTGATACTCAAGCTAGAGTTATCCCATTTTCTAGTGACACAGTAGCTTGAATCTAACAGGATAGAGAATCATCTCGTCTCTATCATTACCAGAAATATCTTGGATAGAAGAAATTGTTAACGACTACTTTGGGTCAGAAACTGCATAGTTTGGGGTTTACGGTAACTGGTAAGAACATTGGAATAAGACAAATGACCTTGAATTTTATCCCTAGGAATAAAAGATTATGTAATAAAGTCTATGAAGCTCACTCAACCTTTCTCCAAGGCCAAAGAAAGTAGAAAGTTTTCACATTCAAACGAAGGCAGAGCGAACCCAGTGGACAAAACTTTCACCACGAGAAGGAGGGTCTACTCAATCCTCCAGATTTCAAATCTGGTTGGGCAATGAACAGCATTTGCCTCCTCCAATTTATTGAACTCCCAGGTGTCAGGCAATACCTAACTCTGGTCTCCAGAATCTTGACCAATAAGGAAGCACTAGAAGCAAGTGGTGGTACCATGCGTCTATCTTCACATGTTGCGCACACACTGACCATATGCTCCACTCCCCTATAAAAAGAACCAGCTCCAGAACAGTCATCACAATTCCCCACCTCTCCATGCATACTTAATTTCAGCTTAGGAGCCAGGCAAGTCAGCCTCGGGAGCCAAGAGAAAGGAAGCAAAAACATCCCTCGGCAATATCCGGGAGGAATACTTCCCCATGAAAAACGAGCTCTCCTTGGTATTCTTACTTCTACCAAACTTTCACCAAAGGGAAGAACACATACAATACTCAGAGCAAGGAGATTCCTATAAACAAGAATGGTCCTTGATCAAAACAAGCGGGGTTGGGGATCCACAGCAGGACATGACATAAACAGGGCACTAGTATTTCCACCTTTAGATTCTATCTAAAATAGCAAAGCACAATACATTTCACTTAAGCACAATAAGAAAGTTAGGAAAATTAAATTAGCACAGGGGCCCTAACTGAGAAAAAGAGAAGTTTAAAGCAACACTCTTTTAAGATTTGTCTGACAACCTTCCTGCAGTTGATCACCCAGAAATTTATCAAAACTATCAGGCCCTAGATTCACACCTAAGTGATCTATATTAAATGGGAAAGGGTTTGTTACCACGTTAGAAAAAAATAACTCATAATGATTGACAGTATTGTATTATAAATTAATTTCATACAGTATATTACACCGATACAAAAATATCACATAAGAATCGAGAGATTCTATTTCAAGACTTACGTTTATTAAAAGAAATAAAATCCAAGTGCTTTTCCACTTGGCAAGGAATATGGTCAACATGCTCCATTGCTTGAGGACTTGTAACATCCTGCTGGAAAATAAAAGTAAAAAAGGTCATTCATCATGAAAAAAGGTTATAAAACTATACAGTAGTATATAACAACAATCTATAATACCTGTACTAAGAATTATTTTATAAAAAACTTACTAGTTGAAATTCATACATATCAAGTAAAGATAGCAATAACTCAAACAGGCTCCACTCATTTTGTTTCAAGATCAATGCATCATTTATCATTTGTAAGAAACCTTGCAACCATGCAAGATATAGGACTGGTAGTCTTCAAATACAAAAGTAACCAAATTGTTGCCGTTTATATTTGTCAGAGTTACAGAACCTTGTGACCAGACAGGTTATGACAAATATCAATTTTTTATCAATCATTTCTAATTCCAATGATGTACCTGTCCACCATTCAGTCCTCAACTTCAGACATTTTAGTAATGTATAATTACGACGTACAGTAAAGTTACAAACAGCATCCTTTGATAAACCCAAATTGCCTAGCAAAGGCCAAACCATAACACCAAATTCTTTTTAGACAATTCATCTGCTAACTATAACACATCCTCATCATAGAGGTGGTGTCAAAAGGAGCCTTTTCCTACAACCAAGGCTGACAAACTCTCCTCCACTTCTTCATTTTAGAATTGACAGTAAGAAGCTGATAGGGACGACAAGAAAGAGGAGCAGCAGCAGATAGAACGTGCCTGTTTCTTTCTCTTTTTAACTAGCCCCTCATGCTCTGCAAGCAGAGGAGTCGAAATCTGAGAAACCCAGAAAATGACGCTACCCCAAGGAAAGAACCACAACACATGGGAACACCTGTGTAAGGGAGAGAAATCACACTTGCAGGGGAGTGGAAGCCCAGACCCTCCGGGCACAAGGGTCGGGGTGAAGAACAGGGGAAGGGGGGCTGAAGACACTGAAACCCCAGAAACAGGGGATGGGGTGAAACACAGGGGAAGGGAGGTAGGGGCAACCGGGTCAGGGATAAGCACAGAACATGTCCTTTGGAACAGGGCCTCAAGGGAGGAGAAACAATGCAGAAATCACCAGAACACTGATACTGGGGAGCCTACCTGAAAGACCTAAGTAGGACAAAACCTCCTTAGATAACACTTGTCCGTGAACGAGCCTCCAACCTTCAAATGGGCACAGTAAACAAAGGAGGAACCCCACATACCAACAAAACCTGAAAACATGTTGACTTCCTTGTAGAAACATTTTCCCTACCTACATGACAAACGGTTTGTATTTGTGCACAAACAATTTTTCTTTCTATACAAATATTTTTGAGATTCAATTTAGAGTGCCTACTAAAGTACAGGTATAAAATTCAACAAAATGTTTGGTAATTTTACTTAAATTGCCTACATAGCCCTTCTCATTTCCAAAAAACAGATTTCCCTTTAAACCTAGACTGCTACATGTGCCTTTGAGGCCATTCAACAAACTGGGGGATCTATTGATTTGAGCTTTTCTGGCATCCTGACATCTAAAGTCATTGAAGCACACTGGGGAAACACTACAGTTATACTTTTGGAGTAAAAGTTTACAAGAGGTTGGACAGCAAGAAGGAAGCAGGAATGGAGGTAAAGTAGGAGAACATACTGTATAGCAAATATAGGCATGGGTAAAAAAAACAAAAAAACTACAGAACCTTTAGTAACTTATCTTAAAAGCTATCAGGCAGATGAGAGAATGAAAATAACGAAAAGAATGAAATGAGAAACAACAGAATATTTTCCTACATTACAGTACTTTCTTACTTTCCTTACTTTAGACATTGTTACGTTACTCATTTTGTCCTCAATATTCTTCTTATAATTCAGAATACAATACTATGGCTACTAGTCTCAAATAAAAACATATATTAATTTCCTAATACTAACCTATTAAAACATCATCAACACTACATAATTTTCCAAGTCTCAAAGTATTTTGTAAGATCATCTACCAGCCAAGTAGTCTGAATCAATTGGCATGTAAACTTGACAGTTTTCAATTCTCTTAAAAAGTTTTCATCCTTCGTTAGATTACTATAAACTCTCTTCATATCTATTAAGTAATGAACAAAAGCTGCAATAAGCAGACCAGATCAGGAATAAGAACAAGATGATATCCTGTCATGGGCCCCTAGGGAGAGGGAACCACTGCGGACGGACATCACAGGAACACTGACACTGGAGACACAAACAATAATATAATTTACTAAATAAATATTGCATATTTTTACCTATGTGAAAAATATCAGGAAAAACAAACCACTGCAGACATCACAGAAACACTGACACTAGGAACACAGACAATAATATAATTTACTAATTATATATTGCAGATTTTTACCTATATGAAAAATATCTGAGAAAACAAACCACTGCAGACATCACAGGAACACTGACACTAGGAACACAGACACTAATATAATTTACTAAATAAATATTGCAGATTTTTACCTATATGAAAAATATCATGAAAAACAAACCACTGCAGACATCACAGGAACACTGACACTAGGAACACAAACAATAATATAATTTACTAAATAAATATTGCAGATTTTTACCTATATGAAAAATATCAAGAAAAACAAACCACTGCAGAGATCACAGAAACACTGACACTAGGAACACAGACAAAAATATAATTTACTAAACTAATATTGCAAATTTTTACCAATATGAAAAATATGGGGAAAAACAAATTACAAAATTGCTGGTTGGGATTCTAACAAAATTTAACCCGTAATTCCACCACAAAAAAATTTTTCCCACTCCACCAAGAGGGTATCACTGGGGGGCACGCAATTGTTTAAAGATTACTCCTAAATGGATGGGGGAAACGGAAAGGCAATTGATTTGTTGCCCAATGTTCAAGAGACTGACCACACATGCATATGATCTGCACCCAAATGATATTAAATGTTCTTTGCAACGGCCCTTGCTGCACAAATTTCTACCTTTAACGGTACTTGTCAGTTTCCTTTCGTCTTTTTATTTTCAGCATTGTCTTTGTCCAATATCAGTCGTCACTTAAAATGCAACTTTAAGGCAGATTTCTTGAATGATTTAAAAATATATTTTGATCATCATTAATATTACTATCTAAGCTAATACACTAATTGGAAAAGCAAGATGCTATAAGTCCAAGGGCTGCAACAGGGAAAAACAGCCCAGCGAGGAAAGGAAACAAGGAAATAAGTAAACGATATAAGTAATGAACAATAGAATTGAAATATTCTAAAAAAATTTAACAATATTAAAACATATTTCATATATAAACCATAAAAAGACTTGGAGCTTTTGAAGAATTAACGGTCCCCTACTAACATGGGACCTTTATTCTTCAAAAGATTAAAACTGGGACCCACATTGTTAAAAAGGGATTTAGGGAAGAACCGCCGAGGAAATTAAGCAACATCATGATTGATTGTCAACCTAACCTAAACTATTTGAATCTTTTTGTTTTGAAATTTCAAAACTATATTTGTGCAATTAATTTCAACTGATTCAATTTTGTATACAATAAACGGGCTGTATGTATGATAGCGGCCACCCGTATGTATTATTATGTCTAACTTAGAATATGGTAGTGTAAGGGGGGGGGGGTAGCAACGCCCCCCACCCCGTTAAGTAGGTAAGGACACGGCTTGTAGGTTAGGTTAGGGAGGAAAGTTTAGGTTAGTTGATGTCTATTTATAAACAAGTGTGAGGAACTGGCCGCTGATATACAAAGGCTCCCAATAAACTGTTGCTTTTAATTTTCCATACATTTTAATTTGATTTATATTCTATGATTATGTATTTCTTTATTACTTACAAAATTAAGTATTCTTTCATTAATAGTTATTTCATTTTCCTCGTTATATTCACCAGGTTCCAATTGGGACCTTTGATATTCAAAAGGCCCAAACTGGTGCCCCTATTCTTCTAAAAGTCCAAACTGGGACCCCTATTCTTCAAAAGGGTTAAGTGGGACCGCTATTCTTCAAAAGCTCCAAAGACTTATGTCAGCCTGTTCAACATAAAAACATTTGCTTGAAGTTCTACCGATTCAACTACCCGATTAGGAAGATCATTCCACAACTTGTTCACAACTGGAATAAAACTTCTAGAATACTGTGTAGTATTGAGCTTCATGATGGAGAAGGTATGACTATCATAATAGAATTAACCCTTTTACCCCCAAAGGACGTACTGGTACGTTTCACAAAAGCCATCCCTTTACCCCCATGGACGTACCGGTACGTCCTTGCAAAAAAAATACTATAAAAATTTGTTTTTCATATTTTTTGATAATTTCTTGAGAAAATTCAGGCATTTTCCAAGAGAATGAGACCAACCTGACCTCTCTATGACAAAAATTAAGGCTGTTAGGGCAATTTAAAAAAAAATATACTGCAAAATGTGCTAGCAAAAAAAATATCCCCTTGGGGGTTAAGGGTTGGAAATTTCCAAATACCCCGGGGGTAAAAGGGTTAACTGCATGCCTAGTACTAAGAACAGGATGGAACTGTCCTGGTAAATCTAAATGAAACGGATGATCAGAAATATAAAAACTCTTAGGCAACATGAATAATGAACTAATTGAATGATGATGCTGGAGATTAACCCAGATGATCAGGAATAAGAAATTTAATAGACCATAAGTTCCAGTCCAACAAATTAAGATGAGAATCAGCAGCTGAACACCAGACAGGAGAACAATACTAAAAACAAGGTAGAATGAAAGAAGTAAAACACTTCTTCATAATACTATAGATTGATCACTGAAAATATTGAAACACTTCCTCAATAAGCCAATTTTTTTGTGCAACTGAATTTGACACAGACCAATACGTTTCTCAAAAGTAAATTTCCAGTTGAGAATCACACCTAAAATTTTAAAAGCATCATACAGTTAAAAAATAATATCAATGCTGAGATCTAAAAACATAACTTCCTGAGAATTAAGAGAATTCTTAGGAATGGTCTACATGCTTAATATAAACTGCTAAAACAATCAGCCATCACAATTTATCATTTGAAAAGTGAAAAATTCCAATCAAACGAAAGACTACAAGGGCCAAGTTGGCAAAATGATGAATATTACCGAGCTACAAATTCCCTCAAAGTAGGCTTCCAATTTCTGCAGTTATCTTAACCCTTTTACCCCCAAAGGACGTACTGGTACGTTTCACAAAAGCCATCCCTTTACCCCCATGGACGTACCGATACGTCCTTGCAAAAAAATGCTATAAAAAATCATTTTTTCATATATTTGATAATTTTTTTTTAGAAAATTCAGGCATTTTCCAAGAGAATGAAACCAACCTGACCTTTCTATGACAAAAATTAAGGATGTTAGAACAATTTAAAAAAAATATACTGCAAAATGTGCTGGGAAAAAATTAACCCCCTGGGGGTTAAGGGTTGGAAATTTCCAAAGAGCCTGGGGGTAAAAGGGTTAATGGATTTGAGTTTGAATTTATGAATTTGGCTACATGGGACGACGTTGGATTCTGGAATACCATTCACTGACTGGTTAGGCTAGGCAACTAAACTTAGAGGCTGGATCACAAAAGGGAAGAAAGGATGTGGGAATGAACATACACCAAAGACTTGAAATGCAATTGTAGGCCACGAACCATAGACCATTAAGAAATGTCTAAAGTGAAGAGTACAAGGCGTAATGATGGAAATACTTTGACGTAAGAACTTCAGCAAGCAGGGATAAAATATTCTTGCCCTTCTCCTAACCTACATCCAAAGTGATGATCCCACATTCCCTGCCTAGGAAAATGTGAAGCTCAAGTGAAAAAGTCTGCTTTCATCTGGATCTTTCAAAGACGACTTATGACATGAACTTAACCTAGTTTATGTTGCATCAATCTTGGTGACTGGCACCTCTTATGTTCTTATGAATTCTTTGACCTAATAAAAGTAACAGAAGCTTAGCCAGGAAGAGGATACAATTAAAAATGCATTTTTTTTTCTTTTACTTTTAAGGTTAAGGTAGATCAAATCTGATATAGTTATATACTTGTCAATGACAGTGGGGCCTATTTTGAAAATTAATGAGTGATGGAACTTGTTACCATAGTTTAGACAGCACCCTAAGTAAATAAGTGAAAATTGTGGCTTGGATAAAGTTATTCTACTTAAGTCTAAGCTGACTTGGGATAAGTTTGCCAACATCGGCTTGCATGAAAATTATGGTAGGCTACAAACTGAAAATTGTGCATTTAAATGAAATATTCAAGTTATGATGAATCTTATCATCTGTTAACATACTGGTGGATTAGTATATATATAAATTTATAATCAGAATACATTTTTTCAATGCCAACGATTGATGGAACCACCACCAAACTGTACAAATGAACAATGTAGGCTATAACGTGAAGGAAATTCCAAATCATGATTAAAAAGGCTGTTGGTTCCTTAAAATATGGACTATGAGGCCGTAATACAAGTAATTACATTTTTAAGGTAATATAATGTTCTGATCCGGAGCAAACTGGATATACATTTTCCCAAGCTCCCGGTACGTTAAATCATAAATGGCCTTCAGGCCACGTTACAAAGTACTGTATATCATAATATCACACATCAGAAGTAAAAATCCCAGAATGCGATATAATTCCACCATTTAACCTGCTACGAGGAAAATTCCACAGCAAAATTAGACGCCAACCATGACATTCCGAATCTGAAAATAATAGGATGCGGCTGAAACCATGTGGGTTGGTTAGAATAAAAACAGTATAAATTATACCATTTCTGCCTGATCCTCCGGGGAATTCATTTCGAGGTCTTCCTCCTCCTCTCTGTGAGAGGTGTTAGCCATTTTCTCCATTAATGGACGCAGATGCGAGGACGAGTCGAGATTATTTTTATTGCGTAGGTCGTGACGTTCTTTGCTTTATGAGTCTAAGATGCCTAATGATTGGTTTCGTTCTCATGCTCTTTACTTTGGCTTGGTCCACCCCCTTAACTCCCCCCAAAATCTCCTTATTTCCTCTCCATCCCCCAATTCTTTTTATTTGTATCTAACCCCCTTTCCTTTTCTCCCTTCTGGGGATGCCATTATTTATGCATTATTATTATAGGTTTCCGTATCTTACTTTATATCATTTATTAAAAATCACTTTTATGTAGTCTCAATTTATATTTAGAAGACCCGCTTAGATTAGTTACATAATCAGATTTTTTTTAATTCCATTTATTTTATATTGTGTAATTACTCAGCTTTCTAGGTAACTCCAATATGTTTAGCCCCCTCCCAAGCTCCAAAACAATCACAATACGCGTGTTTTGATTGGCTCATAGCCTAACCATTGACCAATCAGAACCTTGTTTATAACTCTTGTATATTTTCCTCCATTTTCGTATAAAATTATATATTAATAAATAAATATAAAACATATATAAAAATACTTCATAATAATTATAATATTGATAAAAAATATTTTAAAGCACTGAAACTACATAAAATGTTTTATTATTATACGATGGTTGAAAGACAAGCTTAGGAAGTGTTTTGTATCGGGAGCAAAGCTATGCGTGAGATGGACACACCGAGAGATTTTATGTGAAATTTTAGGTCTTTTAGGCCGGTAAGTTTGTTGGCAGATAATATGCGAACTCTTCAACATATTTACCCTAGTTAGCGGCATATATCTTTGTATCTTTTCGTGGTAGCTGTGGTGAACGGTGTGTCTTAACTTTGCCATTAACCTTAAACATGTCTAGTTTCACTAGTTATACAGATTGGTGATCTATATTTTTTCTTTATATCCAAGGAGATTGTTGGTTTGCATTAGGCCTAAAGGCTAACGGTAAGTTTTGCCATGATTGTGTGGTGTGATTAGCTCGGGAAAGCGTGTGTATATTGACAAACACGGTTGGTGGTAGGTTGAACCATTTGTGAAGATCGCCTCGTCAGTGTTTACCGTATCCATATAGCCTTGGATTTGGTTAGGCCTACTAACTGTAAGCTTTGCCTATTTAATGCCTCAACGGGAGCTAGGCTTATCCTAGGCCTATGCCAAAGCCTATGTTTGTAGTATCATTGTTGACATGTCACGAAATATCACATTTCAACTTTAATTTATAGCAGTAATAATTGTGATTTTTTTTTAAAAAACTAAAGTAAATTGTTAACCCGGACTATAATTACTAGTTGTAACCATTAAAACAACCTAGCCTATGCTTTGAAACACTGTCCTTCATTGTCTAATCTTTGTCCCCCCCCCCCCTTCTTACTTAAATTGACCTTGGACAACGTGATCTTGTTTGTCAAATATTGGGTAATTGTTTACAACACCACCTCTCCATTTACTCCAAAATAATGCAATCCTGCCATTCTCATCTTCTTTCTTAGCAATAAGGTGGTTATTTAAATTCTGGGAAAGCCATAATTAGCAAGATATGTTGAGGAATGGGAAAACGGTTATAAAAAGAAAATAGCTCGGTTTCCTCACTAAACGACTTGGTACTGACATGTCAACATAGTCAATCAAAAAGAATTTGTGATGCCAGTGACATATGATAAACTGTATATTCAAAATATACTTAAATAAAAATGGATTAATTTACTCAAAAGTGTCCATGAAATATGCAATTTACAGATAGTGACATTTTTGAGTAATCACTCAATTTTTTATTAAGAATATCAAATGTACGCTGGCATCTCAAACTTCTGTTTATGTACGCTGGCATCACGAATTCTGTTTTGTTGACTATGTTGACATGTCAGTTCCAAGTCGTTTGGTGAGGAGACCGAGCTATTTTCTTTTTATAACTCCTTCCCCCTTCCTCAATGTATCTTGCGCAATTATTGCTTTCCCAGAATTTAAATAACCACATATTTACTGTGCAAGAAGATGAGAACTGCAGGATTGCATTATTTTAGTGTAAATGGCGAGCGTGGTGTTGTAAACAAATACCAAATATTGTATCATCTCTGAATAACAGGAAATTTATGCTAAAATTTACTTCCTTATTGTTGGTTTAATGAAAGTAGATTTACACGAAGGGTAAATGTTTTTGTCACTCTCTCCCACTGTAAATAACAGAAGCTTTTTATGATATACACACCAGATTACTCTCATTAGTCCAGTGAGCTGAGCATATCAGGTAGCATTCAGTAGGTTAGGTTAGGCTGTATCTCAATTGAAATAAGTCTTTGGCGTTTTTGGCTCGCAACCGTTTTACAGTTTTACGCGATAATATACTGTATTTGTTATCGACTATAGTCACTTCTTTTTAGTGAGGCAGATTTGCACTGACTAGCAGGGGTGCCCTATTAGCTCGGAAAAGTTTCTTGATCGCTGATTGGTTGGATAAGATAATTCTAACCAATCAGATAGCAGGAAACTTTTCTGAACTAAAACGCCACTGCTGCGAGTCAGTGCAAATGTGCCTCATTAAAAAAAATTAAGTATAGTCAATGTGAGACCTGGTCCAGGATTGGTTTACCGTAGTGTTTGGTTTTGTAGCTTGTGCTGGCTTCAAAATATAACTGACAGCCCAGCCCAATTTTTGTTTTGTTTAGGCCTGACCTATGAAAGGTAGGTGCTCAGCAATCTTAAAATCTTGGTATTGCCTGACATTTGGTTTATGTAGGCCTACATGGCTACTTTGACCTTTGATATTTCAATATTAAACTTAGCCGGTGATCATATAGCTGCAACTCTGTTGCTCGACAGAAAAACCTACGGGTCAAAATACGCCAGCGATCGCTATGCAGGTGGGGGTGTACATCAACAGCGCCATCTGTCGAGCAGGTACTTAGTACTCCAAGCAAACAAAGAACCAATTTTCTCTGTCGGGCTACCGGCAAGACCTACTAATATGCTGTTACTAACTGGATTTGTTTTCAAACTATTTGGTGAAGTACACTATTCTAGTTTTGAGCTTTCGCTATGCAGGGGTTTTATCTTCATCTCAAAACTTGAACTCGTTTCGGATAGATTTAATTATGGTGACAAAGAGAGTATGGACTCTCTTTCACTTTTAAATGGGCGACCCTTCCCTTAGACGGAAGTGTGTTTAGGTTTTTAGTAATTTTGCTTAACACGTTATAGATCTATATATTTTATATCTCTCCGCCTTTATTAGGCCTCTTCGATTAACTTTCCATTTATTATAAACATATAAAAATAAATTTTTGTTTTGTTTATATGCGACCTTTCCTGATAGTAGGCGGTCCTAACTTGGAACCGAAGTTAATCAACGTTGAGCCCGTTATATCGTATTTAGCCTTTAAAGAATTTAAAACTTTTTAAATTTAATGTTTTATGAAAGAATTTCTTTGATAGTCTTCGTACTGTTTTCAAAGATGAACTAACGTTTAGTTTTTTTAGACTACGCAGTTGTTGACGTTCAGGACGTTCAACATGCGCTCTATCGTTACGATAGAGAGAGAGTGTATCCCGGTTTCACTTTGCAGTAAGAGTAAATCGATTCTGACGTTTCGTTCATTCTTTCTTAGCTTAAATGGTTTAAATTCTAAATTAAAGGAACTTTTTATTTGGAAAACCTTTCAGTTTTTTCCTTTAGCCAAATAACATGTTTTTTTGACGATATATAATTGGGCTCTTCTCTCAGGTGCGAAATCAAGAGAGAAAGAGAGAGAGAGATAGAGACGGAGGGAGAGAGAGGAGAAAAAAACGTTCCGTTCAAGCGGGTAACGTTGTTCTCGTGTTACTCTCCTCCCTAGTCGCTGTACGGGGAAGAAGGTAAAACGTTTCTAGGGTTTTATTCTTGTCCCCAGGCTATGTGCGGTGAGAGATTGTAACCGTAGTTTATTTGAACTAGTGTTTAGTCTCTTTCCCAGCCACTGAATTCTTTATCTTTATATATGTTTTCTGTTTTTGCTAGTATTAATGAGCTGCATTATACGACTGTTTTCGCAATTACTACCTTTTAATGAAGGGTAGAATTGCGTGTTTCAGGTAGAAATCAGTAAAAGTTTCGATTTCAGTGAAATAAGTGCAAAACAGAAAATCGAAGTGATAAAGTGATATGCGCAAAGTGTTACAGTGTTGCGTCTGAGGGTTCGTCTGTTCGTGCCTGTCGTTCACCTAGTCCGGGACCTCTTGCAAGCTCCCAAGCCCAGGGGAGAAGTAATGTCGAACGACTTATGGGTTCGTCAGGCCTTGATCAACGAACAGACGTTTCCCTCCGTGGTTTCAGGCGTATCTACCCAAGATCGCCCCACCCACACAAAGACGAGAGAGCCCATTTACTTCTCGTTTGCGGAAGAGGTTTCTCGTAAGAAACCATGGACCAAGGTCTCGCAGCTTATTAAGCGCAAGTCGGTCCCTTCCGCGCAAGTCCAACGGCCCAGTTGTAGCCACTGGGTCAGTTCGGACTCGCTGCAGTCTTCCGACGACTGCTCACCTCCTAGAGAGGCAAAGCGGTACCGCAACAGGCAGTAACACCGTCTGTTGCCGCACCTGCTACTGTAGACCCTAAGTGGTCTTTGCTGCAGACCATGCAGACACAGTTAACATCTTACATGCAGGACTTTCGTGCGGAGAAGGTTGACGCTGCACCCGTTAGCCTACAACCAACCACGGTTGTGCGTTCAGTTGACGCTGAGGCTACCTTCTCCCGCACTCCAGCTGTGAGAGTCCCGCCACTCATGCGCAGTGTACCCTGCCAGCCGCATGTTGACGTTCAGCGACGCACGGAACCCTCCGTTGACGTTCGCGAGTTACAACAACAACCTAAGTTGTTTTGTTTTGACGCGGTGCGTCAACCTCCGCATTCTAGAGTTGTTTTGACTGCTCAGTATAGACAGTCAAAGCAGTCTCGAGTGAACACTGTATGTCCTCACGCACCTGTTGTGGTTGACAGTTCAGTTGTTGACAGTTCACAGACTGTCAAGCAGTTACATAACGCTGCCTTCTGGTCTGCTACTAATGCACCAGTGCTGTATGTCCTCACGCATCTGTTGTGGTTGACAGTTCAGTTGTTGACAGTTCACAGACTGTCAAGCAGTTACATGACGTTGCCTTCTGGTCTGCTACTAATGCACCAGTGAGAGACTCACTGAGATAACCTAGCTTTTATCGGACAAGGTTCCTGTAGATGAGAAAGTGCTGTTCTCCCTCCTACTGATATTCCTTTGAGGACTCTGTCATTTGGAGAGGAGCCTTAAGCTGCTTAGCCTCCTATGGACTTTAATTAAATCATGATGATTTTTTAAGGATCTTTGTCCGGATCTTGTAACTGCTGCTCCTCGTTCGCCTAAACGTTAGAACTTACACTAGGCCTAGCTACTTCGAAGCCGTTGTTGTTAAGCTAGTGCTCTCTCGCTCTCCTAGAGAGCGTTACGTTGGCTAGGCGACTGGTTTTTGCACCAGGAGGAGTTTTAGGGATACAGCCTTTGATTTCCCTTTTTTTAAACTGGCTTATAGAGCGAGAGTCTGATAGGACACGAGAGAAGTTCTCGGCTTGGGAGTTCATGCCTCTGCCCAGATAGACTTCTCAATTCTGGTAGACTCGCCCTGGCGCCTAGCCAGGAGACGCTCCAAGTTGTTTACAGGTCAACTTCTCAACTTTTGTCGAGCCTTTGAAGTTTTGCTGTACTATTATGTCACACATAACAAGGCTTCCAGGGATGGTAAATGGTTCCGCCTCAGTCGCTAACCCCGTCTGTTGCCACACCTGCTCCCGTAGACCCTAATGGGCTTTGCTGCAAGACATGCAGTCCAAGCTTGTGTCCTTGATAGAGGACTTAAATGCGGAGAAGCACCTTCTGGCCAACAACCTTCCAACCGGTTGGTTGTGCGCCCTGTTGACGCTGAGGTATCCTACTCGCGTCTGCCAGTTGAGGTGGTTCCTCCACCAATGCGACCCAGTGTGGGTTGCCAGTCGCACGTTGACGTTAAGCGACGCTCGGAGGTGGTTGTTGACGTTCAGTGTGTCACTAGGAAGACGTTCAGCAACCAGCAGAGGTGACTTGTTGTGACGCAGTGCGTCAACCTCAGCAACCCGGTAGGGTGTTGACTGCACAACCCAGACAGTCTAGACAGTTCGGGTTGACGCTGTACTTCCTCGCGCACCCATGGTTGTTGACAGTTCACAGACTGTGCAGCAGTGCCATGATATTGCGTCCGGCTCCGTCACGCATCCACCAGTGCGACCGGATTCAGCGAGTCAGACGTTGCCCACTCCGTTGCCGTTTCCTCATCAGTTTCGGATGAGGAACCCTCTGATGAGGACGTTGCTGAACAAGACGATCAACCCCCAGCCCTGCTATCCATCCAGAAGATGCTGAAGAAGGAACGCTGCCCAGTCAGGCTGTGGATGAGTCTGGTAGGGACACTGTCCTCCGTGGATCAATTTGTGTCACTAGGAAGACTACACCTCCGTCCTCTTCTATACCATCTAGCTTTTCACTGGAAAAAGGACAAGACGGTAGAAGCGGTCTCGATCCAGATATCCGGAAAGATAAAGTCTTGTCTGACTTGGTGAAAGGACTATATCAACCTTAGAGAGGGTCTTCCCCTGACTGTTCAGACTCCCACCACGTTCTCTTCTCGGACGCATCGGACGTAGGCTGGGGTGCGACATTAGACGGTAGGGAATGCTCGGGATTATGGAACTCGAGTCATAGGACAATGCATTTCAACTGCAAGGAGCTACTGGCAGTACGTCTGACCTGGAAAAGCTTCAGGTCTCTCCTTCAAGGCAAAGTGGTGGAGGTGAACTCGGACAACACCACGGCTTTGGCGTACATCTCCAAGCAAGGAGGGACCTACTCTCTGACATTGTACGAGATCGCAAGGGACCTCCTCACCTGGTCAAAAGGTCTAGACATTTCACTAGTAACGAGGTCCATCCAAGGCAACTTGAATGTCATGGCAGATTGTCTCAGTCGGAAGGGACAAATAATTCCAACAGAATGGACCCTCCACAAGGATGTATGCAAGAGACTTTGGGCCACGTGGGGCCAGCCAACCATAGATCTCTTCGCAACCTCGATGACCAAGAGGCTCCCAATATTTTGCTCACCAATTCTGGACCCAGCAGCAGTTCATATAGATGCCTTTCTACTAGATTGGTCACATCTAGATCTATATGCATTCTCTCCGTTCAAGATTGTCAACAAGGTACTGCAGAAGTTCGCCTCTCACGAAGGGACAAGGTTGACGCTAGTTGCTTCCCTCTGGCCCGCGAGAGAATGGCTCACCGAGGTACTTCGATGGCTAGTAGACGTTCCCAGAACACTTCCCCTAAGGGTGGACCTTCTACGTCAGCCACGCGTAAAGAAGGTACACCAAGGCCTCCAAGCTCTTCGTCTGACTGCCTTCAGACTATCGAAAGACTCTCGAGAGCTAGAGGCTTTTCGAAGGAGGCAACCAGAGCGATTGCTAGAGCAAGGAGAACATCCACCCTTAGAGTCTACCAGTCGAAGTGGGAAATCTTCCGAATCTGGTGCAAGTCAGTATCCGTATCCTCGACCAGTACCTCTGTAACTCAAATAGCTGACTTTCTCTTATATCTGAGGAAAGAACGATCTCTTTCAGCTCCCACTATCAAGGGTTACAGAAGCATGTTGGCATCAGTCTTCCGTCACAGAGGCTTAGATCTTTCCAACAATAAAGATCTACAGGATCTCCTTAAGTCTTTTGAGACCACGAAGGAGCGTCGTTTGGTTACACCTGGTTGGAATTTAGACGTGGTACTAAGATTCCTTATGTCAGACAGGTTCGAACCGCTACAATCAGCCTCCCTGTAAGATCTCACCTTTAAGACTCTTTTCCTGATATGCTTAGCCACAGCTAAAAGAGTCAGTGAGATTCATGCCTTTAGCAAGAACATCGGATTCTCATCCGAAACGGCTACATGTTCTACAACTTGGTTTTCTAGCCAAAACGAGCTGCCTTCTCGGCCTTGACCAATATCGTTCGATATTCCAAACTTATCGTATGGTTGGAAATGAACTAGAAAGAGTCTTATGTCCTGTAAGAGCTCTTAAGTTCTATTTAAAAACCTTTACGAGGCCCGTCTGAAGCTTTATGGTGTTCAGTTAAGAATCCATCTTTGCCTATGTCAAAGAATGCTTTATCCTATTTTATCAGACTGTTAATACGAGAAGCTCATTCCCATCTGAATGAGGAAGACCAAGCTTTGCTGAAGGTAAGGACACACGAAGTTAGAGCTGTCGCAACTTCCGTGGCCTTTAAACAAAATAGATCTCTGCAAAGTATAATCGACGCAACCTATTGGAAAAGCAAATCAGTGTTCGCGTCTTTTTATCTTAAGAATGTCCAGTCTCTTTACGAGAACTGCTACACTCTGGGACCATTCGTAGCAACGAGTGCAGTAGTGGGTGAGGGCTCAACCACTACAATTCCCTAATTCCATAACCTTTTTAATCTTTCTCTTGAAATGTTTTATTATTGTTTTTGGGTTGTCCGGAAGGCTAAGAAGCCTTTCGCATCCTACTTGATTTGGCGGGTGGTCAAAGTCATTTCTTGAGAAGCGCCTGGATTAGAGGTTTTGATGAGGTCCTGTTGTATGGGTTGCAACCCTTGATACTTCAGATCCTAGGGGTCGCTCAGCATCCTAAGAGGATCGCGAGGCTCCGTAAGGAAGACGTACTTAAAAAGGCAGAGTAATTGTTCAAGTCGACTTCCTTACCAGGTACTTATTTATTTTATGTTTGTTATTTTGAATAACTGCTAAAATGAAATACAAAATACTTAGCTCATAATAATGTAAACATGTAATGCTGGTCTCTACCCACCCCCCTGGGTGTGAATCAGCTATATGATCACCGGCTAAGTTTAATATTGAAAAATGTTATTTTTATTAATAAAATAAATTTTTGAATATACTTACCCGGTGATCATATATTAAAGGACCCTCCCTTCCTCCCCAATAGAGACCCAGTGGACCGAGGAGAAAATTGGTTCTTTGTTTGCTTGGAGTACTAAGTACCTGCTCGACAGATGGCGCTGTTGATGTACACCCCCACCTGCATAGCGATCGCTGGCGTATTTTGACCGTAGGTTTTTCTGTCGAGCAACAGAGTTGCAGCTATATGATCACCGGGTAAGTATATTCAAAAATTTATTTTATAATAAAAATAACATTTTTCTGTGTCAAATTTTTAAATCTGTCGTATAGATCAACTTGGAAATGGCCATTGTTTTAGAATTTTGTTGGTTTTGTCTAATGTAAATAGCAAAATGATTGATGTTCTTATTAGTATAACAGAAGCTTGTTGTCGTGGGTCCAGAAACTAGGCTTATAGTCTTCAGTATAGTCATTCACTTTTATACTCTTTCATATTTGTAGTTACTGTATAAACATACATTTGGTTTGATATATTTTTTATAAATTGATCTATCAATAATGAAATCCATAGGCTGCCACAGCTCTGTATGGACTGAATTGTCAAAACTGGCCTCTGCTACTGTCACATACACAGAGTTTAAGTAGCATATATTTTGGTTGTTTTGCTGTTTGTTTGAGTGTACATACCTGCTATGCATTGATGTTCCCCGATGGTGTTATTTGAATTAGATTTACTGAAGAAAAGCTACTTGATAACAAAACGTGTGGAGAAAAACATAGTATAGTAGACCTCAAGTGTTTTCTATTGGTTTAGTGACCAAAGCAAAGAATTAGGCAAGCCAAGAGTTATGAAAAGCAATTGAGGTAAAGTGCATAGTGTGTCATAATTTAGAAATTAATTTATCTTTCCAGTATTGTAACAAGGTTAATCATGGACACAAAAATATATGCAAGCTCTATAATTGGTTTCTTAATTCACTGTAAGTTTTTGTTTGTTCCTATGAATATGTAAACCTTTCATTCTTTAAAATGGGACATAAGTTCAATGCGAGATTGAACAGCCCTTGAATTGCTAACAAGCCAGTTGGCTAACGAGAGGAGATTCTAGAAGTAAGCCCCGCTCACCCAGCTGTCACAGACTACCCACTTATGACTTATGATGCAACTGGTAGTCTGGTATGGATGCACTATTGCTGCATTCCTAAACTGTTGGATTTTTTTCTTACTTTGGTTTTCTGTAAGTGTTGGTTTGTAACGCTCTTTCTTGTTAAGGCAGAAGTGCACCGAAGGGTGAGACATGGTTGTAGCTTGTCTATTAATAATAATGGCTTTGTGAATACTCATGTATTGTGGGCCGTTTGTGAATGGTGGACTGCATGCAGTCCTCCCCCTGTACGATTGTCATTCATGCTCTTCTGATTAGAAAAACAACAAACTCATTTGGAGCCGGACTCTTCTTGCGCCTGGGTAGTATACTCTGCCCATTACCTATCTCTCCAATAGTGAATATCATTTTGTGATTACTGGTACATTTGGCGCCGCCAGTCTGCTCCCTTATGGTGACCTCTGTTTGGTGTAGTGTAGTGTCAGGCCCAGTATTAGTAATTGTTCCCAGTGCCTCCCTTTTGAGGAAACCCCTAGTGTAGCATACCAGTGAGTATATCTTTAGTACTCCATGTGACAAAAGCCCCCCATTGAAGTGGCTTGTGTTGCTGCAGAGTAGACTCTTCTAGCTTTCTACTCCAAGGCACTGTTGATCTGACCATGATTTCACTGTGGGAGCATTTTGCTTTAGAAATCAGCCAATACTGCTGTACGGTATTAAAAATCACTAAGTAACACGAGTCAAAACGTGAAATTTGGATTTACAAATCGCCAATACGTTGTAATGTTAAATTTCACAAATTAAAACTTGAAAACTAGCATTAGAAATTGACAAATATTACTGTACGTCATCATATTAAGAGTTGCTAAAGAACACGTCTTAACGTGAAACTTAGAAGTTAGAAAATACAGTAGTAAATGATAATGTATAATTGTTCCGTAACCGAAATACAAACCACGCTATTTAAATAAGGCAGTACTTTTGGCGTAGCTGAAATGACGAGCCATTAGATTTTTAACGAGGGTTAACTACCCCCTCGCTAGTTAGTGGAGGGTAGGGAAGGGGTAGCTAGCTACCCCTCCCCCTCACACACCGGTGAACTGATTCACTTCGTTTTTGGCTCGGGTGATGGTCAGACGTGTCTGCTCTCACCCTCGCATTGACAGCCTTAATCTTTTTTGCTTTCTCGTTCAGTTTGTGTGTTTGGAAGTTGGCCTCTCTCCTTATCATGCAGAAATGCCCTGGTTTACCCGACCGCCCTTGTGGGACTTATATGTCGGCGGTCGAGACGGACCCTCACACCTTGTGTCCGTTCTGCAGAGGTCAACGGTGTGATAGGATAAAGTGTGCAGGGAGTGGTCTACCTCCCAGTGGGAGAGGTTTTCCCGGCGACGGAAGAAGTCTAGGCGGGATCTTTCTCTTTCAAGGGTTTCCTTGAAGAAGGAAAATTCCAAGGACTCTTCTCCCATTGCTAGAACCTCCTCCGAAGCTCCCGCTCAATCGGTCTTTCGTGAGAGGCCGTCGAGTGGTAGCGTAGGCCATTCTTTTATTGACCGACCTCGTGGTTCGGGAGAGGGAGTTGCCTCCCATAGCGAGGCAGCTCCTCCTGCTCCTCTGGGGGAGGATTTATCTGTTTCTGCTTCTGTTTATAATGATGATTTATTGCAGCTTTGGGCTTCCTTGGGGCTTAAGGGTTCTCCCTCCAGGGAAGCCCTGTTTGACTTGATCCAGTTGGGCGCAGCTGTCAAACAGTCGCTGGTGACAGCGGAGGTTGACCCTCTTGTCTATCGTTGACGTTGTTGTGGCAGAGGCTTCTGACTGGTCGGGTCAAACCCCTGCCTTGGGTGCTGATGTTGCTGAAGGCTCAGTTCCCCCCTCGGAACATCCTTCGAGGGAGGAGCTGAGTCCAACGTTCTCTCCTGCAGGTGATTCTCCCACTCGGGGGAGTTTACTGACAAAGACTCCTCTTCGGAGGACCGACGATGGTGTTCCTGCTCCCAGAGGATGTATCCGTCGCAAGGCTCGCCCTCCTCTTCGCCGTAGAGGTCTTCCTTCTCCCCACAAGGGAGTTAGGAGGCGCCTCTTCGTCTCCTCGCCCTCGACGTCCCCCGCAGAGGATCCTCCTTATCATGAGTCGACCGTTGCAGCCGCATCTCTGGACCTCTCTGCAGATCGTTCACGATCTCCTACGCCTGCCAGACCTGCTGACCCTCCTTCACCGTTCGTGGCAGCTGATGCGCAGTGGGCGCCCTCGCACCCCATTATCCAACGGGCACTGGTCCCTTCGGGGCTAAAGAGCTTGTCTCACAATGTGAGCAAGTCCCTTGAGTGCCAGGTTTTACCTGTGCGCCCACGATCTTCTGTGCGCTCGCGCGCTGCTACGCGCAAACCTTCTCCTGTTCTTGCTGTTAATGAGGGTCATCCTGTGCCGTATACTGTACAACGCGCCAGCGATCTCCTATGGCAGAGTCTACATGTCAGCGATCTCCTGTACACCAGCGCACATCTGCGCGCCCTACGTGCCTACGATCTCCAGCTCGCCAGCGAATTTCCCATGCGCGCCAGCGCTTAACTATGCGCCATCGCTCGCCCGCGCGCCCACGATCTTCGGATCTGGGCGTAGGAAGGAAGCCTCATCCTTCTCTTCTCGCCAGCGTTCACCTGCGCTCCCTCTCGTCAACCCTCGCCTACGCGCTATCGCGCTCAGTGACCTTCGCGCCCAGAGGTTCCAGCTCTTACCATGCGCACTTCCAGAGGTGGACGGGACACGACGCGCCCACGAGCAGTCTCCTTCACGCGCTTCTAAGCCTGCTGATCCTGCGCCCCATCTGTCATCTCCAGATAGCGCGCCTGCACGCCAGCGATCTCCGGCGCGCCCCATCGCTCTCCAGCACGCCCACGAGCCTGCTCGCAGAAGATCACCTGCGCGTCATCGCTTTCCTGTGCGCCATCGCTCGCCTGCACTCTGTCGTTCGCCTACGCGCCATCATTCTCCTGGTCGCCAAGACTCGCCCGGACCTCCTTCTCCGCGCGCACGCACACGTGCGCGAACCTGGGATTGTCCCATCGCGCGAATGCCAGCATGAGCCCAAGCGCGATTCCCTCCGGGTTTCGCAACGCGAGCTTCCTAGCAAGTCTTCTGGAGCGAGAGCAGTCAGGTCATCATCTTCATACACACACACACACGCAAGCGCAGAACAGCGCGCTCGCAGGAGGAGGGGAGGTCGTCAGAGAGGTCTAGGCACCAATCTTCTTCCTTTTCTTTTCAGGCAGGCCCTATGGTATCTACTCCGAAGGATCGCCCAATTCCCTTCTCTCGAGCGGGAGTCTCTGACACTTCGTCTGTCAGTAAGCAGCCATGGTTTGGGTCCCTTATCAGAGCTGTCGTTCAGGCTGTCAAGCCGGCCTTCGCTGATCTGGGTCTCAAACCAACGGCAGCTCCGACCCCACTGAAAAGGAAGAGAGGAGTAGAGATCGTGGTGACTTCTCCCAGGATTGAACTGGCTCCTAAGAAGTCTGTAAGGAAGGCTCCTTCCCCCCACCGACGATCTCTCCTTCTCCTGTGGACGAAGCTTTTCCGTCCTCAGGAGAATCTACCGAGATGAGACCTTCTTCCACCGCACCAATGGGAGAGACCCTACCGCGTGTAAGAGAATCGTCCCGTGTTGGGGCGGAGAAGAGCCCTCAGACTTTGTTGCTGGAGTCGTGCACCCCTCCTAGAAGGGAACCCTAGGACTCGAAGACTATCCCGAAATCTTCTTCCAGGATTTGACCAGAGCCAGCGAGACCCCAGGAGAATGTCCTCGTGTCCCCCCAAGTAGAGCATCTGGGTACAGGAGACTTTGCTGCCAGTTCTCCAGGAGGAGAGCAGCAAGAGTCAGAACATGCCTTCTGGCAAGTCTTAACTCTGATGAGGCATCTCAACGGGTTCAAGGACCTGGAGATCGCCCCTCGTGAGGGCAAGGACATGGTCCTGGACCGAGTCTTTGGCACTCAGAAACCCACTAAGGCCAGTGCGGGTTTGCCTTGGTCCCAAGGGATGAAGAGTGCCAGGGATAAGGTTGAAGGCCAGCTCTCCAAGCTCGCCTCCTCCAGCCGTTACACTGCTGGCAACAAGCTCCTTCCACCTCCTCGTTTCCTACAGAGGAGGTATTTTGAGATCATGGAGGAGTCTTGTTTAGCTCTTCCACTCCACCACTCTTTGGAAGAGCTTGCCAGGGGAGTCTCTTGAGAGGCTTCTTTGGAAGAGCTTGCCAGGGGAGTCTCTTGAGAGACTCTCCAGCCGGCAAGTGACATTTTCGGCAACAGAGATCCTGAGTTAGGAGAAGGTCGCAAAGTCTGCCATGCAGGCCACTTTGTGGCTGGATGTCTGGCTGGGGTCTCTGGGCATCCTGCTGCGATCTGAGGATCTGTCCAAGGAGAACACCAGAAAGGCCTTGGAGACCTTCCTCCTTTCAGGCACGCGCACCATTGATTTTCTGGCCCACCAAGTCTCAAACTTGTGGGCAAACTCAATCCTGAAGCGATGTGATGCGGTGACTGAGAGTTTCCACTCAAAGGTCCCAGCCGTGGATGTCTGCAAGCTCAGACACTATTCCCTCCTGGGAAAGAGTTTGTTTGAGCCCAAGGATGTGGAACAGGCAGCTGAGAGGTGGAGAAAATCGAACCAGGATTCTCTTCTCCAAAGGGCTCTTACAACAAAGCCCTACAAACCTCCAGCACCTCAACAACCTCGCCAGTCCAAGACGACGAAACCGGCAGCGGCAGCAAAGACGACGGTGTCCAAGCAGCAGCCCTTTCCTGTCAGACAAGAAGGGCAAAAAGTCTTCCAGGGGAGGCAAGAATCCTAGAGGGAGCGGCCGTGGCTGCAAACGCTAGGATTGGCAATCTCCTGCATGTCCACCAGTGGGGGGATGCCTAAAAAGTTGCGCGAACAGGTGGCAGCAACTCGGGGCCGATTCCTGGACAATCTCCGTGATCAGTCAGGGATATCGTGTCCCGTTCATATCATTTCAACCTCCCCTGACAGCGAATCCAGTGTCGTTGAGCTCCTATGCCATGGGATCGGCAAAGGGGCTAGCCCTACGGGCAGAAGTCGAGACCATGCTGAAGAAGGATGCTCTCCAGGAGGTCATTGACGGCTCCCCAGGCTTCTTCAGTTGACTCTTTCTTGTAAAGAAGGCGTCTGGGGGCTGGAGACCAGTCATCGACCTCTCAGCTCTGAACAAGTTTATCAAACAAACTCCGTTCAGCATGGAGACAGCAGACACGGTCAGACTTGCAGTGAGACTGCAAGACTTCATGTGTACACTGGATCTGAAGAACGCGTACTTCCAGATCCCAATCCATCCGTCTTCCAGGAAGTACTTAAGATTGAGCCTAGACAACAAGATCTACTAGTTGAAGGTGCTGTGTTTCGGTCTCTCCACAGCACCCCAGGTATTCACCAGAGTGTTCACCCTCATCTCTTCGTGGGGACACAGGATAGACGTCCGTCTCCTCCGTTATCTGGACGACTGGCTGATCCTGGCAGACTCAGAATCGACCCTTCTTCGACATCGAGACAAGCTTCTGGGAATTTGCCAAGATCTAGGGATCACGGTGAATCTCAAGAAGTCTTCTCTGCGTCCAACTCAACGACTGGTATATCTAGGCTTGATATTGGACACCAATCTCCACAAAGCCTTTCCATCAGACGACAGGATAGCAAGGCTGAGGAGGGTCGCAAATCCTTTCCTCAGACGAAAAGAGCTTCCAGCCCAATCGTGGTTACGTCTCCTAGGTCACCTTTCCTTCTTGGCCCGTCTAGTTCCAAACGGCCACCTGAGGATGAGATCCCTGCAATGGCAGCTCAAGTCCCGGTGGAATCAAGGCCACGATTCCTTAGACATTATGGTCCCTATGGGTCCTGCGGAACGGACGGACCTTCAGTGGTGGGTGACAGATAAAAATCTCCGAAAAGGAGTGGATCTTCTCGTCCTCCCCCCGGATTTGATGATGTTCTCGGACGCTTCAATAGAAGGGTGGGGGGCCGACATTCTGAACCACAGGACCGGTATAATATGACGCCCCGAAAATGGGAGACGTCTCTTTGTCGTCTCCGTATTGGTCACACTCGGTTGACACACGAGTTTCTGCTGAAGGGCCAACACCAACCGTATTGTGACGACTGTTTAGTACCTCTAACAGTAAGGCATTTGTTGACCGAATGCCCCAATTATATTCAACTTAAGGAATAGACATCTGTTTGAGGCTCGAGGTGAGGGTGGCAGGTTCATCCTTGCCAAGATTCTTGGAAATGATGTGTCCTACCATGCAAGTGGCATTTTTAGATTTATTTCAGAAGCAGGTCTTCTGAAAAATATTTAACTTTTATGATTTTAATTGAATACTCTATTATTTTTTATTTTATTTTATTTTTTATTTTTGTATACATAAATTAAATGTTACCGGCGTCAATGACCTTAGATGTCAGGATGCCTGAAAACTTTAAATCAATCAATCAATCAATCAATCAGGCCTATGGTCAGAATCAGAAAAGTGCCTCCACATAAATCTGCTAGAGATGAAGGCCCTCTACCTGGCCCTTCAACAGTTCCAACAGACCCTGGCGGATCACTCCGTGGTGGTGATGAGCGACAACACCATGGTAGTGGCTTACATCAACAAGCAGGGAGGTACCTTTTCACAACAGCTATCCCATCTTTCAGTAGAGATACTGAGATGGACCAAAGTCCACTTGATTCCACTATCAGCTCTCTTCATTCCAGGCAAAAGGAATGTGCTCGCCGACAGTCTGAGCAGTGCATCGCAGATAGTGAGTACCGTGTGCTCTTTGGATCCTCTAGTAGCCAACAAAGTCCGGACTTTGTGGGGTTCCCCGACGGTGGACCTGTTTGCGACAGCCTTGAACTTCAAGCTTCCGCTGTATTGTTCCCCAGTCCCGGACCCCAAGGCACTCTGGCAAGGTGCCTTCCAACAACGGTGGGACAACATCAACGTTTACGCCTTCCCACCGTTCTGTCTGATGAGAATGGTGCTCAACAAGACCAGAATATCGGTCAACCTGTCAATGACTCTAATAGCTCCGCTATGGCATCATGCAGAGTGGCTTCCGGACCTTCTGCAGCTCCTGACGGAACTCCCGAGAGAACTTCCTCTACGGCACGAGCTACTCAAGCAACCACACTGCAACATCTTCCACAAGGCCGTAGCATCGCTTCGGCTTCACGCCTGGAGACTATCCAGCATCTCCTCACAGAGAGAGGCTTTTTGCAACAAGTTGCGGAAAGGATGTCTCGGCACCTGCGAAAGTCATCTGCAGGGGTCTACCAGGCGAAGTGGAGAGTCTTCTGTGGTTGGTGTCGTGGAAGGGGTATCTCTCCCCTCGATGCCACTATTCCAGCAATAGCGGAGTTTCTTGTGTATTTGGCCTTCAGGCTGAAAGGAATGGACATTTCCTCCTCGCTGGAACTTTCTCTACTCATACAAAGCTACGAGCTTACCTGCCCTCAGTCGGAAGTGAGACCTCCTCCACGGAACGTGGTTCGAATCCTCAGGTCTCTTAATAGACCTCCGTTCGAACCATTACGCCAGGCTTCTGATCGTCACCTGACTTGGAAGACGGTGTTCCTACTCGCATTAGCCTCGGCCAAGCGAGTCGGCGAACTTCATGGTCTCTCGTACAACGTTGCCCATTCAAGGGATGGGGAGAGGTAACTTTCGGGTTCGTGGCTAAGACTCAAAATCCTGGGATTCCGGACCCACGGTTTGACTCCTTTCGGATTTCGAGTCTCCGTTCTGTAACAGATGACCCAGACCATCTCCTACTGTGGCCAGTAAGGAGGCTCTATCTTAAGAGAACAGCTGCAGCCCGTCCTTAAGTGCGAGCATTGTTTGTGAGCACAGGAAGGATGAAGAGGAGGGTCATTAAGAACACCATCTCAGCATGGATTTGCAGGGTCATCCACCTTTTCCTGAATCCAGACCCTCCTCCCTCACGTTGCCCAAGAGCACACAATGTCAGAGGCATCGCTACGTCCCTGGCATTCAAGAGAAACTACTCGGTGACGCAGGTTCTACAAGCTGGGGTCTGGAAGCGTCAAACGACCTTCACAGCCCACTACCTGCAGGACGTGACCCACAGGAGGCTCGATACATTCTCTATCGGCCCTGTGGTGGCTGCACAACAGCTGGTCTAAACCTCAGGCTCCTTAATGGACAGGTAGCAGAAGGTTGAGGGCATTGTTGCCCGGTTTTAGTCTGCATGAATGAAAAAGTATGCCTGAGGAGGGTCTTCATCCTCCCCTCTCTCGGGGAAACCAGCATCCTGGTTTCTCTGCACAGCTGACCTCAAACCACTGCAGGTAAACCATGCTTCCTTGTGTTCCTAGTATTAAGATAATACTGTCTCGTCCCCCATACCCTGACGAGGTGGTATTGGGAACGTCCTATTCTAGAATTCCATCTAAAGGATTCCAGGTCAACTTCCTAGGACGAGTCACACTTCATTCCTTCACACACAAGCCTATGTAGGCCGCACGTTCCTTGCAGAGCAAGAGATTTGCGAGGTGCACGGACTCCTTATCTCGAGTGCTACACACTCAGATTCTGAGTCCCCGGGCAAAGCCAAAGCCTGTAAGGCTGGGACTTACCACCATACGTAAGGGTTAAGTCACCCTATTTAAATAGCGTGGTTTGTATTTCAGTTACGGAGCAAATGACAAATTCGTAGATAATTTGTATTTTTCCTAACCATACAAACCTTAGCTATTTAATCATACTTGCCTGCTAGCCCTGTTCCCCGTGAAGTCCTATCTCTAAGCGAAGTGAATCAGACATTTTGATCCGCATGGGATCACCGTAATAGACGGACCTCGAATGTTGGGTGTCAGACGAGAACCATCGAAAGGGAGTGGATCTTCTCGTCCTTCCCTAAGATTTGATGCTCTTGTCAGATGTACAAAAAAAGGGTGGGGGCCCACATGCTGCACCACAAGACCTCAGGCCTCTGGTTAGAGTCAGAAGAATACCTCCACATAAATCTCTTGGAGATGAAGGCCGTCTTTCTGGCCCTTCAACAGTTTCACCAGTTCCTGGCAGGCCACTCAGTGGTGGTGTTGAATGACAACACCACAGTAGTGGCCTACATCAACAAATAAGGAGGTACCTTTTCGCAGCCCCTATCCCATCTTTCAGTAGAGATACTGGGATGGGCCAAGATTCACTCGATATCACTATCAGCACGCTTCATTCCAGGCAAGAGGAATGTGCTTGCCGACAATCTGAGCAGAGCATCTCAGATAGTGAGTACCGAGTGGTCTTTGGATCATCTAGTAGCCAACAAAGTCCTGACTTTGTGGGGTTCTCCGACTGTGGATCTTTTTGCAGTGGCCTTGAACTTCAGGCCCCCATTGTACTGCTCCCTAGACCCCATGGCTCTCTGGCAAGATGCATTCCAACAATGGTGGGACAACATTGACGTTTACGCCTTTCCCCCATTCTGTCTGATGAGGAGGGTACTCAACAAGGCCAGAAGATCCGTCATCCTCTCAATAACTCATGGCTCCGCTATGGTATCATGCAGAATGGTTTCCGAACCTTCTGCACCTCCTGACAGTCTCTCCAAGAGAGCTCCCTCTACGACACGATTAACTCGAACAACCACATGCTAACATCTTCCACAAAGCCGTAGCTTCGCTACCACTTCATGCATGGAGGCTGTCTTGCATCTCCTCACTCAAAGAGGACTTTCGCAACAAGTTGCAAGCAGGATGTCTGGATACCTGCGGAAATCATCAGCAGCAGTCTACCAGGCAAAGTGAAAGGTCTTCTGTGGTAAGTGTCATAGAAGGGTTATCCCTCCTCTCGATGCCACTATTCCAGCAATAGTGTAGTTCCTCTTGTATTTGCGCAAGGAAATAAGCCTATCAGTCTCGGCGGTTGAAGGCTATCGCTCAGCCCTAAGCCTAGCCCTTAGACTCAACGGAATGGATATTTACTCGTTGCTAGAACTTTTCCTACTTATACAGAGTTACGAACTTACCTGTCCTCAGTTTGAAGTGAGACCTCCTCCATGGAACATGGTTCAAGTTCCCAGGTCTCTAAAGAGACCTCCTTATGAACCTTTATGCCAGGCAACAGATCGCCACCTACTTGGAAGACGGTGTTCCTACTAGCTTTAGCTTCGGCCAAACAAATTAGTAAATTTCATGGTCTCTCATACGACATTGTCCATTCAAGGGGATGGGGAGAGGTAACGTTCGGTTTCGTTCCTGAGTTTGTAACCAAGACTCAGAATCCTGGAGTAGCGGATCCGGGATTCAACTCCTGGATTTCGAGTCTCCGCTCTGCAACTGATGACCTTGATCATCTCTTACTCTGCCCAGTGAGACGTTTGAGGCTGTACCTCAAGAGAACACCCGCAGCCCTTCCCCGTGTGTTTGCACTTTTTGTCAGCACAGGAAGGAACAAGAGGAGGGTCACTAAGAACACCATCTCTTCCTGGATTTGCAAGGTCATAGACCATTCCATGAAAGCAGATCCTCATCCCTCACATCGCCCCAAAGCCAACGATGTCGGGTGTAGCAATGTCTCTGGCTTTCAAAGAAACTTCTCTGCTACGCAGGTTCTATAGGCTGAGGTGTGGAAATGTCAAAATACTGTATGTTCACAACCCACTACCTGCAAGACGTGACCCAGAGGAGGCTCGATACGTTCTCTATCAGCCCTGTGGTGGCTGCACAACAGCTGGTATAATACCTCAAGCTCCTTATTGGACAAGTAGCAGAAGGTTGAGGGCACTAGTACCCGGTTTTAGTCTGGATGAATGAAAAGGTTTGACAGACTTGTTCTTTTTTTCACCCTCCCCTCTCCTGGGAAAAGCAACATCCTGGGTTCTCTGCATAAGGTGACCTCAAACCACTGCAGGTAAACCATGCTTCCTTATGTTCCTAGTATTAAGCTGATACTGTTGCATCCCCACACCCTGGCAAGGTGGTATTGTGAAAGTCCTGGTTACAACAGTTTTCTTACAAAGACGCTGAATAAATTTTACATGGACAGTCACACTTCTAAACATCTCAACACACAGCTTGCATAGGCCGCGGACCTTGTTTAGCAAGGTTTAGCGAGGTGCAGGGACTAGATATTTTTTGTACAAACTATTCTAAATAAGGAGTCCCCGGGTAAAGCCAAAAGCCAGTTTGGCAGGGACGTCCACCCTCCTAATGGGCGAGTCATCCCTAATAAATAGCATAGGTTTGTATTCCAGTTACGGAACAAATGACAAATTCGTATATAATTTGTATTTTTAACCCCCTCTAAAATTTTCATGGCTCGTCCTTTCAGCCTTGCTAAAAGTAACAATCCCTAGTAAATAGCTAAAGATTTGTATCGTAGGAAAAATATAAATTATCTCCGAATTTGTCATATACAAGATGTACGGATCCCTCACTGTTCACTGCATAGTGCACAAGGATGAGCATCCTGGGAAATGTTTCCATCCAGTGGGAACAGAGACTTCCTCCCACTTAAGGTAAGTCTCTTATGTAAAGGATGAAGGTTTGTATGTACAGGAACAAAGGACAAATATGGAAGTAATTTGAGTTTTTCCGAACTACTGTATACAAACTGAAGTCCTTTAATCCTTCCCATAGAAAAATCCGGCAGCAATCAAAGTCGTTTGTGCAGGGTTACTTCCCGTTTGTTATTTACTCTTTGTGAATTTGAATGGCATGTATTCCAGCTTAGATGTTGTCTATCCTACACAAAGGACTCATGATTGTATAGTTAAGAAAATAGGAATTACTTCCAAATATGTATTTCATTAATATTACTACTAATACTATTACTGCTGCTACTACTCCTACTTGGACAAGCAGAATGCTACAAGCCCAAAAGCTCCAACTGGGAAAATAGCCCCGTCATTAAAGGAAATTAGGGAATACAGTAGTCAATAAACAATATATAATTAATGAATAAAAAATATGAAATGTTTCAGGATCAGTAACAATATTAAGATAGGATAGATAGTTATATACAAGCTATAAAGAAAGACATGTCAACTTACTCAAAGAAAGGGATTTACAAAAAATGTTAACTGCTGAAGTTATACTGATTCAACTAACTAATTTGGGTGATTCCACAATCTGGTTACACAACTAAAATAAAACTTCTAGAATACTGCGTAGTATAATACCTTATGATGGAGAAGTTATGTCTTTTAGAATTAACTGCCTACCCAGTACTATGTTATGGATGGGAAGGTCTGAGTGCAATGGATGATCTGGATTATTAGAAATATGTAAGATGTATAAAAAAACTTAACTGAATTGAATTATGGTGCCAGAGATTAATATCCAAGTCAAGCATGAGCAATTTGATAGACCGTGAGTATCTACTCTACAAATAAAGATGAGAGTCAGCAGCTGAAGACCCGACAGGGGAACAATACTCAAAACATTGTAGAATGAATGAATTAAAACTTGTTCCGTAACCGAAATACAAACCACGCTATTTACATGGGGTTTTACTTTCGGCGTAGCTGAAATGACGAGCCATTAGAATTTCAACGAGGGTTAACTACCCCCGCGCTAGTTAGCAAGGGGGTAGGGGAGTGGTAGCTAGCTACCCCTCCCCCCCTCACACTGGTGAACTGCTTCACTTCACTTCTGGCTCAGGCGATGAGCAGACGTCTCTGCTTCGCCCTCTCATTGTTGACAGCCTTGATTTTTTGCTTTTTCTTTCAGCTTGTGTGCTTGAAGTTGGCCTCTTCCTTTCTTCCCATCATGCGGAAGGGCCCTGGACTCCCCGACCGCCCTTGTGGAACTTTCATGTCGGCGGTCGAGACGGACCCTCACTCCTTATGCCCGCATTGTCGAGGTCAACGGTGTTAAAGCGATAATACATGTAGTGAGTGCAGGGAGTGGCCTACCTCCCAGTGGGAGAGGTTTGCCCGGCGGCATAAGAAGAAGCCTAAGCGGGACCGTTCTCCTTCAAGGGTTGCCTTGAAGAAGGAAGACTCCAGGGACTCTTCTTCCGCCGCCCGAACCTCCTCCAAAGCTCCCACTCGTTCGGTCTCTCACGAGAGGCCGGTGAATGGTAGCGCAGGCCCTTCATTTGTTTCCCAATCTCGGGGTTCGGGAGAGGGCGTTGCCTCCCATAGCGAGGTAGCTCCCCCTCCTGCTCCGGGGGAGGGCATTGATTCTGTTGATGACCATGTGACTAACGATGATCTCTTACAGCTTTGGGCCTTAAGGGCTCCCCCTCAAAGGAAGCCCTGTTTGACCTGATCCAGTTGGGTGCAGCTGTCAAACAGTCGCCGGTAATAGCGGAGGTAGATCCTCTGTCTATTGTCGACGTTGTTGTGGCAGAGGCTTCCGACGGTTCGGGTCAAACCACTGCTATGGTTGCTGTTGTTGCTGAAGGCTCAGTTCCCCCCTCCGAACACCCTTCGAGGGAGAAGCTGGGCCCAACGGTCTTACCTGCGGGTGACTCTCCCCCTCGGGGGAGTGCACTGACAGAGACTCCTCTTCGGAGGACAGACGATGGTGTTGCTGTGCCTCGAGGTCGTCTTCGCCGTAAGGCTCGCCCTCCTCTTCGCCGGAGAGGCCTTCCTTCTCTCTACAAGGGAGTTAGGAGGTGCCTCTTTGGATCTTCGCCTTCGACTTCCCCCACAGAGGATCCTCCACGTCGAGAGCAGACCGTTGCAGCTGCTTCCTTGGACCTCTCCGCAGATCGTTAACAATCTCTGACGCCTGCCAGACCTTCCAGTCTTCCATCCCCGTTCCTGGACGCTGATGCGCAGTGGGCGCCTACGCACCCCGTTGTCCAACGGGCACCGGTCCCTTCGGGGCAAGAGGGCTCTTCCCACAATGTGAGTGAGTCTCTCGAGCGCCAGGTCTTACCTGCGCGCAGTCCTAGAGGTTCCTTAGCTAGCGCACAGGTCCCTCTGGACTCGCTGTACTCGGCCGATCTCCTGAGTCTTGCCGTAGATCTCCTGCTCGCCCACGCTCACCTACGCGCCAGCGCACTTCTGTTCCTGCTACGCGCAATCGGTCTCCTGAGCATCCACGATCTCCTGCTCGTCAGCGCACAACGGCTCGCCTTGTTCCTGATGAGCGCCAACGTTCGCCTGCGCGCCCAGATCTCTGGATCTGGGCGCAGGCAGGGACACTGTCGCTCCGCCTCCTCGCCGACGTTCGCCTACGCGCCAGCCATCGCGCGCGCACATATAAGCCAGCCCGCGTTCCTGCGCGGCGCGCCCACGAGATGTCTCCTGGGCCCGCCCACGAGCGTTCGGCATTGCGCACTTCCTCGCCCTCTGGTCCTGCGCCCCAGTTGGTTCCTTCTGATTGCGCAGCTGTGCGCCAACAACCTCCTACGCGCCCGCGCGATCTTTCGCCTACGCGCCCCCGCACCGGATCGCCACAGGTCGCCGACACGCCCACGTGCCGGATCGCCACAGGTCGCCGACACGCCCACGCGCCGGATCGCCACAGGTCGCTGACACGCCCACGCGCCGGATCGCCACAGGTCGCCGACACACCCACGCGCCATCGCTCGCCAACTCGCCACCGATCGCCCTTGCAGCCATGCACACCCTCACCTGCGCGCCCATGTGCACCTTCGCCTGCGCGCCCTCTCGCCCCTGCGCCTTCATCTCTGCGCGCACGCGTGCCCACGTTCCCCCGCGCGCGAACCAGCGATCCAACCATCACGCGAGCGCCAGCGATTCCCGCCAGGTTTCGCAGCGCACCCAACCGTGCAAGTCTTCGGGGACGCGTGCTTCCAGATCCTCGTCTTCGCGATCTCCACCCCGCAAGCGCAGAGCTACGCACGTCCAGGAGCAGGAAGAATCTTCAGAGAGGTCCACGCAACATTCTTCTTTTCAAGCAGTCCCCATAGCATCCACTCCTAAGGATCAGCCGATCCCCTTCCCTCCAGCGGGTGTTGCTGACACTGCGTCGGTCAGCCGCCAGCCTTGGTTCGGCTCCCTAATCAAAGCGGTGGTGCTGGCGATGAAGCCATCCCCCGCTGATTTGGGAGTGAAACCAACGGCACCCGCGTCCCCGCTGAAGAGAAGGAGAGGAGTGGACTTCGTGATTACTTCTCCCAGGGTTAAGTTGGCTCCCTAGAAGACCGTCTGGAAGGCCCCTTCCCCTTCGCAGACGTTTTCTCCTTCCCCTGTGGATGAAGCCTTTCCGTCCTTAGGAGAATCCAGCAAGGGGAGGCGTTCTCCCACGGCACCGATGGGAGGAACCCCACCTCGAGGAAGAGAACCGTCTCGCGTGGAGAGGAGCCCACAGACTTCTTTGCTTGAGTCCTGTATCCCGCCCAGGAGGGAACCTAAGGACTCGAAGACTGTTCCTAAATCTTCCACCCGGATTTGACTGGAGCTACCGAGACCCCAGGAGAACGTCCACGTATCTCCCCAAGTAGAGCTACTGGGGACAGGAGACCTTGCTGCCAGTCCACAAGGAGGAGAACAGCACGAGTCAGAGCATGCCTTCTGGCAGGTCCTGAGTCTGATGAGGCAACTCAATGGATTCAAGGACCCCGAGACCACCCCTCGCGAAGGCAAGGACACAGTTCTGGACCAAGTCTACGGTACCCCGAAGCTTCCAAAGGCCAGCGCGGCTCTGCCCTGGTCCCAGGGAGTGAAGAGTGCCAGAGACAAGGTTGAGGGCCAGCTCGCCGAACTCGCCTCCAGCCGTTCCTCTGCGGGGAACAAACTCCTCCCACCTCGTGTACAGCAGAGGAGGTACCTCGAGATCATGGGGGAGTCTTGTTTAGCTCTTCCCCTCCACCACTCCGTGGAAGAGCTCTCTGCGGGGATTTCTCTCGAGAAACTCTCCGCCCGGCAGGTGACATTCTCAGCTACGGAGATCCTAAGCCAGGAGAAGATTGCTGAGTGTGCTATGCAGGCCACTTCGTGGCTGGACATCTGGCTGGGGTCTCTGGGCATCCTGTTGCGATCCGAGGACTTGTCCAAGGAGAGCACCAGGAAGGCCCTTGAGATTTTCCTCCTCTCGGGCACGCGCTCCATGGAGTTTTTAGCTCACCAAGTCTCGAACTTGTGGGCAAACTCGATCCTAAACGTCGGGATGCCGTGACCGAGAGGTTCCACTCAAAAGTCCCAGCCGTGGATGTCAGCAGGCTCAGACACTCCTCCATCCTTGGAGAGAGTTTGTTCGAGCCTAAGGATGTCGAACGGACAGCTAAGAGGTGGAGGAAGTCGAATCAAGATTTGCTCCTCCAAAGGGCCCTTACATCTCGGCCCTACAAGCCTCCAGCCCCTCAACAACACACTCAGCAGCCTCGTCAGTCTAGGACATCGAGACAGGCTCCGGCAGCAAAGGCCAAGGTGTCTAAGCAGCAGCCCTTTCCTGTCAAGGACAAGAAGGGCGGAAAGTCCTCCAGGGGAGGTAAGAATCCTAGGGGGAGTGGCCGAGGCCGTAAACGCTAGGATTGGCAATTCCCCTACATGTCCACCAGTGGGGGGATGCCTACAAAGTTGCGCGAACAGGTGGCAGCAACTCGGGGCTGATTCCTAGACGATCTCTGTGATCAGCCAAGGATATCGCGTCCCATTCATAACATCTCTTCCTCCCCTGACAGCGAATCCAGCGTCGTTGAGCTCCTATGCCATGGGATCGGTAAACGGGCTAGCCCTTCAGGCAGAAGTCGAGACCATGCTCAAGAAGGTTGCTCTCCAGGAGGTCGTCGACGGCTCCCCAGGCTTTTTCAGTCGACTCTTTCTTGTAAAGAAGGCGTCTGGAGGCTGGAGACCAGTCATCGACCTCTCAGCTCTGAACAAGTTTGTCAAACAAACTCCGTTCAGCATGGAGATAGCAGACACGGTCAGACTTGCAGTGAGACCGCAAGACTTCATGTGCACTCTGGATTTGAAGGACGCGTACTTCCAGATCCCAGTCCATCCGTCTTCCAGGAAGTACTTGAGATTCAGCCTAGACAACAAGATCTACCAGTTCAAGGTGCTGTGTTTCGGTCTCTCCACAGCACCTCAGGTGTTCACCAGAGTGTTCACCCTGATTTCCTCGTGGGCACACAGGATCGGCATCCGTCTCCTCCGCTATCTGGATGACTGGCTGATCCTGGCAGACTCGAAGTCGACCCTTCTTCGACACCGAGACAAGCTTCTGGGGCTTTGCCAAGATCTAGGGATCATGGTAAACCTCGAGAAGTCTTCTCTGCTTCCAACTCAACGACTGGTATATCTAGGCATGATATTAGACACCAATCTCCACAAAGCCTTTCCATCTGACGACAGGATAGCAAGGCTGAGGAGGGTCACAAGACCTTTCCTCGGACGGGAAGCCCTTCCAGCCCAATCTTGGTTACGTCTCCTTGGTCACCTAGCCTCCCTGGCCCGTCTAGTTCCGAACGGCCACCTCAGGATGAGATCCCTACAACGGCGGCTCAAGTCCCGTTGGAATCAAGGCAACAATTCCCCGGACACTCTGGTCCCCATGGGACCTGCGTAATGGACGGATCTGCAGTGGTGGCTGACTGACGAAAACCTTCGAAAGGGAGTGGATCTTCTCGTCCCCCCCCCCCCACCCCCCCCCACCCCCGGATTTGATGCTGTTCTCGGACGCGTCAAAAGAAGGGTGGGGGCCCACGTTCTGAACCAGAGGATCTCAGGCCTATGGTCAGAATCAAAAAGGTGCCTCCACATCAACCTGCTAGAAATGAAGGCCGTCTACCTGGCCCTTCAACAGTTCCAACAGGTCCTGGCAGGCCACTCCATGGTGGTGATGAGCGACAACACCACAGTAGTGGCTTATATCAACAAGCAGGGAGGTACCTTTTCACAACAGCTATCCCATCTTGCAATAGAGATACGGAGGTGGACCCTAAGTCCACTCGATTTCACTATCAGCTCGCTTCATTCCGGGCAAAAGGAATGTGCTCGCCGACAGTCTGAGCAGAGCATCTCAGATAGTGAGTACCGAGTGGTCTTTGGATCATCTAGTAGCCAACAAAGTCCTGACTTTGTGGGCTTCTCCGACAGTGGACCTCTTCACAACGGCCCTGAACTTTAGGCTCCCGTTGTATTGTTCCCCTGTCCCAGACCCCAAGGCTCTCTGGCAAGATGCATTCCAACAACGTTGGGACAACATTGACGTTTACGCCTTTCCCCCGTTCTGTCTCATGAGGAGGGTACTCAACAAGGCCAGAATATCGGTCAACCTTTCAATGACCCTCATAGCTCCGCTATGGCATCACGCAGAATGATTTCCGGACCTTCTGCAACTCCTAACGGAGCCCCCAAGAGAACTCCCTCCACGACACGATCTACTTAAACAACCACATGCCAACATATTCCAGAAAGCCGTAGCCTTGCTATGACCTCACGCCTGGAGACTATCCAGCATCTCCTCTCTCAGAGAAGATTTTCGCAACAAGTTGCGATCAGGATGTCTGGACACCTGCGGTCTACCAAGCAAAGTGGAAAGTCTTCTGTGGTTGGTGTCGTGGAAGGGGCATCTCTCTTCTCGATGCCACTACTGTATTCCAGCAATAGCGGAGTTCCTCGTATATATGCGTGAAGAAATGCGCTTGTCAGTCTCGGCGGTAAAAGGCTATCACTCAGCCTTAAGCCTCGCCTTTAGACTAAAAGGAATGGACATTTCTTCATTGCTAGAACTTTCCTTACTCATACGGAGTTATGAACTTACCTGTCCTCAGTCTGAAGTGAGACCTCCCCATGGAACGTGGTTCGAGTTCTCAGGTTTCCTAAGAGACCTCCCTATGAACCATTACGCCAGGCAACAGATCGTCATCTAACTTGGAAGACAGTGTTCCTGCTAGCTTTGGCTTCGGCCAAACGAGTCAGTGAACTTCATGGTCTCTCATATGACATCGCCCATTCAAGGGGATGCGGAGAGGTAACGTTCAGCTTCGTCCCTGAGTTTATTGCTAACACTCAGAACCTGAGAGTAGTGGACCCATGATTCGACTCCTGGATTTTGAGTCTTCGTTCTGTAATAGATGACCCTAATCATCTCTTACTCTGCCCAGTGAGGAGTTTGAGGCTGTACCTTAAGAGAACAGCCGCAGCCCATCCTCGTGTGCCTGCACTCCTCATCAGCACAGGAAGGACCAAGAGGAGGGTCACCAAGAACACAATCTCAGCATAGATTCGCATTGTCATAGACCATGCACTGAATCCAGACCCCCTCCTTCACTTCGCCACAGAGCTTATGATGTCAGGAGCGTAGCTACATCCCTGGCATTCAAGAGAAACTTCTCAGTGATGCAGGTTCTTCAGGGTGGGGTGTGGAAACGTCAAACTACGTTCACATCCCACTACCTGCAAGACGTGACCCACAGGAGACTCGATACGTTTTCTATCAGTCCTATGGGGGCTGCACAACAGCTGGTTTAAAACCTCAAGCTCCTTATTGGACAAGTAGCAGAAGGTTGAGGGCATTGTTACCCAGTTTTAGTCTGCATGAATGGAAAGGTTTGACTGGCTCTCATTCTTTTCTTCATCCTCCCCTCCCTTGGTGAAAGCAGCATCCTGGGTTCTCTGTACAAGCTGACCTCAAACCACTGCAGGTAAACCATGCTTCCTTGTGTACCTAGTATTAAAACCACTGTAATACTATTGTGTCCCCATACCCTGACGAGATGGTATTGGGAAAGTCTTGGATACAACAGTTTTTCCTTCTGAAGACTCAAAATAACTTTACCTGGATGGTCACACTTCTATATATCTCAACACAGCTGGCGTAGGCCGCGGACCTTGCGTATTAAGGTTTTAGCGAGGTGCAGGGTCTCCTTATTTTTGAGTGCTGACATGCTCAGATAAGGAGCCCCGGGTAAAGCCAAAAGCCAGATTGGCAGGGATGTCCATCCTTCCTAATGGGTGAGTCACCCCTAATAAATAGCGTGGTTTGTATTTCAGTTACGGAACAAATGACAAATCTGTAGAGAATTTGTATTTTTCCTAACAATACAAACCTTAGCTATTTATACAAACTTGCCCGCCAGCCCCATCCCCCTTGAAGTCCTACCTTCAAGCAAAGTGAGCTAATTCACAGGTGTGGGAGTGGTAGCAAGCGCGTAGTTAACCCTCGCTAAACTTTAATGTCTCGTCACTTCAGCTACGCCGAAAGTAATACCCCTAATAAATAGCTAAGGTTTGTATCATTAGGAAATATACAAATTATCTACAAATTTGTCATTTTACAGTCAAGAATTACATCTAAAATTTTGAATAAGTTCTATATAGTTAAGAAGACATCGGCAATGCAAATATTTGAATGTTGAGGAGCCATTGCCCTTGAACTACTTACAATCATACAGTATGGAACTTTGAATTTTGTTTGGGTTCAACATCATGCCCCCTAATTTTCACCATACATTATGCTAATTTTAGCTAGATCTCTACAAAGATTCAGCATCCTCAGATCTACATTCAGTAGTTGGAGCTGATACAAAGAGAGTAACATCATCAGCATATGCAGTTAGCTTGTAAGTTTGAAAGCGGGGGCCTCAGGATTAACACAGTCAGAGGCATCACTAAAATCAAGGCCAATCATATGACTATCTTGATCACAATCAATGGATTTCTGTACAGCATGGGAAATTATAGAAGGGCATCCTTTTATATATAATTTATTTGAATAAATATAGAATTATAAGCTAATTTATTCCTATTAAAGAGGAAAAGTTTTCCAAACCCAATTTTTCTTCAGTTGCTGTGAATTGTGGGATGACACTCGGAAGTTTGTAGGTTGTACTAATTCTAGATAGTTTGTATCGTATTCCACAAAAACCTGTCCCATGCAACTACTGAGACTATAATGAATTTTTCCTTAATTGCAGGTGTGTAGAAGGTGCTATGGATCAGCGTCCCTGCACTCACCACCCCCCACAGCGTGCTGGTCCTCCAAAACATGGGCCACCTCCGGCTCATCCACCGAAGAGAAATTACAAGTTGCTTATTGATCCAGTACTTGTAAATGGAGCTAGTAAACTGTATAGGTAAGTTTATCAAGGTTCAAGCCCTTTCCTGCCTTGTCTATGAAAGAGTACATTAGCCTGCTGTGCCTTGTCAAATGTGGCACCCCCCAACTTAAACCTTATCTTTCATTTATTACCCTTATTTAGTTGGATTAAAGTTGTCTTTTAAAAAAAGCAAAGATGCCTTTGCATTCTAAAGTTTTATTTTTTTTTATTTTTAGGCTGTAGGATTTTAGATCTCAATTAAGCTTTTTTCTTTTGCCATATTGCTTTTATCTTTTTAACCCTTGAGAGAAAAATATGATTTACTTGGCACCTGCCAAAGTCATCAATGCTGACTTAAAGTGAATTGTCTGATCAGCTATTGCTGGAAGGGGATTTTTTTTTTTTTGCAGAAATTTTAACTTCTTTGTTGTTTCACCTCTTAATAATTCTTTATTTTTCATACTTTATGTATATCATTACAAGGAAAGCATAAGTTTCATATTATGCAGTTGATGATTTTATTTCTGTTGACTGTTACCTTTTGGTATATCTTTGCTCTAATGCTCTGAATTTGTATTGGCCTTGGTTTCTTTTTATTATTTTATGGGCATGGAACTTGTAGGTTCCTTTATACCTTTTGCTTTTTCTTATCCTATGCCTCTGATCAGTATTTTTGGAAGGCAATAAGGTTGTCTTTTATTTGTGTGCCTTTAGTTTCATGCATTCTAATTAGTATGTATATGATATGATGTTCTGCCTAGTTCCATTGACCACGTTGTTGAGGTTGCCAATGAATCTTTTTACAAAGTATTAGATTGCTCTTTCCTCAGGTAAGGTTACACTATGAAGTCGACCCAAGACAAAGGATGGATGAGATGAGACACTCCAGAAGGACATTTTGCCCGAGTAACAAGAAACCGCAGTGGAAATGGGATCTATAGCCTTTTGATAGTTTTCAGTCTATATTCATTGCTGTGAGTCATCTACATAAAGTTTGCAGTTACTACTGTACTCTTTACAAGAGTTGTTCTTACCAGCATTGCTGTGTATATCTACAATGTTTGCTGCACCCCAACTATGGTATACACAGTCTCAATACTGGTTTCTCCTTATTTGGGATTTGAGCACTTGGACAAGGGACTGAGTGTGTTGACTACCCCATTTGGCAGTGTATCTAGTTATATCAGCACAACTAGGAAGGATTTTCAGCTATAAATCATTGATGGCTCAATCACAGCTAAAGGGGCAGGGTCAGCAGTGTTTTTTTTTCTCCCTAAGGTCTGGAGGTTGGATGGCAACAACAAAGACCGAATGACACTGGACTGGGATCTGATGACATGGGACAAAGTATGGACACCTTAACAATTTCTCAGTCAAAACATGGGCTATTTACTGGGCTTTTCATCTCTAATTGAATTGGGGTCTCTAATTATTTGAAATAAAATGAGTAGCCTTAAGTTCTGGAGCTTTAGCAGCTCTTAGTTAAGTCCATAATAAATAATGACTTAAAAGTGTCTTCTTCTCTTTTTTTTTTGATGGTGGTTGAAAATTCTATGGCTTTTTTAAATGACCTAATCTAACAACCTGTATGATAAGTCATTTCGGTAATAGTTGTGGTTGATAAGAAAATAATGGTATTGAAAGTGTATTTTAAAATTTGGGAAAGATAACTTGGCATAATGAAAAACAGAAGACCAGACAAAGGAATAGTTATCTAAAAAATAAATGTGATGATTTGATAGTTGTGAATGAATGAAATAAAATAGTATCAAGAATGATATACAATATTCCAGATACATAGCCATATGAACCAAATTTTTGAACATAGAAACAATCTTATTTTAGGGCTGATTGTTTGGTGATCTTCAAAATTGCTAATACCTGTTGAAGAGGATGCTATTGCATGTTACCAAGAGATGAAAGTTGAGTCATTTGACTTCAAGGTATTTTAAAGCTGACATTTGTTTCTCAGATGCAACAAATAATAAAGTGAATTGTATCATATTCCCTGAACAAAAGGCGTTATAATTGTATACGTTCTCTTGAAATATGAAAATAGCTCTAGTTTTCCGAACCTTATTAGGACCTGTATCAGAAGATAATCATGTACATTACTTGAATAAATTTTCTGTAAGCCTATATTTTTTCCTATCCATAATGTGATTTTTAAAGTATTGGCAAAATGATAGAAAATGTTTCAATATGATCTACACATACACTTGTGTTTTCATAATCAAAAATTGAAGACGAAAGTTTTGCCATCTGAGAGTTGATACAGTACTCTGGTGAATGATGATTTTGATGAGGAGAATAAATAAAGAATATTTATTTTATATCTTTTTTTTTATCAATAGAAAATTTAAGATATCCATAGAGGATAATAGGTTTAAATACATTACATAGTACAAATCTTGGTATCTGTGTATTTTATGTAGTTTCAATAGTAATTTGATGTTGCTTTATAAAGAATTTGTTCTTGCCTTTTTTGAACTACACCACATTCATGGAAGTTTGCTTGTACCTGTAGTGTTTGGTGTGTCACTATGTGCTGTCTCACAATACTTCAGAGACAAGTATCCAGCCAAATAATATCAATCAGTTGCCAATACTAAAGTGACAAAATGTAAACCTGGAAAGATGATAAGAATAATGAGTAGCACTGTATCATGAAGTAACTGTTCTTTGGAGAGTAAGCAATCAAAGCAAAGCATTCGAGAAGAATGCAAATGTCGCTTGTAGTAAACAATCCAATAGACCCAAGTAAAAGACAGTTTAAAATAAATACTGTATGACGATTAACGTTTGTTTCGTTAGTACTTAAAACGGTTAGTTCTCTACAAGTAAAGCATAATTTTATAATTAAGCAAGTACTTCCAAAGGGAATGTTAGTGCTCTTGTAAAGAGTCAAGTCATCTTTTGTTTTGAGTGGTTGGAAAGCTCCTATCACACAAGGAATTTTGGAGGTATATAGCCTTTATACCTCTTCTTTCTGCTGGAAAAGGCTGAAGCTTTTCATGTTTGCTTTAAAGGTAACAGATTTTCACTAGGCTACATTATCTCCTAAAGCCATTTTTCAAGATTTATATACAACAGGTTAAGTTGAACATCAGTTAACATTTCTGTACACAGGGTTAGTCTGAAATATTGGTAAAAGTTGAATGGTTAATGAATTCAAGATCTCCCATTTTCTATATCTTTCTTCTGAGTCGTTCTGGTGACTCAAAATATACACCTACACAATACTCTTCTGTAAATGACTAGTGTTCTTGTTGTAGGTGTCTTGGTTGAGGATTTGATCTAGATAAAGAAAACGTTTTAATTTTTTATAAAGATTAAATTTGTTCCTTAGTTGGTAGATTCTATCCCTGTGAAGTTTACCTTTAACAATATAGGTCTTTTTAATTTACAGTATTTGGTGTTCTACTCGTAAACTATCTTGTTATTGTTTCTGAGGTTAGTCCTTGTGAACAGGTCTGGAGCATTGCTGTTTTTTTTATCATTTTCAAGCTGACTTTTTATTCTGCATATTTTATTGTTTACAAATAAAACTACTATGGTGTCAGAATGGCTGTTAATTTTTTCATATGTACATTAACAGTATTTGATGGCTTTTTACTCTATTATGCTCCTCTCATCATTTAATCATTATTTTTTATTTTGGTAACTTTCAAGAATTCTTATTGATCTGTTTCATTACAGTAGCATACTACCTAGCTCAGATGTGGTCCATAAAAGTTGTAATTTTTTGGAAAGGAGGAACCCTGGAAAACTTTAATTTCCTCAGCTTTCTTTGCAGCTTGTTTCATTATGCTATCTCATCTTTCATGTGAATGTGATAAGATAATTTATTATTAATAGAAGCCATTTTGTCTTAATGCCAATTGTTTGTAGTCTTTATTTTCCATGAAGGAAAATAGCATCTGTTGCAACTTTGGGTATCCTCATTGAAAGGTAATTGTTGATATAATCCCAAGTTTCATTCTCATAAGTTTGCAAACACTACTGGAAACATCCATGGGAAGGAATCACTATAGTCAATTTCTTCAAGTGATGCAGATTTGCACCGACTCGCAGCGGTGCCCTTTTAGCTCGGAAAAGTTTCCTGATCGCTGATTGGTTGGACGAGATAATTCTAACCAATCAGCGATCAGGAAAATTTTCCGAGCTGAAAGGGCACCGCTGCGAGTCGGTGCAAATCTGCCTCGATAAAAGAAATGGACTATAGTTTTAGGGTATTTTCATCATTGCTGGATCTTGAAGATAAATTTTTATTGTTACATTGCAAGTACAGTTTATGTAAACTTGGCCGCATTTTACCTGTTAATCTTTAGTCTCTTTATTCTTTTGATGAATTAGATGTGCTTGAAGTGAACAGATTAAGCAGTTCTTTTTCTGTATTCAATATTTTCTCTGCAGATTTGAGGGTGTTGTTGAGGGAGACCCAACTTATCCTGCTGTTGTGCTGCGTGATCCAAGAAAGCAAAAAATATGGATCCGGCCAGAAACTATGGACATAGCGGTTCCTCGCTTCAAGGTAAGAACATGTTGCGTGCCTTATGCAACTAAGAGAACTTGAGATTTGTCTTATATCTGTAATCATTATTTCTCTTGAGCATTTATCGAAGTTGATTTATCTTGGACCACATATATGTATAGAGTAGTTTTATTTTGGTTTCTCTTATATTTTAGATAGGTTTGATTTAAATTTGTCTCCTGTTTTTTTTTTTTTATTATTCATATATAAGAAGCAGACAGATATGCTATTGTGATTTATTTATAATATTCATGGCACAAACTTTACAAAGATATGTGATTTCAGATTGATTCAGATTACGTAGGATCACCACCCTCACTGGAAGTTACAATATTCAATATCAACGACAACATTGACAAGCAGTTCCTCCATAATGAAATTGTAAGTTAACTTCATCATTACTTATTGACCTTCTGGTATCTATAATACTGTAAATGTTTTTATGTTTCAGCTGTGTTTTCATGGTCGTCATGGCAAATTTATTTTTTTATTTTATTTTGTAAAGAGATTGGGATGTTCTTTGTAGGAGAATGGTAATGCAATCAGTTACTTGAAGGTCTTGGCACTGTCCCTTCACCTCTAGCTACACCCACCCTTTAGCTATCTTCTTCAGACTTGAAGGTCTTGGCACTGTCCCTTCACCTCTAGCTACACCCACCTTTTAGCTATCTTCTTCAGACTTGAAGGTCTTGGCACTGTCCCTTCACCTCTAGCTACACCCACCTTTTAGCTATCATCTTCAGACTTGAAGGTCTTGGCACTGTCCCTTCACCTCTAGCTACACCCACCTTTTAGCTATCTTCTTCAGACTTGAAGGTCTTAGCACTGTCCCTTCACCTCTAGCTACACCCACCTTTTAGCTATCTTCTTCAGACTTGAAGGTCTTGGCACTGTCCCTTCACCTCTAGCTACACCCACCTTTTAGCTATCTTCTTCATCTCTGATTCTGCTCCTTTTCTGAACATGAAATTCAATGCACAACTGTACCGTGTTGCACTTCATCAATGAAGGACCAACTGGCCCCAGTGCCAGGCCATGTAGCTCAAATTTGTAAATCTAATTGATTAGGATGTTTATGCTTCTTGATGCTCTGCCCACAATTTTCGCGGCGAGATGTTGATCACGTCGTGGCCAGAAACTTACTGACGATTCGACCTGAGCTAGCACGCTGCCCGACCCTGATTCGCCTCGGCACGTACCACACTGCCAGAGGTTGACCCCGTAGAAAACGGGAAGAGGGTAAACTATACAAAAAGCTGGTCGGTTAGGTAGAGTTAACCAGTAACTCCTAAGAAGGTAGTTTTAGGTAAGTATGTTAGGAAAAATACAAATTACTTAAAAATTTGTAAATCTAATTGATTAGGATGTTTATGCTTCTTGATGCTCTGCCCACAATTTTCAGATTACTGTACACTAATAGTAAACCTCTAGTGAGCAAACAATTTTGTTTTTCTCTGCTGGATGAAGGTACCGTAGCCATACATGGTATGACTTTATTTTATGCAAACATGTTAAAATGATTATGTTGTAAGCCCTGCCAACTTTTGTGTAAATTCATATTCCTTATGTGGATTAAGCTTAATTAGATTTTCCCAAACTCATATGGGTAATGTTTGATAGTAATTATTTATTTATTTTTTTTAATATTGCATTTTACAGGTTATTAACCCTTTTACCCTCAATGCTATTTGGAACTTTCCAACCCTTAACCCTCAGGGGTTTTTCTTTTTCCAGCACATTTTGCAATATTTTTTTTTTAGATTGCGCTGACAGCCTTAATTTTTGTCATAGAGAGGTCAGGTTGGTCTTATTATTTTGGAAAATGCCTGAAGTTTCTCATAAAGTTCTCAAAAATATGCAAAAAAAAAATGCAAATAGCAGTTTTTTGCAAGGACGTACCGGTACGTCCATGGCGGTTAAGGGATGAGTTTTGTGAAACGTACCAGTACAGTACGTCCATTGGGGGTAGAAGGGTTAATATATATGCTGGTAATTTTCATTATATATGTTACTAGAGTTTTGAAATTTTTCATCACAGGTCAACAAACATCAGTGCGGAGCTATTGAAGAGTTGGAGATATTCACTCACGATCTCTCTCGGAAGCATTTGGGTGTGGCTAGACTAGTGTTTGAAGAGCCCGAGTCTGCTAGAATGTGTGTTAAAAAGCTGAACAATGCTACTCTTATGGGAAAGGTGTTGCAGGTTTTCCTCGATCCATTTGGTGAGATCAATGCTCAACTTTTTAAAAAATGTAACAATAATTTAAGTTTAAAAGAACTGCATAAACTTTGCTTCATTTTCAATGTATGATTTGACCACATACAGTACATAGTTCTGATGCTTACCCACTGGTGCTGTGTTTTTTCCTTTTAATTGTGAGTGGGGCTTAGATTGTTGATGGACTACACACATTATGAGAGTGAACTCAACTTCATCATTATATGACAGGTTATAGTGACCAGCCACAGTAACTTGCGTAACCAAAGCTCTGGTTGTATATCATTGACTTTGAAATCTCGAGTTCCAATTACCTTTTTTTCACTCTATGAGCTATACCCCGCAACAAAAGAGTTATCTCTTTAATAATGTTGAAAGTTCAGGTATCTAAAGAATTAAATTGACTGTCAAGTTGCGGTGTGATTCTTAGTGTTATATCAATATTCTATGCAATATTTTGTTATTTAGTAATCAGTATTAGAAGTACAGTACTAAAACTAGAGTCATGGTTTGTATTTAAGGATTTGACTATTTTTATTTCCATTGATACAGGAAAGGAATGTAAAAAGCGGGTGGCGGAGGTTGGGGAAATGCTAGAGGAAGAAGCCAAGAGAGAAGAAGAAGCGAAGGAAGCCAGGAAGAGACCACCGCCACCTGCCAAACCCCCTCCTCCTCCCCCGCCCGAAGAAGACAACCAGGCTCAACCTCCGAGGGAAAGGGACAGGCGGACCACAGAAAAGATTGATTTTGAAAGAAACAGGTTTGTCTCGGAGCAATTTAATCAACTGTTCTGCTGTTTTTCTATCTGAAATAAATTTGTCTTCTTTCATATCTAACTACACCAATTTTTCAATATTAAACTTACCCGATAATCATGTAGCTGTCAACTCCGTTGCCCGACAGAATTCTATGGAGGGATACGCCAGCTATCACAATACTAGAAGGGGGTGTATTTACCAGCGCCACCTGTGGCCAGGTACTCAAGTACTTCTTGTTGACACCTCCTCAATTATTCCTCTGTCGTGCTTCCGGCAAGACGTTCTGGGATACGCTTATGTTCTTGGAGTATTTTCACGACTTTGGTGAAGTATTTCTCTTTGATTTCGGCTGTCGCTTTACTGGAAAACTTCTATATTAGCTTAGTTAGCTTTTGGAATTAATTTGATTAATTTTGGTGACGAGAGAGTATGAACTCTCGTTCACCTTTCAATGGCCGACCCTTCCCTTAGACGGAAGTGTTGGTGTCTAAGAGAGTATAGACTCTCTTTCTTAATTTTGCTTAACAAAAGTTATAGATTTATTTTATATCTCTCCGCATCTTATAGGCCTCTTCGATTAACTTCCTTTTATTATAAACTCATTAAAATTAATTTTTATATTTGTTTATATTCGACCTTCCTAATAGTAGGCGGTCTTTTACCGAAGTTAATAAACTTTGAGCCCGTCATTTCGGTTTTACCTGTTAACATATTATGCTATTTCCGCCACAGAGTTTGAAAGATTTTCTTTGACAGTCTCGTACTGTTTTCAAAGTTGAACTAACGTTTTGTTTTGTCTCTGCAGTTGTTGACGTTCAGAACGTTCAACTTGCACTCTATCGTTACGATAGAGAAAGAATGTTCACGGTTTCACGTTGCAGTAAGAGTAACCGTGTCTAGCGTTTTGTTCATTCTTTCTTAACTTAATGGTTTTGATCCTAATAAAGGAACTTTTCAGTTTTTTTTTTCCTTTAACAATAATATGTTTTAACGATATATATGATTGGGCTCTTCTCTCAGGTTCTAAGTCAAGAGAGAGAGAGAGAGAGAGAGAGATAGAGACGGAGGGAGAAAGAGGATAAACGTTTCATTCAAGCCTGCCAGGCGTACGAGTAACGTCGTTATCGTTTTTTTGCTCTTCTCCCTAGTCTCTTTAGGGGAAGAAACTAAACGTTTCTAGAGTGATCTAGTGTTTAGTCTCTTTCCAACCACTGAATTATCTTTCATTAGATTTTTCTGTTACATTGTAATTCTGTTTTCGCAATTACTAACTTTGAGAAAGGATAGAATTGCGTATTTCAGGTACAAACCACTTAAAGTTCAGTGAAATAAGTGCAAACAGAAATCAAAGTGATAAGTGATTAGTGCGTGAGGGTACTTTTGTGCGCGCCAGTTGTCCTCCCAGTCCGGGACCTCTTGCAAGCTCCCAAGCCCAGGGGAGAAGCAATGTCGAAGGGCATAAGGGTTCAGCAGGCCTTGATCGGCGCACAGAAGTATTCTCGGTGGTTGTGGGCGTGTCTTACCGAGACCGTCACTCCCACCCGCAGACGATTGAGCCCTTATTTTGCTCGTCTGCAGAAGAGATTAGGGGAGAAAATAAAGGCAGAGTAACGCTGGTCTCAGGTCTCAAGACTTCTTAAACGTTAAGTCCAGACCTATGCCAGACGTACGAAGTTAAAGTTCACAACCCGAATGCAGTCATTGGGTTAGCTCTGACTCTCCTCAGTCATCAGTTGATTACACTCCGCCTAAGAGGAGTAAGGTTCTGCCACAACAGATCTCTGCTGTTAAGGCTTTACCTCAGCAGAACTTAGTGTCTGCCGACCCCAAGTTTACTCTACTACAGTCCATGCAAGCACAGCTTTCGGACTTGATGAGTGAGTGTCGGGCTGAGAGTGTTGCTCCTCCGCCTCCGCCTACACTCCCTCCTCCTACACTCGCTCCGCCTGATCACAGTACCATCTGCCAGGCGTACGATGTTGTGGACTCTACTACAGTCCATGCAAGCACAGCTTTCGGACTTGATGAGTGAGTGTCGGGCTGAGAGTGTTGCTCCTCCGCCTCCGCCTACACTCCCTCCTCCTACACTCGCTCCGCCTGATCACAGTACCATCTGCCAGGCGTACGATGTTGTGGACTCTACTACAGTCCATGCAAGCACAGCTTTCGGACTTGATGCGTGAGTGTCGGGCTGAGAGTGTTGCACCTCCTGCACTCCCTCCACCTGTTCTCGCTGCACCTGTGCTCGCCCAGCCTGCACCTGCTCCGCCTGTGCTCGCCCAGCCTGCACCTGCTCCGCCTGGTCGCAGCACCATCTGCCAGGCGTACGATGTTGAACCACTTTCGGAGTTTGCTGTTCACAGTGTTGTTCAGCCTCAGCCTTCTTTAAGGCAACCCTTGCTTTGGGATCAGGAGAGTTACACTCTTCCTCCTCCTCCCCTTGCTGCTCCACCAGTGGTGCAACTCTCGGTTGGGGTACAATAACCTCTCCCCTCCGTGAGTCTGTCTGCTCAACCAGCGCTGCACCGAGTTCAACCCTCATCTAGGCAAGCTCATCTACACCATGCACTTGCGCCTCAGGAGCCTCAGCTTGCTAGAACTTTACCTTGTTCTGCGCAGCCTCAACCTTCTCATGCTCCACTCATCTCTCAGGAACAGGAACGGACTACTCCGCCTCCGTCCTCCGCTCAGCTGGTGCAATCCTTGGGTGCAACTCTTGCTAGGAGTCAACCTCCTTCACCCTTGCACCTGCCTTCTGCTCCGTCTGTTGTTCAGCCTATGCAGTCTGAACCTCAGGTTTTCCCTCAAGTTGAGGAAACCTCTGTTGTTGTTCCAGCTCGTTCTGACTCTGCTGTTCAGCATACCATGGTTTAAACCCCATGCAAGCATGCATAAAGCACTCTAGCACTGGTCATGGAATTTCTGAGAAATGTTAAACGCCATGCACACGCTCTGCTTACAGCAGGCTCTGCTTTCTACATGCTCAGCATTCAGCATGCTCTGCATTCAGCATGCTCTGCATACAACATGCTCTGCATACAGCATGCTCTGCATTCAGCATGCTCTGCATACAACATGCTCTACATACAGCATGCTCTGCATACAGCATACTCTGCATACATCATGCTCTGCATACCTTACCGCATGCTTCTCAACACATCTTGGGTTGTTGCCAACTCACTAGACTGTCAAGCAGTTTCATAACGTTGCCTTCTAGTCTGCTGCTTTGCACCAGTGAACCCTCACTCAGAGAACTTAGCTTTTCTAGGATAAGGTCCCTGTAGATGAGAAAGTTCTTTTCTCCCTCCTTCTGATATTCCCTTGAGGACTCTGTCATTTGGAGGGAGCCTTTAGCTGCATAACCTCTTATGGACTTTTATTTAAGCATAACATGCTTACAGGGAAGGTAATGGTTACACTTCAGCCGCTAATCCCGTCTGTTACCACACCTGCTCCCATAGACCTTGAGCTGTGTTGCATGACATGCAGTCCAAGCTTAGTCCTTGTTAGAGGATTTTTTGTTTACGGAGTCAATGTGTCACGGGGAAGACGTTCAACAACCAACAGAAGGGACTTGTTGTGACGCAGTGGGCAACCTCAGCAACCCGTTAAGGAGTTGTCTGTACGACCCAGACAGTCTAGACAGATTCGGGTTGTCACTGTACTTCCTCGCTTGCCCATGATTGACAGTTTACAGACTGTGCAGCAGTATCATGATCTTGTGTCCGGCTCCGTCAGACGACTGGCTTTTAAGAGCTCCCTCAAGTCGTCGCTGTCTGGAGATTTTCAAATGGACTATGGATCTGACCAAGGAACTGGGCCTCCTGGTCAATTTTGAGGAGTCTCAGCTCGTTCCATCCCAGACCATTGTCTCCTTGGGTATGGATCTTCAGAGTCGAGCTTTTCGGACTTGTCCGTCGGCCCCAAGGATCTTCCAAGCCCTAGAATGCATCCAGAGCATGCTGAGAAGGAACCGATGCTTAGTCAGGCAGTGGATGAGTCTAACAGGGACACTTTCATCGCTGGCCCTGTTCATCGAGTTAGGGAGACTCCACCTCCGCCCCCTTCAGTATCTTCTAGCTGCTCACTGGATAAAGGACATGACGCTAGAGACGGGCTCAGTTCCTGTTTCCGAAGAGATGAGGTCTACTCTAACGTGGTGGAAGAACAGCATTCTTCTCAAGGAAGGTCTACCATTGGCTGTTCAGACCTCCGACCACCGTCTCTTCTCGGACGCATCGGACACGGGCTGGGGTGCGACACTGGACGGACAGGAATGCTCGGGAACATGGAATCAGGAGCAAAGGACACTTCACATCTATTGCAAGGAGTTGTTGGCAGTTCATTTGGCCTTGATAAACTTCAAGTCCCTCCAGCTTAACAAGGTGGTGGAGGTGAACTCCGACTACACCACAGCCTTGGCTTACATCTCCAAGCAGGGAGGGACTCATTCGAGGAAGTTGTTCGAGATCGCAAGGGACCTCCTCATTTGGTCAAAAGATCGAAAGCTCACGCTGGTAACGAGGCTCATTCAGGGCGATATGAATGTCATGGCAGATCGCCTCAGCCGGAAGGGTCAGGTCTTCCCCACAGAGTGGACCCTTCACAAGAATGTTTGCAGCAGACTTTGGGCCCTGTGGGGTCAGCCAACCATAGATCTATTCGCTACCTCGATGACCAAGAGGCTCCTCTTGTTTTGTTCTCCGATTCCAGACCCAGCAGCGGTTCGCGTGGATGCCTTTCTGCTGGATTGGTCCCATCTCAACCTGTATGCATTCCCGCCGTTCAAGATTGTCAACAGGGTACTTCAGAAGTTCGCCTCTCACAAAGGGACACGGCTGACGTTGGTTGCTCCCCTCTGGCCCGCGAGAGAATGGTTCACTGAGGTACTGCAATGGCTGGTCGACGTTCCCAGGACTCTTCCTCCTAGAGTGGACCTTCTGCGTCAACCTCACGTAAAGAAGGTACACCCAACCTCCACGCTCTTCGTCTGACTGCCTTCAGACTATCGAAAGACTCAAGAGCTAGAGGCTTTTCGAAGGAGGCAGCCAGAGCGATTGCCAGAGCAAGGACGACATCCACTCTCAGAGTCTATCAGTCTTTATGGGAAGTCTTCCGAAGCTGGTGCAAGGCCAATGCAGTTTTCCTCAACCAGTACCAATGTAACCCAGATTGCTGACTTCCTGTTACATCTAAGGAACGTAAGCGCCCTATCAGCTCCTACGATCAAGGGTTACAGAAGTTTGTTGGCAGCGGTTTTCCGCCACAGAGGCTTGGATCTTTCCTCCAACAAAGATCTACAGGACCTCCTTAGGTCTTTTGAGACCTCAAAGGAACGTCGGTTGTCCACTCCAGGCTGGAATCTAGACGTGGTCCTAAGGTTCCTAATGTCATCAGGATTTGAACCGCTCCAATCAGCCTCTTTTAAGGACCTCACATTAAAAAACTCTTTTCCTCGTGTGCTTAGCAACAGGTAAAAGAGTAAGTGAGATCCACGCCTTCAGCAGGAACATAGGTTTCACATCTGAAACGGCTACATGTTCCTTGCAGCTCGGTTTTTTGGCTAAAAACGAGCTTCCTTCCCGTCCTTGGCCTAAGTCGTTCGAGATCCCAAGCCTGTCCAACATGGTGGGGAACGAACTGGAGAGAGTACTTTGCCCAGTTAGAGCTCTTAAGTACTATCTAAAGGTCAAAACCATTACGAGGACAATCAGAAGCCTTATGGTGTGCTATCAAGAAGCCTTCTCTACCAATGTCTAAGAACTCAGTTTCTTACTACATCAGGCTTCTGATTAGAGAAGCAAATTCTCATCTGAAGGAAGAAGACCTTGCTTTGCTGAAGGTAAGGACACATGAAGTGAGAGCTGTGGCTACTTCAGTGGCCTTCAAACAGAACCGTTCTCTGCAGAGTGTTATGGATGCAACCTATTGGAGAAACAAGTCAGTGTTCGCATCATTCTATCTCAAAGATGTCCAGTCTCTTTACGAGTACTGCTACACCCTGGGTCTATTCGTAGCAACGAATGCAGTAGTAGGCGAGGGCTCAGCCACTACATTCCCATAATCCCATAACTTTTTAACCTTTCTCTTGAATACTTTTTATGGGTTGTACGGTCGGCTAAGAAGCCTTCCACATCCTTGTTGATTTGGCGGGTGGTCAATTCTTTCTTGAGAAGCGCCGAGGTTAAAGGTTGTGATGAGGTCCTTTAGTATGGGTTGCAGCCCTGTATACTTTAGCACCTTTGAGTTGATTCAGCCTCCCAAGAGGAACGCTGCGCTCAGTAAGGAAGACGATCTTATTAAAGGCAGAGTAACGGTTCAAGTCGACTTCCTTACCAGGTACTTATTATTTCATTGTTATTGTGGATAACTGATTATATGAAATATGGGATACTTAGCTATCCTTTAATCTTGTACACTGGTTTTCACCCACCCCCCTGGGTGTGAATCAGCTACATGATTATCGGGTAAGTTTAATATTGAAAAATGTTATTTTTATTAATAAAATAAATTTTTGAATATACTTACCCGATAATCATGATTTAATCGACCCTCCCTTCCTCCCCATAGAGAACCAGTGGACCGAGGAATAATTGAGGAGGTGTCAACAAGAAGTACTTGAGTACCTGGCCACAGGTGGCGCTGGTAAATACACCCCCTTCTAGTATTGTGATAGCTGGCGTATCCCTCCATAGAATTCTGTCGGGCAACGGAGTTGACAGCTACATGATTATCGGGTAAGTATATTCAAAAATTTATTTTATTAATAAAAATAACATTTTTATTGAGGTGGGCTCTGCTAATTGTTTACTAGTAGGCAGGATAACAGTGTACTTTATATATTTTTTCAAGTAGGTCATCTGTATGTCTTTTCACCTAATAATTTAGGAAAATGCTTTAAGGCAAGCAGTACAAACTTTCATTGCAAGCACAGTATTCTATTTTTATACTTACATTTATGACATTGAATATAGCTCATCTTATTGATAGAAATGGTTATGCTTGTTAGTTGCTTGGAAAATAATCTATTTCTATTTTTCAAACAGCAGTAGATATGAAGAGCAAAGAAAAAGCAGCAACAGCAATAGCAGTAGTAGTAGCAGTGCAGTTTTTCAACCACCATCTTCATCTGCAAATGCAACCATGCCCGCGTCGTTTTACCCCGACCAGCGTCAGCAGTCGTATCAATACCAGCAGCAACAAAACTTTCAAGGGTACGAACAGTACCATCATTACCAAGGGTATCCCTATTCAGGTTTTAGAGGAGGGTACGTATATTATTTACTTATTTTTTTCTAATTAAGCAACATATGTTTTATTTAATTGAGTTTATTTTATTAAAGCCTTTTTTTTATTCATTTTTATATCTGAGGTTGACCTATAGATGGTTTAAATAATTTAATTTAAATTACTTATACTTAGTAATATTTTCTAGATTAGGATCCCCTTTTCAAGTTCCCATGCGCAAGGTATTTAGATAACGGTGCAGTAATTCAAGCTCACGTTCCAAAGTGATTTTTTTCAGCACAGTAATCCTGCAACTTGTATATCACTTTCTCGTTGCTGTATACTGTGTACTATAGACTGAATACAGTCAAATCGCCTTATTCATAGTTATTACATTCCAAGCTCCCCCCCTCTGTTGCAGAATTCCACGGATAATAGGCGATATAAACTCCTAAGGATATGAGTTTCGATTGTAAATATCCAGTTAGACCTGTTATTGTACTTTAAATTAGAGAAGCAGTCTTAGAGTGCAGACCTCTTCCATGGCAGCTTATTTTACCTTTTGCTCGCCCTTGATCTTTTACATTGGACTTTCAAAATGGAATCACTTACATGTCTCATAATAGCAATTAATCCCTGAAAGTTTCACTACACTATGAGTAAAATTGTGGCCAGGAATTTGTTCACAAACATACAAACAAGGGTAAAAACATAACCTCCCAACTTCCTTGGCGGAGGTAATGAAAGATACATTATGGCAGTGAAAGTTCTGTACTATAATAATGATAACAATACTGTACATTAAAATTTTTTGGAGTCTCTCTCTCTCTCTCTCTCTCTCTCTCTCTCTCTCTCTCTCTCTCTCTCTCTCTCTCTCTCTCTCTCTCTCTGGTAAAACATTGTGCTGTATTTCACTTTATTGCGGAGTATAAAAATTCAGGACAAAAGAAACATACATAATAGCTCCATAGAGGCTCTAAAACATAATACATTAATGTAATAATATACTCTGCTGTAAAATTCATGATAAAGATCAATGATATAGAAAGATTTCAATATTTTTCTCCCTTTCAACAAGTTAAAAGATACGGAAGTTAGAATTTCTGATAATTTGATAACTTATTCATAAAAGAAATTTTTGTTACTTTTTTAAAGAAAGTTGTTTAAAGTTATAAAGTGGCAATATTAAATATGTTCAAATGAACTCAATATATATATATATATATTCCATTATCAAATTAAACACCACAGTCAAACTGGAATGAAATTTCCATTTACAGCTAGTTAGGTTAAAGTTAATGACCCCGTCAACATCAACAAATTTTAAATATTTAACTTAGCCGGTGAATATATAGCTGCAACTCTGTTGCTCGACAGACAAACTACGGAAGAACTCGCCAGCGATCGCTACACAGGTTGCGGGTGTGCCCAACAGCGCCATCTGTCGACCAGATACCCAGCTCTTATGTAAACAAAGACTCAATTTTCTCTCTGTCGACGTGTCGACAAGACGTACTTTACTCGCTGTTGCTAAACTGGAGTTTTTCACATCTATTTGGTGAAGTACTATATTCTAGTTTTGAGCTTTCGCAATGCAGGTGTTTTATCTTCATCTTAAATCTTGAACTCGTTTTGGATAGTTTTAATTATGGTGACAAAGAGAGTATGGACTTTCTTTCACTTTTAAATGGCCGACCCTTCCCTTAGACGGAAGTGTGTTTAGGCTTTTAGTAATTATCTTATCACGTTATAAATTATTTATAGATTTTCCTCTATATATTTTATATCTCTCCGCCTTTATTAGGCCTCTTCGATTAACTTTCCATTTATTATAAACATATAAAAATAAATTTTAATGTTTTGTTTATATGCGACCTTTCCTGAGAGTAGGCGGTCCTAACTTGGAAACCGAAGTTAATCAACGTTGAGCCCTTTATATCGTAATTAGCTTTTAAAGAGCTAAGGATTTAAAACTTTTTAAATGTAATATTTTATGAAAGAATTTCTTTGATAGTCTTCGTACTGTTTTCAAAGATGAACTAACGTTTAGTTTATTTATGCTACGCAGTTGTTGACGTTCAGGACGTTCAACATGAGCTCTATCGTTACGATAGAGAGAGAGTGTATCACGGTTTCACTTTGCAGTAAGAGTAAATCGATTCTGACGTTTTGTTCATTCTTTCTTAGCTTAAATGTTTTAAATTCTATTTTAAAGGAACTTTTTATTTGAAAAACCTTTCAGTTTTTTCCTTTAGTCAAATAACATGTTTTTTTGACGAAATATAATTGGGCTCTTCTCTTAGGTGCGAAATCAAGAGAGAAAGAGAGTGAGAGATAGAGACGGAGGGAGAGAGAGGAGAGAAAACGTTCCGTTCAAGCGGGTAACGTTGTTCTCGAGTTACTCTCGTCCCTAGTCTCTGTACGGGGAGGAAGGATAAAACGTTTTTAGTTTTTTATTCTCGTCCCCAGGCTATGTGCGGTGAGAGATTGAAAACGTAGTTTATATGAACTAGTGTTTAGTCTCTTTCCCAGCCACTGATTTTTTTATCTTAAAATATGTTTTCTGTTTTTTGCTGGTATTAATGAGCTTGCATTATACGACTGATTTCGCAATTACTACCTTTTAATGAAGGGTAGAATTGTGTGTTTCAGGTAGAAATCAGTAAAAGTTTCGATTTCAGTGAAATAAGTGCAAAACAGAAAATCGAAGTGATAAAGTGATATGCGCAAAGTGTTACAGTGTTGCGTCCGAGGGTTCGTCTGTTCGTGCCTGTCGTTCACCTAGTCCGGGACCTCTTGCAAGCTCCCAAGCCCAGGGGAGAAGTAATGTCAAACGACTTATGGGTTCGAGAGGCCTTGATCAACGAACAGACGTTTTCCCTCTATGGTATCGGGTGTATTTTACCAAGATCTCCCCTACCATAAGACGAGAGAGACGTTGTTTCTCCTCGTCATCCGAAGGCTTTTCGCATAAGAAACCTGTCACAAGGTTTCGAAGCCCTTAAGCGAAAGTCAGTCCTTTCAGGACAGGTCCAGCGTCCTGGTTACAGCCATTAGGACAGCTCTGACCCTATGCAGTCATCGGATAACTGCTCGCCGCCTAACAAAAGCGTAACACAGACTCCGAGAGTCTTTTTTGTTGGCAAAGTGTTGCGGTCACAGACGTTACCCTCGTCTCTTACCACAACCATTTCCGTTGATCCTTAATGGGTTGTATGGCAAGACATGCAGTATATGCTTGCCTCCCTTATGGAAGACTATTCTGCCGATTAGTCCGTTGAGTCTAGCCGTTTATCTCATCGATATCCTGGCTTTCAGCCAACCTAACGTTCCTTTGTGCTTACTGTTGACGTTGGCGTAGCTGAAACACGTCAGTCAGGTTGTTTAGAACCACACTCGATGCGGTCTCGTGTGGTTTTTCAGCCGCATTTGGACGTTAGGCCACTTGCTGATGCTCCTGTTGACGTTCAAGACGTTCACTAACAATCGGAGTTGACTTGTTTTGACGCTGTGCGTCAACCTCCGCATTCTAGAGTTGTTTTGACTGCTCAGTCTAGGCAGTCAAAGCAGTCTAGAGTGGACGCTGTGCGTCCTCACGCACCTGTTGTGGTTGACAGTTCAGTTGTTGACAGTTCACAGACTGTCAAGCAGTTACATGATGTTGCGTTCTGGTCCGCTACTAATGCACCAGTGAGTGTGGACTCTGCTTGTAAAGCATTGCCACCACGGTAGGTCTCTCCCTTGCTTGAGACTCAGCTTTTATCGGACAAGGATCCTGTAGATGAGGAAGTTGCTGTTCCCCCTCCTACTGATATTCCCTTGAGGACTCTGTCAGATGGAGAGGAGCCTAAAGCTGCTTAGCCCCCTATGGACTTTAATTAAATCATGATGATTTTTTTTAAGGATCTTTGTCCGGATCTTTTTGTAACTGCTGCTCCTCGTTCGCCTAAACGTCAGAGCTTACACTAGGCCTAGCTACTTCGAAGCCGTTGTTTTTAAGCTAGTGCTCTCTCGCTCTCCTAGAGAGCTTTATGTTGGCTAGGCGACTGGTTTTTCACCAGGAGGAGTTTGGGGGATACAGCCTTTGCTTTCCCTTCTTTTAAACTGGCTTATAGAGCGAGAGTCTGATATGACACGAGAGAAGTTCTCGGCTTGGGAGTTCATGCCTCTGCCCAGATAGACTTCTCAAATCTCGTAGACTCTCCCTGGCGCCTGGCCAGGAGACACTACAAGTTTTTTACAGGTCAACTTCACAGCTGTTTTCGAGCCTTTGAAGTTTTGCTGTACAATTATGTCATGCATAAACAAGGCTTTCAGGGATGGAAAGCGGTACCGCCTCAGTCGCTAACCCCGTCTGTGGCCGCACCTGCTCCCGTAGACCCTAAATGGGCTTTGCTGCAAGACATGCAGTCCAAGCTTGCGTTCTTGATAGAGGACTTTAATGCGGAGAAGGTTGCTACCAAACCTTCTGGCCAACAACCTTCTAACCGGTCGGTTGTGCGCCCTGTTGACGCTGAGGTAACCTACTCGCGTCTGCCAGTTGAGGTGGTTCCTCCACCGATGCGACCCAGTGTGGGTTGCCAGCCGCACGTTGTCGTTAAGCGACGCTCGGAGGTGGTTGTTGACGTTCAGGACGTTCAACAACCAGCAGAGGTGACTTGTTTTGACGCAGTGCGTCAACCTCAGCAACCCGGTAGGGTGTTGACTGCACAACCCAGACGGTCTAGACAGTCTCGGGTTGACGCTGTGCTTCCTCGCGCACCCATGGTTGTTGACAGTTCACAGACTGTGCAGCAGTTCCATGATATTGCGTCCGGCTCCGTTACGCATGCACCAGTGCGACCGGACTCAGCGAGCCAGACGTTGCCCACTCCGTTGCCGTTTCCTCATCAGTTTTCGGATGAGGAACCCTCTGATGAGGACGTTGCTGAACAGCAAGACGATCAGCCCCCAGAATAGATCAAGCCCTGCTATCCATCCAGAAGATGCTGAAGAAGGAACGCTGCTCAGTCAGGCTGTGGATGAGTCTGGTAGGGACGCTGTCATCCGTGGAACAATTTGTGTCACTAGGAAGACTACACCTCCGTCCTCTTCATACCATCTAGCTTTTCACTGGAAAAAGGACAAGACGCTAGAAGCGGTCTCGATCCCGGTTTCCGAAAAGATAAAGTCTTGTCTGACTTGGTGGAAGGACAATATCAACCTAAGAGAGGGTCTTCCCCTGGCTGTTCAGACTCCCAACCACGTTCTCTTCTCGGACGCATCGGACGTGGGCTGGGGCGCGACACTAGACGGTCGGGAATGCTCAGGACTGTGGAACTCGAGTCAGAGGAGCATGCATATCAACTGCAAGGAGCTGTTGGCAGTACATCTGGCCTTGAAAAGCTTCAAGTCTCTCCTTCGAGGCAAAGTGGTGGAAGTTAACTCGGACAACACCACGGCCTTGGTGTACATCTCCAAACAAGGAGGTACCCACTCACTGACGTTGTACGAGATCGCAAGGGACCTGCTCATCTGATCGAAAGGTCAAGACATCTCCCTAGTAACGAGGTTCATCCAAGGCGACTTGAACGTCATAGCAGATTGTCTCAGTCGGAAAGGGCAAGTAATTCCAACCGAATGGACCCTCCACAAGGATGTGTGCAAGAGACTTTGGGCCACTTAGGGTAAACCATCCATAGATCTCTTTGCAACCTCGCGGACCAAGAGGCTTCCAATCTATTGCTCTCCAGTCCCGGACCCAGCAGCAATACATATAGATACTTTCCTCCTAGATTGGTCACATCTGGATCTCTACGCATTCCCACCATTCAAGATTGTCAACAAGGTACTGCAGAAGTTCGCCTCTCACGAAGGGACAAGGTTGACGTTAGTTGCTTCCCTCTGGCCCGCGAGAGAATGGTTCACCGAGATACTTCGATGGTTAGTAGACGTTCCCAGTAGTCTTCCTCTAAGGGTAGACCTTCTACGTCAGCCACACGTAAAGAAGGTACTCTAAAGCCTCCACGCTCTTCGTCTGACTGCCTTCAGACTATCGAAAGACTCTCGAGAGCTAGAGGCTTTTCAAAGGAAGCAGCCAGTGCGATTGCTAGAGCTAGGAGAGCGTCTTCCATTAGAGTCTACCAATCGAAGTGGGAAGTCTTCCGAGACTGGTGCAAGTCAGTTTCTGTATCCTCGACCAGTACCTCTGTAGCTCAAATAGCTGTTTTTCTCTTATACCTGAGAAAAGGACGATCCCTTTCAGCTCCCACTATCAAGGGCTACAGAAGCATGTTGGCATCGGTCTTCCGGCATAGAGGCTTAGATCTTTCCAAACATAAAGATCTGCAAGACCTCCTTAAGTCTTTTGAGACCACCAAGGAGCGTCGTTTGGCTATCCCTGGATGGAATTTAGACGTGGTACTAAGATTCTTCATGTCAGACAGGTTGGAGCCGTTACAATCAGCCTCCCTGAAAGATCTCACTCTTAAGACTCTTTTCCTGGTATGCTTAGCCTCGGCTAAAAGAGTCAGTGAGATTTATGCCTTCAGCAAGAACATCGGATTTTCGTCAGAAAAAGCCACTTGTTCGCTGCAACTGGGTTTTCTAGCCAAAAATGAGCTGCCTTCTCGGCCTTGGCCTAAATCTTTCGATATCCCCAGCTTATCGGAGATCGTAGGCAATGAACTAGAAAGAGTCTTATGCCCTTTTAGAGCTCTTAAGTTCTATTTAAAGCGTACTAAACCTTTACAAGGCCAATCTGAAGCTTTATGGTGTTCAGTTAAGAAACCATCCTTGCCTATGTCAAAGAATGCTTGGTCAGACTTTATCAGATTGTTAATACGAGAAGCTCATTCACATCTGAGTGAGGAAGACCGAACTTTGCTTAAGGTGAAGACGCACGAAGTTAGAGCTGTAACAACTTCCGTGGCCTTTAAGCAAAATATATCTCTGCAAAGTATAATGGACGCAACCTATTGGAGAAGCAAGTCAGTGTTCGCGTCATTTTACTTGAAAGATGTCCAGTCTCTTTACAAGAACTGCTACACACTGGGACCATTCGTAGCAGCGAGTGCAGTAGTGGGTGAGGGCTCAACCACTACAATTCCCTAATTCCTTATCCTTTTAATCTGTCTCTTGAAGTGTTGTTTTTTATGGGTTGTCCGGAAGGCTAAGAAGCCTTTCGCATCCTGGTTGATTTGGCGGGTGGTCAAAGTCATTTCTTGAGAGCGCCTAGATTAGGGGTTTTGATGAGGTCCTGTTGTATGGGTTGCAACCCTTGATACTTCAGCTCCTAGGGGTCGATCAGCATCCTAAGAGGATCGCGAGGCTCCGTAAGGAAGACGTACTTAAAAGGCAGAGTAATTGTTCAAGTCGACTTCCTTACCAGGTACCTATTTATTTTGTTTTTGTTATTTTGATAACTTCTAAAATGAAATAAAAAACTCTTAGCTCATAAAATGTAAACATATATTGCTGGTCTCTACCCACCATCCTGGGTGTGAATCAGCTATATATTCACCGGCTAAGTTAAATATTTAAAAATGATATTTTGATTATAAAATAAATTTTTGAATATACTTACCCGGTGAATATAAATTAAATGACCCTCCCTTCCTCCCCAATAGAGGCGCAGTGGGACGAGGAGAAAATTGAGTCTTTGTTTACATAAGAGCTGGGTATCTGGTCGACAGATGGCGCTGTTGGGCACACCCGCAACCTGTGTAGCGATCGCTGGCGAGTTTTTCCGTAGAGTTTGTCTGTCGAGCAACAGAGTTGCAGCTATATATTCACCGGGTAAGTATATTCAAAAATTTATTTTATAATCAAAATATCATTTTTGTTTTCTGAACGCTTAGTTCTGTCTGTAGTGTTTTATTAGACATTGAAAAAGATGGAAAAGTAGGGATGAAAATATGCTGATGCAATGATGTCTTTTAAATGTTTCCTTTTTAAAACAAGTGAATATTTTTTGTTAACAAATGAGAATTATTGAAATTTGTTGTTGGCAAATTAAATACTGTAAAGCTCCTTTGTAGGGGGTAGGTTAGATAAGAACAGGGGTGATATGCTCTGAAGTGTGAAATTGGTTTTATTTAGTAAAAGATTGGAAAAGAAATTTATGGAAAGGACTTGAGAAAGATATAAAGACTAAACATAGGCTGAAATAAACTGTAAAAACATATGAATAAGAGAAATGGAAAGATGAGGAAATAGGGAAAAATGTGAGAAACCTTGTAGCCTTTGGCTTTGAATAGAATTAATAAAAATATACAGTAGTTGGAAATACTGAATAAAGGAAATAAGGATAATAAGGAATAAGAAAGGTAATGAAGATGATAAGGAAGGGTATGAGAAATAAAATGTGAAAATGCCGGAATAACAAAAATGAAAAGATAAAGGCAATAGAAAAGAGGGACGAATGGGAGAAATATTTTAGCCTTCGGGCCAACATTCCTTTTACATCAAACAAGACTACAGGAGCCTCCTCTATTCAGTGGTGATGTAATGGTATCGGGCTTAAAGATTTGCCAGATGCTTCAGTTCAGCGTCCGTTGTTAAGTGTATTTCTGCTTATGCTTTTTGTAATGGATCAGTATATCAGCACTGGATGATATAAGATTTTACTGTATAAATTCTTTTAGTGTATATGAACACTTTCATAACTTACCATATATTTCTACTTATAAGATAACCTTTAGTTCCTAAAATTCACTCCTGGAGATTAGGAGTCATCTAATACAGTACTATCATTTCAAGCTACCACTGTGGAGGCTATGCACACATATGAATAACAAAAATTGTTCTTATTCAAAACTTCTTATGATAAATATTGCAGAAGTACCAATAAGCGGCTAGAGTGGATATGAATGTGTTGAGGTGGTTTGGCCATGTTGAGAGAATGGAAAATGGCTGTCTGCTAAAGAAGGTGATGAATGCAAGAGTTGATGGGAGAAGTACAAGAGGAAGGCCAAGATTTGGGTGGATGGATGGTGTGAAGAAAGCTCTGGGTGATAGGAGGATAGATGTGAGAGAGGCAAGAGAGCGTGCTAGAAATAGGAATGAATGGCGAGAGATTGTGACGCAGTTCCGGTAGGCCCTGCTGCTTCCTCCGGTGCCTTAGATGACCGCGGAGGTAGCAGAAGTAGGGGGACTCAGCAGTATGAAGCTTCATCTGTGGTGGAAATGTGGGAGGTTGGGCTGTGGCACCCTAGCAGTACCAGCTGAACTCGGCTGAGTCCCTGGTTAGGCTGGAAGAACGTAGAGAGTAGAGGTTCCCTTTTTTGTTTTGTTTCTTGTTGATGTCGGCTACCCCCCAAAATTGGGGGAAGTGCCTTTGGTATATTGATTGATTGACCAATATGTTATATACTACCACAGTTTTTATACAGTTTACTAAAAGCTATTAGTTTGATTTTTTAAGGATGTAATAAGTAAAACAACATCTTTAATAACATCATCTTTACATAACTAATATTTGATAAAATACCTGTTGTTGCAAGAGGTAGCCTATACCCAAATGGTTTTGTAATTCTGTAGTTGTCTTATACTACAGATATAAGATGAATTTATTAAGATTTTCCTTAATTTTTCACCTTGCCCTAACTAAAGATATTGTATTCACGGAAATATACTGTATATTGTATGCAATTTATTTTTGTAATTACGCTAATCATCAACTTTTCTTACTCTAATTATAAAGTAATCAGATTACGTGTCTGTTAATGTTAAAGAACTTCTACAATTACACATTCATCTGCGTAATATAGGAAACAGTTCAAAGTACAGTATTTTGTTTGCAGACCCTTTTCTGTCCTTGCTTTTTCCAGATTTCAAGCAAAAAATACAATGCTTTATATGCCAAAGCAGTCAAGTATACAATTATGTAAAGTATATTACCGGGAACAAGCATTGTTTATTGCAAAACAGTGGTGTTGAATCCTATTTCATTGCATTTAGGTAAATTTGCAATCTGATAATTTACATATTTGTTATTTAGGAGAATTAGGCTTAGACATTTTTTCCATGTTTTATAAAACTGTATTGTATTTGTTAACATTATTGTTGTTTGTTTCAGGTACCAAGGTGTTGTATCTGGTCACCCTTGGGGCACTAGTGGTACCCCTGGAATCCCACAGCAGGGTTGGCCTTCTCAAACTCAGCCTCATGTGGTGCCACCGGCAAATGACCATCATTCCTCAAACTCTCATCATTCCTGGGACCCTTCCAGGTTTCCCCCAATAGATTATCCAAGGAGTACTCAAAATGAAAGTCCCTTTCCAAACAAGGTTCATACTGAGTCTAGTGGCAAATCAAAGTTGGACGAGCGCCTAGAAAAAATGGAAGTCATGGTGAATAATAAACCAAAGCCCGAGTCAGAAGAGGAGGAGGACAAATCTAATCTGGATTTAGATACTAGAATTGCCATGCTACTCCAGAATAAAGATAGTGGGATGGCCCATCCATTTCTCTCTTTGGATTTGGGGGGCGATGAGGATGAAGATAAAAAGGATGTTGTAGTGCCGGAAGAAAAGAAAGTGAAAGATAAACAAAGTACTGTGTCATCGTCGGGGAGCAGTGCGTCGGACTCAGACTCGTGCACGTCTTCAGATACTGGAAGTGAAAGTGAGGTAGGGGAGGGTTCAAAAGAGTCTAGTGGTGGTGAAGGGAAGTCAAACTGGTCTTTACTCGAAACTATTTTAGAACCATTGTCAACACCTCCGTCGCCTTTTTTGTCGCAAGAAGTGTATTTGCAGTGGCACGAAAAAAGTATAGAGTTTAAAAAAGAAGCGCAAAGAAGGGAAAGGGAGGAGAATAGGGAAAGACTAAAAAAATTAAAGAAAAAGAAGGCAAAAAAGAGAACTAAAGATACAGAAAAGGAAAAAGACATAAAATCTGAAGTGAAAGTAGAACCAGTTAATGATGAAAGTCAGGTGAATGGAATAGATGACGATAGGATGAGTTTGTCAAGTTTAAGTTCTACGGAAGATCCCATACTACATCGAGAGGTCCCCATTCCTCTTGCAGGTCCTGGTGTGCCGGGTCCAGGAGCTGCGTACGGTGCTCCTCCCCCTGGGTACAACCAATACGCAGCTGCTCCTGCTGCCTATCCGTCATATTTACCTGGCGGATATCCAGGCCACCCGATGGCAGCAGAATCCGTTTACTCCTGGCAGCAACCACCTGGATATCCATCGAACTTTGTATCGGGCTATCCTGGCTATAACCCTGGTTACATGACCCTCCCGTCAGGTTATTCTAACGTGGCCCAGACACCACCTGGTACTAACATGGCGGGTCAAAATCCCTATGCACCGTACTTCGGTCCTGGGTATCCTGCCGTGCCAGATCCAGGCAACTCAACTCATAAAAGTGGGCAGTACCATGATCCTACTATCAAGTAAGTTTGTTTAATCTTCCACTGTTTAACCCTTTTACCCCCAGGCTCTTTGGAAATTTCCAACCCTTAACTCCCAAGGGGTTATTTTTTCCCCAGCACATTTTGCAGTATATTTTTTTAAATTGCTCTAACAGCCTTAATTTTTGTCATAGAGAGGTCAGGTTGGTCTCATTCTCTTGGAAAATGCCTGAATTTTTTCAAAAAATTATCAAAAATATGAGAAAAAAAAAAATTTATAGCATTTGTTTGCAAGGACTTACCGGTACGTCCATGGGGGTAAAGGGATGAGTTTTGTGAAACGTACCAGTACGTTCTTTTGGGGTAAAACGGTTAAACATTCTTCAGACAGAAGCACTTAATACAATTTTTTTTAGCATTAATTTATGTCTTAGTTTCGTGAATAGGGTTATTGAATACTACAAACCAAGGTTTGGATGGATACAATAGGCAGTAAGGATTTTATTTGTGTGAGTCACGCACTACTGTAGAGGAAATATATGGCATTGTCACTGGGGAATTAAGATCTCTTTGGAGAGTTCATGTTTATTTCTTTATTTTTTTCTACTCTGCTATGTGGGTTTTATAATATTAGTTGGGATTTTATTTTAAATTTAGTGTTAAAATTGTGTAATCAGAATATCTTTATCAAAATTTCTGTGCTCATTGTGTTTTATTGGTGTAAAGAAAGTTGCTACAATATTTTTTTATACAGTTTTATCATAATTTCTTAATAAAAAAATGTAGACCCTTTTTTTATGAAAATCTCCAAATCAGACAGATTATGGGTAAAGAGTGCAAGTAAAAGTAAATTAATTTTTAATGGTGATGGAACAAACTAGAATTTTATGGTGAAGATTTTTGCATTTTGAAGGTGAAATTATTCTATTTTGGGATTCAAATGATGGAGAAAACTGCAAAAAGTATAATATGACTAATTAAGAACCTTGTCACTTGAACATGGTTGAATTATGGTAGCATGATAAATGAAATATTTTTTATGATACTAAAATTCTTTTTTTCATATACTGTATACCCTGAAAAGGTATCCAGTTGCATCATTAAAAGTCAAAATGTTCGAGATTAAATTGATGTAGTTAATGCTCTCTACCTCATTCTGCCATGCTTCGTCTGAGGATTAAAGGTCCCGTGCACCAGGTATTTAAATTCTGAAGGATTCCCGATTGACAATCGTATCACTCGTCAGGATGCCTCATCACAACAGATAGCCAGACTTTATTGACTGTCTCATATTTTTTAATATGAGGATGTTTGCTCTCAGCAGAGATCAGAAATGCAATTATAATTTTGCAAGACATATTACAGTATACTGTATGTGAATCTTTTTTGTAAATGATAGTCTAGTATGATCGCAGACCTACATTGAAAGCTGTTTCTGTATATGTATGCAGAAGCAACCTTCTCTTCCAAATCAAATAGATAGACCTTTCATTCAGTGACAATAATGCTTTGCAGGTTATTAGAAATGAGCTGACCAATAGTTAGTCTTTATTAATAATGGAATTCTGATGATAAGACTGGTTACAGTATTTTTATTTATAACTGACCTGATGTTCATATTACTTTGTTCCCGAAAGCCAACATTGATCTTACCCCAGAAAACTAAAACTATCTTGATATTTCCTTCAAGAGGTTTGGCCACCTTGCCACCAAGGCGACATCTGGTGAGTAGTGATAACTAGTCTTGAAGTCACAACTAGTATCCAGTCCTCTTAAAATCATTAGTCAGTGGGGAAGAGGATGGGCAGTATAGAAATAAATTTTATTGTTGAACCATCCCTACTGTTCATATGGCTGACTCACACATTCTAGACTCGCCTCATAGGCTTGTGCCTCGGTACCAAACTGTTAAAGCAAAGGTTAAAAACTTGATGCTCCAGATTGTTTCTAAATACCTCTTCAAAGTATTTAAATTTATCCATTAATAAAACTTAGAGGAGCCCAGCTCTTTTTGAACCACATCAGTAGCAGCTACTAAGGTGCGTAAATCCCAGTACAGTGATCTTGATAAGAGAATCAGGATTACTTAAGGTCATGTTTACTGAATACCAGTTAATACACCCTTAAGTTTTACAAAATTCCATTAAGTCTTTCCCCTGTCTTCGATAATCTTCAAGTCTTTCCTCTGTCTTTGATGGAACTTGTGAGCCTCGATGATTAATCTTTTAACCAGAAAAGATATAGCATTTGGATAAGGGACAGCTCGAGTCTTGACAGCTAACCCCACAACACAGATTAGGAACCTTACCCATAATGTTTGTTGCTTTGGCCAAATGATACTTATAACAGCCAGCCCTCACCTGACCAAGAAATCTATTCTTATATGCATTTGTAACTTCCTTTTCTAAAGATAGAAAGTGAAAAATTTGTAGTAAACCTTTTTGTTTTGTTTTATAATCCTTCTTAGCTCTGAAAGCAGGCAAAAACGATAAGATCCTCTTATGTTCTCCAAAACCTAACTTACCAGAAAGAACATGTAATTCACTAATATGTTTAGTTATATGGTAAAGCTAAAAAAAAATTTTAGCTGTGAGATCCTTAATAGAAAGATTTTCCAAAGGTTCCCAATATGAAACTAAAAAATGTATTACTACAATTATACTAAAAAAAAAAAAAAAAAAAAAAGTCTGATTACTGCACCTAAATACATCTTAATTAACAGCATTTGATAAATCCAATCCTAAACAATTGAATACAGTGTGATGCATGGAACTAAAAACCTTCAATACTGTAGCTGAAATGGACATCTTCCAAGAAAAGAGTTTAGCCAAAGATATGTAAGCCTCATAAAGATCTTGTCAAATTAGTATATGAACTGCTGAGGTAAGTACAGTAAGTACTCTTCAATTCTTGTTAGCTCTGAATGCATGCAAAGGAGATAAGATCCTCTAATGTGATCAAATTCATTTCAGTAAAAACAGAATCCAAATATTTACAATATTATCCAAACCATTCATTTTGATAAACTATTTAGTAGACTGCCCACTCTCCTTGTGGCCAGTAAGGACCCCCAGTGTCATCCTGTTGTTCACTAATGCAACAAAATCCAAACTTGACTTTACCTGATCTAGTTTATCACCTGTTAGATCTTTGGAAACTGGGGAAAATGTACCCATTGGATTCTACTAGTCCTGTAACGTGACAACCACTTCATGTTAGAGGACCCAGAGCTGGTAAACAAAAACTTCTTATCCTGTTGTCTAGAGATGTGGCAAACATGCCTTCATTTTAGTCGTCCCAAAAAAGATACTATGCATTAGGAACAGTCTGGTTATTTCCTTCACTGAACTGCTAAGTATACTTGATCTGCCTGGTATAAACCGAGGAGGAAAGATGTCCCCTCAAATTTGTTCAACTCCATAACATTTTTGCTCAACATACTATACAAAACTAATTACATTTGTAAAATAATCGAACTCAGATGGATCTAACCTCTTTTCTTTCTCTAGTAACTTCATTACCCAGCTGTTAGTTATGACCTTTACTGAAAAACATTGAGAAACTTGGCAAATGTTAAGGTTTGGACAAGAGAGGATTGGAAGATGGAGAGATTAATAAGCCACTATGATCACAGACAGCACTCACACCCCAGTCTGTAGACTACCTTCATGCCTAACCACACTGAAAATTTTCCTCTTGTCCACTCATAACCACTGGGACTTTAATTTATGTCCTTTCTTGATATAATAGATTTGAAAATAAAGTAGATATAACTTCATTAGTAGTCTGGGAATTTGGTAGTATTGGTTAACCTTATCTTAGCCAAACAAGACAAAAATTAACTAAGCACTCAATACTTTAATTTACCCAAGTTTGTAAAAAATCAAATTATTATAAACATTTCAATGAAACTTGAGTTATTGTATTAGATATACCCAATACATGTCGTGTGGACCTAAAAATATTCTCCACCAACAAAATACTATTTTCCATTCTACGTCGTTTGAGTCGGGAATAGTTTAGTACAATTCATTATCTGGTCCTAATATCCTCCATCCACTTGGCAAACCCTAATGAAAACAGATAACTATAAGATTATTATTTGGAATACTCTTAATAATCGTTAAAAATTAATTCCATCTATGTATACAATTGTTGAAAAGTTATGAATATTCACATGAAGCTGTCAGGCAAGAAAGCTCAATTCCAGTTCTGGTTCCATATGCAAACACACTACAGTAAGTTCGCGCTTCTTACAGAATTCATTGTGTTAAGTTAATAATGTAAATTTAGTATTTTCTCAGAATAATTTTTAATTACCTTGTTAATTTAGTCTTTCATATCTAAACATACCAAAGTAAGATCAAGCAAATTTTCCTTACTTCGAACACCCCTCCCCATTTTTATTTTTACTTTTAAATGTAATCTTTGGTGTGTATGAGGTAAGAGACTTCTTTCAGCAAAATAATTACTAGAACATGCATTGATGCATTGATAGCAATAGGGCATAAATCTTGATGATTTAGTGGCTGTCTGTAAGTGAACAAAGCAAACTGTCATCTGAATGCAAACCTTCATAGATGAAGACCATATAATAAGGCATGCCATAGGATAAGAAATAAGTAGCCCCTACCTCAGCAAGTGGATGGATATTGGAATCAGGCCACCAACTGGGTCTTATACCTCATAACAAGGCCTGTTAGTTTTTGTTGATAGGGATACAGATAATCAAGGGTGTGCAGTAGATTTAAAAATGTGAGGAGTTAAGCTAATGTTTGAAACTGTGTAGGGTTAGAATTTCTTCTGGCCGAATAACTACCCTATGATTAACAAGCCTAATTTCTCTGAATCTTAACCTGAACTAAAACCTAATAATTTATGTTTGTTGTTCAAGAACAAATAGCCAATAAGTGAAGTAAATTTTTACTATTAATTAAGACTAAATTCTTCTGCTACTACATGGGAGAAGATCATTATTTTTTTTACACTTGCAATACGTTAAGGAGAAATAACTTCTGAAACAGATTAGACAGTAAAGTTTTGTATTGGATTCCTTGTTCTAGCCTTTCACAGGAAAATCCTTGGAGACCACACAGAACTTTAACCCCCTTAAAGTTTTAGCCATTGCTTTGAGAGAGAGGTTTTCAAAACTAAACGGGAACAGAATGAGAAACTTCCCTTGTACTTGAGCTATTAATTTAGCTATAATGATCTATAGCCTTACAAAAGTGTTGAGGGTAAGACTTCTTGGTGATTTCTAGATAAAAATATACAGTAAAACAATAGGTATCAAACTTACTTCGAGTAACTTATTTGGATATCTTTACAAAAAATAAGTATCTTTAGAGATTAAATACTACTCAGCATAGCTCTTCTGTATTCACCTCCCCTGTTTCTTAAGGTATGAAAAAATTTTGTTCAAAATTAATTATTTTCTTATTCAATTTTTCTATTTTCCGGATAATTCTCTTCTCTAGAGCGCTGCAATCAGCCAGCAGACTTGAAAAATTATCCGGAAAATAGAAAAATTGGATAAGAAAATAAACTCTGCCGATGCAGCCATTACTTTTAACTCAACCTGCCTAAAAGAGGGTCTCCTACCACAAAATTAATTATATAACTTTACCCCTTTCAATGTTACTCGTTCATTAAAAATGAACGCAGTAAATGGCTCAAGCCTGCATATCGGGCTCATTGTCAAATGAAACATAATTAAACCAACAAAACATACTGAAATACAGTAAAGGATAAAAAATTATAGAAATCTCTTACATTCTACCAAAGCCATACAAAATTCACATCATTTTGTTGATAACAAGTTGATCACTCCTATTCCTGTTTGAACGCACATTCTCGTATTAATCTTGGAAATTGGAAGTTCAAAGGTCTGTGCCAGAAATGGATATTAACGATGCATACTCACACAGAAAATTTTTAAACTCTTTGGATTTCCAGTGTAAAAATGGAAACTCAAAATGTAGTAAAGTCTTACACAAAATGTTTACTTAAGTATGAAGCTTAAAACAGTCTTTGTTCCGTAACCGAAATACAAACCACGCTATTTACAAAGGGTTTACTTTTAGCGCAGCTGAAATGACGAGCCAATAGTTTTTAACGAGGGTTAATTACCCCCGCGCTAGTTAGCGGGGGGTGGGGAAGGGTAGCTTGCTACCCCTCCCCCCTCCACACACCGGTGACTTGCTTCACTTCACTTTTGGCTCGGCGGTGATCAGACGTGTCTGTTCATCGCCTTCGTGACAGCCTTTAATTTTCTTCTTTTTCTTTTCAGCTTGTGTGATTGGTTGGAAGTTGACCTTCAGTTATTTTCTTTTATTTAATATGCGGACATGCCCTGGAGTTGCCGGCCGTCCTTGTGGGACTTTCATGTCGGACGTGATTACGGATCCTCACACCCTCTGCCCTCAATGTCGGGGCCGACGGTGCGACCAGGATAACATGTGCCGTGAGTGCAGGGAGTGGTCTGCCTCCCAGTGGGAGAGGTTTGGCCGTCGGCGTAAGAAGAAGTCCAAGAGAGACCGTTCTCCTCCGGGGTTAGCCTTGAAGGAGGAAGGTTCTCGGGACTCTTCTTCCGCCGCCCAAACCTCCTCCGAAGCTCCCCCTCGTCCGCCTCCTAAGGAGAGTCGTCCGAGTGGGAGCGCAGGCCCTTGTTCTGTTTCCCTACCTTCGGTGGGGGGAGAGGGCGTCGCCTCCCATAGCGAGGCGGTTCCCCCTCCTCCTCCGGGGGAGGTTATTGATAATAATACTTTATCCAGTGATGATCTGTTGCAGATTTGGTCGTCCCTGGGGCTTAAGGGCTTGCCCTCCAGGGTCGCTCTTATTGACCTTGTCTCGTTGGGGGCCGCTGTTAAACAGTCGCCGGTGGTAGCGGAGGTAGACCCTCTGTCTATTGTCGACGTCGTGGTGACAGAGGCCTCCGACGTGGCTGGGCCTTCCGACGCAGGTGCTGTTGCTGGTGATGGTGCTCTAGGCTCTCCTCCTCCTTCCGTGCATCCTTCGAAGGGGGAAGTGAGTCCTTCGGTCTCGACTGCTGCCCAGCTTCCTTCTGAGGGAAGTGTTTTGAAGGAGACTCCCCTTCGGAGGACCGATGGTCCCGACGATCTCCCCCGAGGCCGCCTCCGCCGTAAGGCTCACCGCCCTCTACGCCACAAGGGCCTCCCTTCCCCTTACAGGGGGACTAAGAGGCGCCTTTTTGGGTCTTCGTCCTCCGGGGGGGACTCTCCTCGTCAGCCTCAACCGACTGCTCCGCCCTCCTTGAACCTCTCTGCGGACCGCTCTCCATCTCCTGCCGGATCTTCGCCTTCTGGAGAACTCGTCACCCGACGGGCAACGGTCCCTTCGGGGCTAAGGGATTCTTCCCTTACGCGAGCAGGGCCAGCGCACAAGCGCTCTCCTGCTCGCCAGCGATCTCCTGCTCGTCGACGATCTCCTGCTCGCCAAGACTCTCCTGCTCGCCGACGCTCACCTGCTCGTCGGCTCTCTCCTGAGGTTCGCCCCCCTCGCCAGCGCTCTCCTGCTCGTCAGCTCTCTTCCGAGCGTCAGCGCTCATTTGAGGACCATCGCCCTGCGGTCTCTGACCACCCTTTAGTTCCTGCTGAACTCCCTGCTCACCATCCACCTGGTCCTGTGGCTACGCAACATCGTGCTGCGCGTGTGTCAGAAACACATGTTCGCCAACGCGCCAGCGATCTTCCCGTTCCTGCTCGTGAACCTATCCTCTCACAGGACACGCGTCGACCTTCTGCTCGCCAGCGATCACCAGCTCGCCAGCGATCACCAGCTCGCCAGCGATCACCAGCTCGCCAGCGATCACCTTCACATGCTGCCCGCCATCGCACGAACCTGTATGATCGCCCGCTTACGCATGCTGCTCCTCATCGCAATACCCTGAACGATCGCCCTCCTGCGAATGCTGATCACCATCGCACAACCCTGCACGATCGCCCGCTTACGCATGCTGCTCGCCATCGCACAACCCTGCACGATCGCCCGCTTACGCATGCTGCTCCTCATCGCAATACCCTGAACGATCGCCCTCCTGCGGATGCTGATCACCATCGCACCCTTTCACGCGATCATTCACCTGCGCATGCTGCTCGCCATCGCACAACCCTGCACGATCGCCCGCTTACGCATGCTGCTCCTCATCGCACAACCCTGAACGATCGCCTTCCTGCGGATGCTGATCACCATCGCACCCTTTCACCCGATCATTCACCTGCGCATGCTGCTCGCCATCGCACAACCCTGAACGATCGCCCGCTTACGCATGCTGCTCCTCATCGCGCAACCCTGAACGACCGCCCTCTTGCGCGCAATCATTCACCTTCACATGCTGCTCGCCATCGCTTACCATCACGTGATCATTATCGCCAGCGATCTTCTTCACCTACGCGGCAGCACGATCCCTCGCCGTCGCGCCATCGCTTGCGTTCGTCGCCTCGGACACGTGTTCATTTACCTGCCCACCCTCACGCCCACTCGCCTGCGCGCCCGCGTGATCGCTCGCCTGCGCGCCCGCGCGATCGCTCGCCTGCGCGCCCCGCGCGACCGCTCGCCTGCGCGCCCGCGCGACCGCTCGCCTGCGCGCCCGCGCGACCGCTCGCCTGTGCGCCCGCGCGATCACCCGCGCAACCATTCGCCTTTGCGCGACCGTTCACCCTCGCGCGACCTTAGTTCGCGGCGAATTCCACAGCCGGTGGTAGCAGCAGGGACGCGTGCTCCTAGACGGCACTCGGGATCACCTCCATCCAAGCACAGGTTGGTATTGCAGGACGAGGACAGGTCATTACAGCATTCTTCCCCACCTTCTTTTCAGGCAGGTACCGTCGTGTCCACTCCAAAGGATCGCCCGATCCCTTTCACCTTAGCGAGGATTTCGGACTCTGTGTCCTTTGAGCAGCAGACTTGGTTTGGTCCGCTGGCACGGGCGTTAGTGAGGGTTATGAAACCAGCACTCGCCGGCCAGGGTAACAAACCAGCGGCTGTCTCTCCTACGCTGAAGAGAAAGAGAGGAGTGGACTTCATGGTGACTTCCCCCAGGGCGAAGTTGGTTCCCAAGAGGTCGGTCTCGAGGGTCCCCTCTCCTGCACGAGTACTCTCTCCTTCTCCCGTGGACGAGGCCTTTCCGTCCTCAGGTGAGTCCAGTGGACCGGTAGTCTTCCCCCCGGCACCAGGGGGGGAGACTTCGCTTCAGGCAGGAGAATCGTCTCGTGAGGAAGGGGCCCCTCGAACCTCGTTGTTGGGATCCTGTATCCCTCCTAGGAGGGAGCCCAAGGATTCCAAGACCATCCCTAAATCCTCTGCAAGGATTCGACAGGAACCCATGACTACCCAGGGGAATGTCCACGTATCACCCCAGGAAGAGATTCCTGGGGCAGGAGACTTAGCTGCCAGCCCGCAGGGAGGAGAACAGCAAGAGTCCGAACATGCCTTCTGGCAGGTCCTAAGCCTGATAAGGCAACTTAACAGTCTTACGGATCCAGTCATCCCCCCCCGTGAAGGCAAAGACACAATTCTGGATGAAGTGTTCGACGTTCGGAAGGCCCCTAAGACCAGTGCAGCTCTGCCCTGGTCTCGGGGGCTGAAGAGTGCCAGAGCTAGGGCCAATGCTCAGCTCGCACTTCTTGCCTCCTCCAGTCGTTCCACTGCCGGGAACAAACTCATCTCTCCTCCTCGCCTTCAGCAGAGGAGGTATTTCGAGATCCTGGGTGAGCACAACCTCGCTCTTCCGCTCCATCACTCTGTGGAGGAGCTGGCGAAGGGAGTTCCCTTGGAGAAACTCTCTGCCCGGCAGGTGTCGTTCTCGGCGGCAGAGATCCTTAACCACGAGAAGGTCGCTAAGTGTGCCATGCAGGCCACTTCGTGGCTGGACTTCTGGTTAGGATCTCTGGGCATCCTATTGCGATCTGAGGACTTGTCCAAGGAGACCAATAGGAAGGCCCTAGAGACCTTCTTGCTCTCGGGCACCCGCTCCATCGAGTTCTTGGCGCACCAGGTTACCACCCTGTGGGCCAACTCGGTGTTGCAGCGTCGCGATGCTGTGTCCGAGAGATTCCATCCGAAGGTCCCCGCCGTAGATGTATGTAGGCTCCGACATGCCTCCCTCCTGGGGGAGAGCCTGTTTGAGCCTCAAGACTTGGAGCGAACGGCTGAGAGGTGGAGGAAATCCAGCACGGACTCCCTCCTCCACAGGGCCCTTACAACTCGGCCCTATAAGCCTCCAGCCCCGCCACAACAGCAGCAACAGCCTCGTAAGGCTCCAAAACAGGCACCGGCAGCTAAGAAAGTGGTGTCTAAGCCCCAGCCCTTTCCAGCCAAGGTCAAGAGGGGTGGTAAGTCCTCCAGGGGAGGCAAGACTTCTAGGGGTGGCGGCCGCGGCCGCAAGCCCTAGGGGTGGCAGTCCCCCTGCGTGTCCACCTGTGGGGGGATGCCTTCAGCGTTGCGTCCGCAGGTGGCAACATCTCGGGGCCGATGCTTGGACGATCTCGGTGATCGGCCAAGGTTATCGCGTCCCGTTCACGTCATCTCAACCTCCCCTGACAGCGAATCCAGTGTCGTTGAGCTCCTATGCCATGGGATCGGCAAAGGGGCTGGCCCTTCAGGCCGAAGTCAAGACCATGTTCGAGAAGGGTGCTCTCCAGGAGGTCGTGGACGGCTCTCCAGGCTTCTTCAGTCGACTCTTTCTTGTAAAGAAGGCTACTGGAGACTGGAGACCCGTCATCGATCTCTCGGCTCTGAACAGGTTTGTCAAACAAACCCGGTTCAGCATGGAGACAGCAGACACAGTCAGACTTGCGGTGAGACCACAAGACTTCATGTGTACACTGGATCTAAAGGATGCGTACTTCCAGATCCCAATCCATCCGTCTTCCAGGAAGTACCTGAGATTCTGCCTAGACAACAAGATCTACCAGTTCAAGGTGCTGTGTTTCGGTCTCTCCACAGCTCCTCAGGTGTTCACCAGAGTGTTCACCCTGATTTCGACTTGGGCGCACAGGAACGGCATTCGTCTCCTTCGTTACCTAGACGATTGGCTGATCCTAGCAGACTCGGAGTCGACCCTTCTTCGACACCGAGACAGGCTTCTAGATCTTTGCCAGGATCTGGGGATCGTGGTAAACCTCGAGAAGTCCTCTCTGCAGCCGTCCCAACGACTGGTTTATCTAGGCATGCTAATAGACACCAATCTCCACAAAGCCTTTCCATCAGACGACCGGATAGCAAGGCTGAGGAGGGTGGCGGAACCTTTCCTCAGGCGAAAAGAACTCCCCGCCCAATCGTGGTTGCGTCTCTTGGGCCACCTATCCTCCCTGGCCCGTCTGGTTCCAAACAGCCGCCTCAGGATGAGATCCCTTCAATGGCGGCTCAAGTCCCGGTGGAATCAAGGATCCGATTCCCCGGACACTCTGATCCCAATGGGGTCTCTGGAACAGACGGACTTGCGGTGGTGGCTGGCCGACGAGAACCTGCGAAAGGGAGCGAGTCTTCTCGTCCTTCCCCCGGAATTGACTCTGTTTTCGGACGCGTCAAAAGAAGGGTGGGGGGCGCACGTTCTGAACCAGAGGGCCTCAGGCCTTTGGTCAGAATCAGAAAAGTGCCTACACATCAACCTGCTAGAATTGAAGGCCGTCTTTCTGGCCCTTCAACAGTTCCAACGGTTCCTGGCGGGTCACTCCGTGGTGGTGATGAGCGACAACACCACGGTAGTGGCTTATATCAACAAGCAGGGAGGCACTTTTTCGCAACAGCTATCCCATCTTGCAGTAGAGACTCTGAGGTGGACCGAAACCCACTCGATAACACTATCAGCTCGCTTCATTCCTGGCAAGAGGAATGTGCTCGCCGACAGTCTGAGCAGGGCTTCGCAGATAGTGAGTACCGAGTGGTCTTTGGATCCTCAGATAGCCAACAAAGTCCTGACTTTGTGGGGTTCCCCGACGGTGGACTTGTTCGCGACAGCCTTGAACTTCAAGCTGCCCCTGTACTGCTCACCAGTCCCGGACCCCAAGGCACTCTGGCAAGATGCTTTCCAGCAACGGTGGGACAACATCGACGTGTACGCCTTCCCACCATTCTGTCTGATGAGAAGGGTGCTCAACAGGACCAGACTATCGGTCAACTGTTCCATGACTCTAGTAGCTCCGCTATGGCATCACGCGGAATGGTTTCCGGACCTTCTGCAACTCCTGACGGAACTCCCAAGGGAGCTTCCTCCACGACACGAGCTTCTCAGACAACCCCACTCCGGTGTCCCTCACAGGGCCGTAGCCTCGCTTCGGCTTCACGCCTGGAGACTATCCAGCGTCTCCTCGCGGAGAGAGGCTTTTCGCAACAGGTTGCGGAGAGAATGTCTCGGCACCTGCGAAGGTCCTCTGAGGGAGTCTACCAAGCGAAGTGGAGAGTCTTTTGTGGTTGGTGTCGTGGAAGGGATATCTCTCCACTCGATGCCACTATTCCAGCAATAGCGGACTTCCTTGTGTATCTGCGAGAAGAAATGCGCCTTTCTGTCTCGGCAGTGAAAGGCTATCGCTCAGCCTTAAGCTTGGCCTTCAGATTGAAGGGCGTGGATATTTCTTCATCGCTAGAACTCTCTTTACTCATACGTAGCTATGAGCTTACCTGCCCCCAGTCGGAAGTGAGACCCCCTCCTTGGAACGTGGTTCGAGTTCTCAGGTCTCTCAAGAGACCTCCCTTCGAGCCATTACGCCAGGCCTCCGATCGCCACCTGTCTTGGAAGACGGCTTTCCTACTCGCCTTGGCCTCGGCCAAGCGAGTTAGTGAACTTCATGGTCTCTCGTACGACATCGCCCATTCAAGGGGATGGGGGGAGGTAACGTTCAGGTTCGTCCCTGAGTTTGTGGCCAAGACTCAGAATCCTGGAGTGCCGGATCCTCGGTTCGACTCTTTCAGGATCGCGAGTCTCCGTTCTGTAACAAACGACCCAGACCAGCTGCTACTATGCCCAGTGAGGTGTCTGAGGTACTACTTGAAGAGAACGGCTGCAGTCCGTCCTCATGTGCGAGCTTTGTTTGTGAGCACAGGCAGGACAAAGAGGAGGGTCACAAGGAACACCATCTCTGCTTGGATTCGAAGGGTTATCCACCATGCCCTGAATCCTGACCCTCCTCCGTCACGTCGCCCTCGGGCCCACGATGTCAGGGGTATTGCTACATCCCTGGCCTTCAAGAGAAACTTCTCTGTGACGCAGGTACTTCAAGCTGGGGTCTGGAAGCGTCAAACGACCTTCACAGCCCACTACCTGCAAGACGTGACCCACAGGAGCCTCGATACGTTCTCTATCGGCCCTGTGGTGGCTGCACAACAGCTGGTCTAACCTCAGGCTCCTTTTTGGACAAGTAGCAGTAGGTTGAGGGCGTTGTTACCCGGTCTTAGTCTGTGTGAATGAAAGAGTATGTCTGACCCTTACTTCTTTCTTCATTCTCCCCTCTCTTGGGGAAGCAGCATCCTGGTCCTCGCATAGCTGACCTCGACCTCTGCAGGTAACCCATGCTTCTTTGTGCTCCTAGTATTAAGCTTAATACTGTTGCGTCTCCCATACCCTGACGAGGTGGTATGGGGAACGTCCTATCCTAGAATTCCTATCTGAAGGTCTCAAGGTCAACTTCATAGGACGAGTCACACTCTCCTCCTCACACTACTTATGTAGGCCACTCGTTCCTAGCGATGCTAGGAACCTGTGAGGTACAGGGGCTCCCTCTCTCTAGTGCTGCTCACTAAGGGATCGAGCCCCCGGGCAAGCCGAAGTCAGTAAGGCTGGGGACTTTCCACCCTTCCTAAGGGGTAAGTCACCCTTTGTAAATAGCGTGGTTTGTATTTCGGTTACGGAACAAATGACAAATTCGAATATAATTTGTATTTTTCCTAACCATACAAACCTTAGCTATTTACACATATGTGCCCGCCATCCCTGACCCCCAAGTCAAGTCCTACCTCTAAGTGAAGTGAAGCAAGTCACCGGTGTGTGGAGGGGGGAGGGGTAGCAAGCTACCCTTCCCCACCCCCCGCTAACTAGCGCGGGGGTAATTAACCCTCGTTAAAAACTATTGGCTCGTCATTTCAGCTGCGCTAAAAGTAAACCCTTTGTAAATAGCTAAGGTTTGTATGGTTAGGAAAAATACAAATTATCTTCGAATTTGTCATTTTATTAGGTGAATGGAACTGAAACAAAGGAAATGGAAGCCAACAAACTTAATCTAGGCATTAAAGCAAAACACCATCGCAAAGATAAAGCATTAATACACAAAGCAATCCCTGAAGACAACCTGGTTGATAGTCTAATTATAACCACAAATGAAATATTGTCCTTCATCGCAGAGCTGATTCCAAATGACCATTATTGGAGTCATAGTGAAATAGTTAACTAGTGGGTGATAATGAGTGTCTTCTAGACACCATACATTCTACCTTATTTCTCAATTGCTTTAACTGGAAAACTGGTATTCAACAAAGGATATGTTACTTATATGTTTTAACATGTAAAAAAGAAAATGTATGGTTTCCAGTGTAATTGGAAACTACGGGAGCCATCAATATGGGATAAATATTGCCTTGTTTGAGCCATGTTCAAGATTAATTAGAGCAAGTGAAACCGAGCCTTACCTCGAGTTGCCATTATTCGCCAGATTTCACCTTGATGGACAGAAATTTTTAGTTGGGGTGACATTGTTGAATTGGCTTCAGGGACAAGGCAATCAGAAATAAAATCTTTTTGAAGTTTTGAAAGTTATTACAGGCTACTTGATTGCAGTCTGGCTCCATTTTCTCAGTTATCCCATAAATGACATTTGGAAATGCAAACTTGAGGGTCAGAACTTCTGAAATGTCATCCTGCAACTTCTTTCTTTCTAGTTAAGTTTGTCATCTCATGAAAGTAAATGTCCATCATTATACAGTGTACTTTCTTTGAGATAATTAGTTTGGAGAGCTATGCCACTCGTGATCTCCTTGATGGAAACAAATATGATGGTACCTAAGACCTTATGCCTAGCACTGCTGCTTATACCTCCATTCATACTTATACCCCTTGGTTTTCTGCAGGATTATTATACTCTAGTTTGATGCTTTCGTTTTCCCCTCACCTCCTTGGGCTCCTCCTTTTTCAGACCGCTTTCCTCCTCATTGCTAAGTTATATGTACATATTTAAATTTATTTGTGTATACAGTATTTTCTGTTTATAATGTTTCCTTAATTTTCAGTGCTGTTTTGGACACTGTTATTGAGGAGCTGAAAAATATTTTAAAGAAAGACTTTAACAAAAGAATGATCGAGGCAACAGCTTTTAAAACTTTTGAGTCATGGTGGGATGAGCAGGAGAGAAAGTTCAAGGTAAGGAATCTTTAAAGTCCCTTATTCATGATAAAAGAAACAATTCATATTTTTCACGGAATTTATTAATGTAGCATGTTTTCATCGAGCTTTTAGTTGGTGTGTATTCCTGTTTAGCTGGGACTTAATAGATGTGGATTTTTTATTGGCAGGGATATCTTTGAGCCAAGCTAATCAATAATGAAGTTGGCATAAATTTATTAAGGGACTGTGTAAAATCAAAGTAACTTACGAAGAAAGGGAGTGCATTTCGTGCCTCAGACTTGAGCCACTACAGAAGCCATGCTACCTACCTTATGATAATGCCAGTGCTTTTATTTTTCTGAGCCACCTTGTTTCATGTTTCAAAAGATTAATTCATATGCAGTGCTCATGGAAATAGTCTGTAAATATCTTGTGTTGATTGATACTGTACAAAGGCCTGGTCACTGGTGTGGAATGTCATACCTCGTGTGAAAGGATTATTTCATTTGTCATGTGAATATATTTCTTAGTTTGTATTATTAGTTTAGTTAAATCATGGTAACTGATTGAGTTCATCACTTATTTTACGTGACCCTTTGGTGTTGTTTAAAATCCCAGATATGTTATTTGTAATAAAGAGTACAGCTTAGCTTGGGTAGAAAGGGGCATACCCATACTGCAAAGGAGCTCCCAGATCAATATTAGCTTTTAATTACAGCTGTGGGGTTTATTTATTTCATCTATTAATTGATAATCAATGTTCCTGTTTTTCCATTAGAGTGATATGTTAATGTCTTAGAAAAAACCTTTAGATTTGTAATTTTCCCAAATTTTAGTTAATTTTCTTGAATAAGGTTAATTTTTTCAAGGACAGTGACTTCTTTGCAAAGTTCCTGCAGGGAAAATTTGGATCTTTGGAGCTAGTTGTACACTTTTGTCTGGGGAACCCAATCATAATTCCCTGTTAATGCTCTTAAGCATAAGTCCTCTCCCATTCAGGCAAACATTAAACTAAAAAGTGTGATGAGAAAAAGTAATTTTTACAAATAGAGAGTAGTTTGTCATTCTATGCCATTAATAGTACTGTATGAGTTGTATGCCTGCTGCTTTCATTTTTTAACCACTTCCTATACTTCTCTCCACATTTCTTATCTTCCATGTTGTTCTTCAACTTCCTTACTTATACTTGCTGTGCAAATCTAGCCCCCTCCCCAACACCCCCCTGTGTGGAACATTGATTTTATTAAAAAGATACTGTAATTATTTCTTAAAGAGTTGAAAGCTATTTACCCATCAGTTGTGTATGTTAAGCTCTTACATTAACCTTGTAACATTTTCTAGTTGTACTATGTTACTTTACTGAGCTTTCTTGCGCTCTTATCTATGTTAATTGACATTTTAATGTTGCATGTCTTTTGATCATTTCCTTATTTCCAGACTCAAACTGTCACGAGTAAGAGTGAGGACGTTCCGTGTGGTCCTCAAGCACGAATTGACAAAATTAATAGTTTATTAGAAAATAAGGAAGGATTCAGTTTGGATTCTCTCGGTGGATCACTTGCTTCCTTTGGTCTTGGATTTAGACAGGCCATGCCCAAAATGCCATCGTTTAAAAGGGTAAAGTACTGTGTGAACACATTTCTTAAGATGATATCTCAATATTATAGATACTTCAATTTTGATTTAAAAAATTTTCCTTATGTGCATCAAATGGACCGGTATTTAAGGGTTTTTATAAGCTAATTTTTTCCTCTTGTAGAGAATGATCAAACCGCCTTCGCCACCTCGTTTAGATGAGGATAGCAGAGGAGAACACTCCGAAGAAGAAGGACCAAAACCTGTACAAACTAAAACAGTCGAGTCATCTGACTCCGACTCTGGTCCGGATGATATGGCACCACTTAGGAAGACTAAACCCTCTTCCACAGTCAAAAGAAAACCTAAATGTTCATCAGACGAGTCTGGTACGTATAAAATGAGAGAATTTTATGATAATTGGCTGTATTTTTGTATGATAAACAGAAGGTTATATAGTGCTTTTACACCTTGCCATTCCAGAGGAAGAGGGTGTCGTTTGTTTGTGGTATCAGCAAATTCTGAAAACTAGAAAAAAATTGATGCACCCTTAATAACACTCCCTGAAATCTCCAGTGTCTTATAATGTATATTTGAAAAGAAAGAAAACATGTATTTCAGCTTTGATACATACATACATATACCAAGGCACTTCCCCAATTTTGGGGGTTAGCCGACATCAAACAAATGAAACAGAAAAGGGGACCTCCTCTCTGTACGTTCTTCCCATTCTTTAATAGAAGAAATAAAAAGTATTAGTTTTCCTAGCCATGTAACACTAAATACAGGAAAGCATTTACAATTATATAACACCAAATAGACATGACAAAAAGTCATTAAATAAGGTCTTAAAATTCACCTATATAGTAGTATCTGACTTAACTTACTTTTCCCTGTTATACAAAATAGGGCAATGAAATATGATTTGCTGTACAGTACTTTGTCTTATAACTTTATTGTTTTTTTCATCATTTAGTTGAGCTGCATTCACTAATATATAAGTGAGAATGTTCCTTGACTGAAAAAACATAGGAGCATCGAGTTACTATCTATATATAAGACCAAATAAGGGACAGCATAAAGAATTTAGTTATATGACTGGGGAGTGTAAGCTTGAGACTGATGCTGTTATACAGTATAGTGAATTTTCAGGCCAATATGTAATACAGTAATGGCTTTCTATCTTTTCTATCAAGGCTTTTGATATTTATGGTGTTATGTAATTATGAATAGATATCCTTAGATTCAAATTCGTCAAAATTAAATCCTCCCTAGGTGAGGTCTGACTAAATTTCAATCTCTTTCTTTAAGCCAGTGCCAAAAAATATGGTCAGACGAATTAAATGTCATTTTTGATTAGAATAATTATTCCATATAGGGTGAAAATTTAGAAAAAATGCTTGCTTGCGAGGGATAGAGTAGGGGTGAATGTATTTGCATATGTGGTTTTTAAGAACTTCCACTTTTATCTTCACTCCTTCATTCCACCATTCACTACCCTTCCTCATGCTGCCTCCAACAAACTTCTTGCCACACACATCACTTGCAATCCCAAAAAAATTTTCTTTTACTAACTTCCACTCCTCTAAATTTTACCCGTTTCTCTTTCACTTCGTCATATGCCATTTTCAACCTTTCTTGATAAATACTTTTTACCCCCGGTTTTATTAGCTCCTCAACCTTCACCAGCTCCCTTTTACATCCACCTACTCTATTCTCCCACTCTTTTGCTACAACTAATTTTCCTTCCACCATAAATGATCAGACATACCGTTAGCCATACCCCTAAACATGTGCACGTCTTTCAATCTTCCAAACATTCTTTTAGTTATCAACACATAATCCATTAACACCCTTTCTACCACTCTTCCATTTGCCACTCTTACCCATGTATACATGTTTTTATCTATCTTTTTGAAAAAGCTAGAACTTATCACCATCTCTTGCTCAACACACATATCTACCAGTCTCTCACCACTCATTTTCACCTTGTACGCCATACTTCCCAATGACACCTTCTACCTCTCCAGCGCCCATGACAGCTACATAATTCCTTCTAACCAGTCCTCCTACACACCTAGTTAATTAAATCCAGAACTCATTCCGCTCCTCTTCACTTTTCTCACAACCTGGCCCATACGCACTGACAAAAGCCCAACATTCCCTACCCAATCTAACCCTTACCCACATTAACCTAGATGATATCTCCTTCCATTCCACTACTTTACCTGTCATCCATTCACTCAGCAATAAAGCCACACCCTCTTTTGCTCTTCCCCTTTCAATCCCAGACACCCTACCAGACATTTCACCAAACATCACTTCACCTTTCCCTTTTATCTTCGTCTCACACAAAGCCAATATATCCATCCTTATATTCCTAAATATACTTACAATCTCACATCTTTTACTCTCTATCGTACTACATCCACGCACATTCAAACACCCCAAAACTAGAGTGCAGGGAGCAGTCGCTCTCCCCCAGCTCCACTTTTTTGATGTCGCACAGGATTATAATACAAGAGAGGGGGCTCCCAGCCCCCTCATCCTGTCCCTTTTAGTCGCCTCTTACGACATGCAGGGATATGTTGGCGCTATTCTAATTGTTTTTATGCCCCCGCGGCCACAGGAAATTATTCCTTTTCAATTAAGCCTACTTTATTTATACTGTATTGTTTCTTGTTGATTTTGTCATATTATTATTAATTGCTAAGCTACAACCCTAGTTGGAAAAGCAGAATGCTATAAGCCCAAGGGCTCCAACAGGGAAAATAGCCTAGTGAGTAAAGGAAACAAGAAAAAATAAAATATTTCAAGAACAGTAACATTAAAATAGATATCTCCTATATAAACTTTATCAAAACCAGAGGAAGAGAAATAAGTTAGAATAGTGTGCCCGAGTGTACCCTCGAGTAAGAGAACTCTAACCCAAGACAGTGGAAGACCATGGTACAGAGGCTATGGCACTACCCAAGACTAGAGAACAGTGGTTTAATTTTGGAGTGTCCTCCTAGAAGAGCTGCTTACCATAGCCAAACAGTTTCTCCTATCCTTAACAAGAGGAAAGTATTCCTATGAACAATTGAGGAAGAATTGTTTGGTAATCTTATTGTTGTCAGGTGTATGAGGACAGAGAAGAATATTTAAAGAATAGGCCAGACTATTTGGTGTGTGTGTAGGCAAAGGGAAAATGAACCGTACTCATGGAGAAGGCCTGTCATAGGAACCCCTAAGTCTCTATCTTAGGCTATAGCTATTTTCATCTTGATTATGTGCAATATAGTGTTGCATCAGTTATTACTGCTTTAACACTGTACATAGGCAAAAATTTTATTTGAGCAGAATTATGTATGAACTGAAAAGAAATTTGTTTTATTTAATTAGTTTTGATTTGTGATTAATGAATGATATTGTTGCATGTTAGGCAATGTTTTATGATTTAATTGGGGGAAGTAAATTGATAGTGAAATACATCTGAAGTATTATCAATTAGAAAGTCTCATTGCCTCAAAGATGCCAATGTGAAAAATTTTATAATTAGCTCATTTTGTTCAGCTCTTAAAGTAAGTGCTCTACTACCCATTACCTGGTTATTGATGGCATATGTGTATCAAGTTATAAAATTAAAAAAAGCTAAGATTCTTTTACATGCAACCCCCCCCCCCCCCACCCTTTCCATTGTTCAAAATTTGCTTGAAACCATTGAGTCCCATTTCCAAACATTAATAGTTCCCACTCTAAGAATGTAATTGATAAAAAAAAGTGAATTGTAGTCAGGTCAAAAGAGATGGAAGAGAAGGTTTGGAAGATGCAGAAGAAAAAAAAAAGTACAGTAGGTGTTATTGGTCAAAATGAAAACAAAACTTTACTTTTATGGGAAGTTCATATATAGAGGCATAGTTGCTTATAACAATATCTTTTTAAATTTCAGGTGGAGCAAGCGATCATTCAAGTGATGAAGATGAGGAGAAAGATGATTCTTCGTCTTCTTCCTCCAGCTCGGATTCAGATGAGGCAGAATCTTCAACATCCTCATCTGAAGATGAAGAGGAGGAAGAGATCCCTGAGGAACTCAAGGTAGATGAATGCTGTTATTCATGAGTGCAATTAACCTTTATTACCATAACAATGGTGCACCAGTTTAGCCCTTTTTTATAACGATATTTATTCAAAGTAAATTATTAATTTCACTTTTTCCATAATTATACCTGGATTAAAGGAAGGGTCGAACCATCCATTGCCGGATATATGATGGTTTACTTGTACCGTTATAATCAACCCCAACAGGAGTTGCGCCGAATGGAAGCTGAGTTTGAGGCAGATATCAAGTCGATGTTGGCATCGGCGATGCGAACCCCAGAGCGTGATCGTTCCCCTACACCGATACCTGAACTACCGGAGGAAATTGCAGAATCGTGGATGGATGACACTCCCATACCTGCAGCTCCAAGTGAACCTAAGATTAAGGTTGGTGATGAATAATTGTTTTACAAATTCATGGGTCCCCACAACACCAGAATGTTAAACTTAAAAAAAGAAATAGATTATTGTACAGGATGCGCTTATGTTGGGTATTTACCAGTATTGTATAATCACTCATTAAGAAATGACTAGGCATGTTGGTTGAAGAGAAAAAGGAAGTCTTGAAAGCTAAAATTTGCTAAATTGTATTAAATAAGCGCAGTCTAGAATACAGTTGGGGGCTATTATAGAATGAGCAGGTAAGTAACAGGAATGAACAAAGTTTGATAGTTTTGCTAATTCTTCAATTAATGTCTCTAAATCTTATAGTTTTAAGATATCTTTATTACAATTAAGAATGGTATAGCAACTTCAGTGATATTGAGTATGAGAAAGCTGAAGTTCGTATGAACAGAATTGTTCTTTTTGTAAATGTCCATTTTATGCATATCATCTATTGAATTTTTTTTCCAGGAATCAACTCCTCCAAAGAAGAAGTCTCCCATGCCAACCAAATCTAAAAAGACTCCTAAAAAGAAAGATTCTCCACCCTCTAAAACTCCCAGTAAATCTCCAAATGTCACCCGTACTCCCATTGCAAAGAAGGAGAAAGTCCTAAAGCCCAAAGAACCAAGAAAAGAAGCAGTCAAAGCCAATCTGGAAAAGCTACAAACCAATATACGATTACATGGCACTGACTCTGAGGTAAGGGTTCAGCTTTGTGATACTCAATTAACATTTCTTATATCATTTGTTGTGGTTCATCGAAGAACATTCGTCTCTGCACTGGCAATTACTGTGTGGTTGTTAGCTGCATATACTTAATAAGGTTGACAAACCCTAGAGAAGCATAAGCTGTTGGTGAAGTTAGGGTGATGTTATGCATTAGATATAGCAGTTATCTTTTCTATAATGAGGAATTATATTTAATTCACCATCCTCTTATAGTGTGATCAAGTTTCACAAAGATCTATACCATCTTGGTATTTTGTTTACTTCAGGTCACTACTTAGTATTTGTCATTGTTTCATAGCCAATTGTAATACAGTCAAACCTCTTGCTACGAAAGAATCGGCTTACAAAATTTTCACTTCACGAAAGGAGGTACAAGAATTTTACAATTCGGATCCCGAAAAATTTTTTGGACAATGAAAGGCAGTTCGGGTCTGGAGCCCGACCGTATCCGAGACGGATTTTAAAATTTGCGCGTCGCCAGCCCGTAAACTCACTACCATCCTCCTGCATTCCCATTGGTTATCTCCCTACTCGGATGCTAGTTACCACCATGAGATACTGCTCTCCTATTGGTTGTCATCTACTGTGCTATATCCCATCGTGCATCTACGCATCGACGTTCCTATATCTTCTCGTTCCGGCAACGGGATCGTACAAATTGACTTAGTGTTTGTGATTTTGCTTTTGTAACAATATTACAGTACGTACTGTTATGGTGTGTGATACTTACGATACATCATTAGCTATGGGTCCCAAGAAAATTGCTGATGTCAAGGAAAAGAAGAGGATGATGTTTTCCCTGGAGATGAAGATGGAAATAATCAAGAATTACGAGGCTGGCATGCAGTTAAGTGTGCTCAGGAAAATTTTAAGAAGCAGGCAGAAACAAGCTTATTTGAATGAATATTTTAGTAAGAGGCCTTTGGTAGAAGCAGACCAAGCGCCAGCTAAGAAACAAAAGTGGCAGTAATGAAGAAAATACATAGTTTATTAAATTTAGAAAATAGGAAATGTAAGGTAAAAAAAAAAGAAATAGAAAAAGGAAAATAAAAAGAAATTTTATTTTTAAGTTAATCGTAAAGTTAAGTGTTAATATTTCCTGCCATTTATGGATGCGTTTACTAAAATTAATTGTTGATGTTTTCAGTCATTTATAAATCTGTTTTGTTAAGTTAAGTGTTTACGTTTTCTGCGACTTGTACATAAACGTTTTCCGCTGTTTTCATCCTCCTCTACCGCCCCACACTTCGCTCTCGGACATCGCCTCACTCCAAAGGGAAGGTTCCAAATTTTTTTTTTACTTTATTTTTACCGTTTGCTTTAATTAAACACTTCTTTTCTAGAATATTATTAATTTAATTTATTATCAAATGATCAAAATACAGTACTTTTCATATATTTACTAGTTTAGTGGCGAATATCCTTTTTATAATAACTTAATGCGGTGTTTTTCTAGGGTCTGTAACGAATTAGGCTATTTACATGTTAAAGGTGACTCGCTACACGAAAAAATTACTTCACGAAAGCCCTTACGGAACCAATTAATTTCGTGTTGCGAGGCATCACTGTACTAGATATATTTATGACCCTTCATAACAGCAAATGCTTATTATTGACTTTTAACATTAGACCCAAAGGAATAGAAACTGACTGACATATTCATTATTTTAAACAATTATACAACTCATTATTGACTAAAAGCTAGACTAGAAACAAACCCAAAAAAGGAATGAAGGCAGATGGAGTAGGTTTACCATGGAATAAAAAGTATTATTCTTGAGGGTGGCATATGTTTTTCACTTCAGACTGATACAGCTGATGAGAAGAGTGATCTAGAAGATGGTTTAGGAGAATCTACAGAAGCAGCTGAAGCATTAATGGCACTTGCTGGTGCTGACGTAAACGGTAGAGCAAGATCAACATCGTCATCATCAACTACCTCATCCTCTTCCTCAAGCTCTGCATCAGGGTCTACAGGAGAGGAAAATAGATCGCCTGTCCTTATGGAGCATAGTTATTGCTTACCCTGGGCGCCCAAAGATGGACAAGCAGCAATCCTTCCTGCAGGTATAAGTTCATTCCTTTTGGGTTGTTGGTGTAAAAAAAAAGTTATATTTTCACTTTAGAGAATTAATTATTATTTAGGCTTGTGAATCATAGCCTATTGTTTTAGTGTGGTATTGCATATGACGATATCATTATTTGGAGAGAGAGAGAGAGAGAGAGAGAGAGAGAGAGAGAGAGAGAGAGAGAGAGATTTAGTGTAATGATTAATAATGTCATATGCCTCTACATGATAAAAAAAAAAAAAAAAACTATATAGGCTTTCACTAAATTAATGTACTTCTATTTCATATACATGCTTTCCTGCTGTAATTAGATTACAGTGCTAATGTTGTCATAAATGCTTATATATACTTTTAATGAGTTGTAATCAGTTCTTTTATGATGCTATTGAACTGCTTAAGAGCGTATATTACATGACTGGATGTGTATGTGTTGAGGTGGTTTGGCCATGTTGAGAGAATGGAAAATGGTTGTCTGCTAAAGAAGGTGATGAATGCAAGAGTTGATGGGAGAAGTACAAGAGGAAGGTCAAGGTTTTGGGGGATGGATGGAGTGAAGAAAGTTCTGGGTGATAGGAGGATAGATGTGAGAGAGGTAAGAGAGCGTACTAGAAATAGGAATGAATGGCGTGCGATTGTGACGCAGTTCCGGTAGGCCCTGCTGCTTCCTCCGGTGCCTTAGATGACCGCAGAGGTAGCAGCAGTAGGGGATTCAGCGTTTTGAAGCTTCATCTGTGGTGGATAATGGGGGAGGGTGGGCTGTGGCACCCGTAGCAGTACCAGCCGAATTCGGTTGAGTCCCTTGTATGGTTGGGAGGAACGTATAGAGGAGAGGTCCCCTTTTTTGTTTCATTTGTTTGATGTCGGCTACCCCCCAAAATTGGGGTAAGTGCTCTGGTATATCTATCTATCTGTACATTTCAGTAGTATATATAAAATTGCAATACAACCACTATACTGGGAAATAGCAGTTGCATGTGTTCAAGCATTGGCTGCCTGTTTCAAATTACAGTTGTATACTGGTAAGCATCAGTCAAACTGGTCATTTTGGAATAGGAAGTTTTTTATCATTATACAGTAATTGTCATAGTTAATAACCAAAATTTGAGACCCTCTGTTATATATATGTATGTATGTATGTATAAACACACACATTACATTTCAAAGCACACATTTTTAAAAGACAGCTCAAAATATATCTAAAGATGATAAAAGTAAATATGTTCAACTCATCTCTTTTCAATATCAATTTTCTACATCTGAATGATATACCATAGTAAAATGGCAATGAAATTTGCCTTTACAGCCAAGTTAGCTTGTTAAAGCTGGAGAATCTTTGTCAACGACAACCTATTTGTTCTGAACGTAGTTTTGACTGCAGTGCTTTTGTTAGCTGTGGTAAAAAATAATAAGTAGAACTTGAAAGAACATTTTTTTTTTTTTTTTTTTAATTTACTTAAAGTGCAAATTTTTTTTGTGAACAGAAAGTTATAGAAATTTTTCCCTTTAACAAACAACCAGATTGCTGTTTTACCTCACTTATTTGGTCTGTTGGGGAGAGCAGGTGGTATGATGAATATAGAAATGGCCAAGGTGTGTGCGGGAGCATGAAACTGATTTTACGTATCCAGTGAAAATAGGGAAAGAAATTTATAAAAGATCTTGTGTAGTAAATTTGTCTACAAGATCTACATTAAATATAACTAATACAAATAGAAAATACTCAACTTAAGGGAATAAAGATAATAACAAATAAGAAAGGATATAAAGAATAAAGGTAGACTGAAAGGAACAATGGAAAGCATGAATAGCAAAAATTAATAGTAATTAGAAAAGAGGGTAGAATGGGAGAAACCTTTTAGCTCTTAGGCCAACATTCCCTTTACTTGAAATATGACTTTACAGCAACCTGCTCTTCCTCTTCTTCTTTGTCTGCATCTTTTCCCACTTTTATGTGGGGTCGATGAATAACATAGAAGAAGGAGAAGAGCAGGTTGCTGTAAAGTCATATTTCAAGTAAAGGGAATGTTGGCCTAAGAGCTAAAGGGTTTCTCCCATTCTACCCTCTTCTAATTACTATTAATTTTTCTATTTATGCTTTCCATTGTTCCTTTCAGTCTACCTTTATTCTTTATATCCTTTCTTATTTGTTATTCCCCTTATTCCGTTAAGTATTTTCTATTTGTATTAGTTATATTTAATGTAGATCTTGTAGACAAATTTACTACACAAGATATTTTATAAATTTCTTTCCCTATTTTCACTAGATACGTAAAATCAGTTTCATGCTCCCGCACACACCTCGGCCATTTCAATATTCATCATACCACCTGCTCTCCCCAACAGACCAAATAAGTGAGGTAAAACATCAATCTGGTTGTTTGTTAAAGGGAAAAAAATTCTATAACTTTCTGTTCACAAAAAATAATTTGCACTTTAAGTTAAAAAAAAAAAAAAGAGGGTAGAATGGGAGAAACCTTTTAGCTTTAGGCCAACATTCTCTTTACTTGAAACACGACTTTACAGCAACCTGCTCTACTGAGTGGTTATGTAGTGGTGAGAGGTTTAAAAATTTTGACCGGTGCATCCAGTTTAGTGGTTGCAGTTAAGTGAATGTTCAGCGTATATTTAATAATGGTATCAATAGTTCAACTGTGTATAACTGAATCAGTATGTGTAGAATTAGCAGATAAGGTTTCAGTAAACATTGAAAATATTTGAGAATATAAATGATTTGAACACCTAATGCTATGTTCAATATGTGTAATACAGTATTGTGTTGTAAAAGGTTCGCGTTATATTCATGATGACGTTATCACACGGATTAATATACTGTATGAACGTTTTGGAAATTTAGTTTATTTTACCATCTGCTTAGCTTATTGTGAATTTTTTGTGTTATGTAGAAATTTTATAATGCCCCTAAATTTCCAGATGAAATTTCAAAGAGTAACAAGATTGTTGTTAGTGGATCGGACCATGACTACACCAGAGCGAGAACACCACCAAAAGAAGACAAAGCGAAAGCAGCTAAGATTGCAACCAAGGTTCCTACTCCCAAGCCACGTGGTAAAGAGAACAGAGCCCTGCAGATCAAGAAGGAATTGGAGGATAAGAAAAGATCTTTACAAATCATATCGGCAAAACCCAATGCTTTGGCCTCTTTCAAACCTCGTAATCAAATCGAAGAGTATAATGTCCTGTATTCATTTCTCATCAAAGGTGAGTCATTTTACTCTTTTCCTGTTTTAAGAATTTCAAGTTACTTTTTATATTATTACTGATATACAATTCCTTTTGGAACAATAAATGTATAGATTCTCTAAGGAATAATTTCTGCATAGTATGACATCTGGTTGGGATTTAAAATCCTTACCTTTGTATTTATTTTTTTTAATTCCTTAGCTTTGAATTTCCTTTTTTTTCTTTATATACAAGTGGTATGGTATTGTTCAAAACGTTTTTAAGACTTGTGCATGTTAAATAAATAATTTTAAGTATGTCATGTTATAATGTGTCCTGCACTGTCCTGAGATATGGTGTTATGGTTTCAAAGGCATTGATTTGGAAGACATTGAGCTCCTCAAAAGAAGTTATGAAATCATGTTGGCCGATGACAAGCAGTCCTATTGGCTGAATGACACCCATTGGGTTGACCACCCTCCAACGGATATCCCTGCCCCACCAAAGAAAAAACGGAGAATTGATGACCCACCCATCCATAAGTCTGGTTGTGCTAGGACGGAGGGCATCTACAAAGTCGATTCAAAACAAAAACAGAAACACAAAGTAAGTTTTTAAGGAACTTGAACGTTTTGCATCGTTGACTTCCTTAATGTAAATATCAATTTAAAGGTTCATTATTGGAAATTAAATGTATACAAGTCAAGCCCCCTCAATTTGTTTTCAAGTATTTATTGAAATTTGTATTCCTGCTCAAATTGTAGATATGAGTATCTTTGTTTGCCCTTAGATTATTTTCCTGTAATTTTATAGTATATGGTTTCAGCATCAAATTACACACATTTTTAAATTTATAAACACAAAAGAACAAGTTCAAAGTTTGAGACCAATTTTGGGGGGATAACTTGCATTCATAATGTTTGTTCAAAATTAGTACATATAACACCTGTGCATGTAACCTAACACATTGTGATCAAAGTAATATAGATAAGTTCCATATCTCATCATACAAACATTTTATTTAGTATGTTTTTCAACATTTTGTACTGCCTCTGACGGAAAATTTGCAGGTATGGAGGTCACACTCTGTACTGGTTAAGGGTTACCTCCCAAGGCCGACTATAAATACTGTAGTTCGTACCAAAAGATCAGTGCCTGGTTCTTTCAACCTCGGTTGCATTGCTTTAAACCATTTGCATTTCATCTGCTCTCTTTGGTCTCTTCCTACCTAATCATGGTTCTCTAACTTCTTTAACTTCTTATTCATGAAAAAATAGTTAAGGGAAGTTCTATAAGAGTTTTTAGTATTCAGTTGATTTTTCAGCAATGATAACAGATGAACTATTTTAAGTGTCATTCACTGTAGCCATTACTTCATTTTTGTCTTTCAGTTTACATTCCACCAAGATAGTGCTGCTCGAGCAGCAGAAGAACCTCAACAGCAGAGCTTGGCTGTCCTCGAATCAAGCAAAGCTAAACTCACACAGATGGCTGTTAGCAGAGAAGTACGATCGTTCCAGAGAAGATTGCTCACTGCCTTTGGCAATGAGACAGATTCAGATTTGCTCAAATTCAATCAGCTCAAAGTGAGTACAGTAGTCGTGTAAAGTTCTTTACCTTCCCTTTTTCAAGGTTGCTGGATAACAGTAAGGTCACATTAGTGTTTGAAAAATCTATCATACTGTATTGTGATTTACGATTTAATATTAATTTCCACTATTTTTTGGTATGCTTAGCAATTTCACTTCTTTTTATTTTTCCAGTTCCGTAAAAAATTACTCCGATTTGGCAAGTCCAGAATTCATGACTGGGGCTTGTTTGCAATGGAGGCAATTGGATCCGATGAAATGGTCATTGAATATGTGGGACAGAGTATTCGTCCTATTATAGCAGATCTCAGAGAAATCCAGTATGAAAAGATTGGTATTGGGTCTTCATACTTGTTTCGTATCGACATGGATAGTATTATTGATGCAACAAAGTGTGGTAATCTTGCTCGTTTCATCAATCACTCCTGTAATGTAAGTATCAGAAGCCCTTTCTTTTCTTGTGTCTATATCTTTAAAGTTTTCACTAAACACTACCCAAGAGAGCTATTAATTTCACTATACAGTATCCTATTTTTGGTTGCTCAATTGTCCATCTGCAAACTCTAATCCGTTCTTTCAAAGAAGAACAGTAGCCAAGTCAAAGCTCTTCAGGAACAGCGTATTGCTGGGATCTTGAAAAGCAAATAACTGCAAAGTTCTTCTCACACTTTGCAAATATTTCATTCAAGTCATTGTTTTGGTGATAGATTATTTCAGTGAATCTCACCTTGCAGAGATTATAAATCTTGTCTACAAAAATAAATCATCATCATGAATATCTTTACCAACATAATTTTTATGGTAACTAATGTTTTAGTGCATTGCTAGTAAATGTATTTTTACTTGGTTGTTATGCAAATGATACAAAGTGTAATGTGGACCAGATTAAGGAAAGTTAATTATGAAAAACAGCTTTCTTGTCTTATGTTTTTTATGCAATATTGGATTTCTAAAAGGAATTTCATATCAACAGAACTTTACAAATTTATGTCATTTGAAAGTAGAATTCACTGTTAGATAGATGTAAAATGGCAATACAAAATTAAACGAATAATTAAAAATACAAGTCCTTTGACTAATGAATTATATATAAATGATTCTAGTGATACACTTCAAAGAATGTATTTGCTATAGGATTGCTGTATCCAATAGTATACAGTGCATAAATATTGAAGATACATTTCTATTTTAGCAAGTGATGTAAAAGTGTAACTAAAGTAAACTAGAATCATAAGTTGATAGTAAAATATTAAAAGATATAGAAATGCAAAGTAGGGGAAAAAACATAAGATTGCAAAGTGTAAAACCTTTAATAACCATCAAGCTTACAGATGCACAGGTTGTGAGAGTAGACAAAATCTTATTAACCTGCAATATCCAGACATATAAACCAGTTTATGTTAAATGGTAATGACAACCTCGCCTTCACTCTACATTTTAAAGTTAGTTATCATCCTTATAAAATTAGAAGGGGAAAAGTAGGTGTGTATGTAAAAGAATACTCGGAAAAATTAACACTTCACCTACCATTTTTTGTGAAACTTTCATGTTACAAATATAGATGAGATTGGGTTCTCTTTGGGAAGTGATTGGTTTTATGTAAATGCATTACAGAAATCTCATAGAATTTCCTTTACCCTATATTCATTGGCAGAAAAATTGCAGTACAGTTTAGATCTTACCATCTATGGGGATAGGTAATAGAGACTCAGTGAATGCAGAAAAACTGTAATTGTCCTACCCTTCATATCTTACTTATTTTCTTATATGACTAGGGAATACTTGTGCGAAAAGATAAAAGTTTAGTACAGTATTCATAGTTATTTAACTCAGAATAGAATAACTTTTTGTCTTTCCTATTGAGGCCTATTCTGTATTTAGTATTACCTGTATATACTGTAATTATGAGTAAATACCCATAAATATTGCTTTATGAAGTATCGGGCGCTTTCTGCAAATAATCAAATGAGCAAATTAAAAACCTGTGAATGGTAAAATTCAGACTGTAAGTAAATATGTTCCAGTTAACTTTAAACGGATTCATGGTAATTTTCAATTACACAATTTAAAGCCAGTTATAATGAACATTGTTGTCATACATATTTTTTAATTTCAGCCAAATTGCTATGCAAAAATCATCACCGTTGAAACTCAAAAGAAGATAGTCATCTACTCCAAGCAGCCAATTGCTTGTGGTGAAGAAATTACCTATGATTATAAGTTCCCTATCGAAGAAGAGAAGATAGTTTGCTTGTGTGGAGCTGCGCAGTGCAAAGGAACACTTAATTAAGTAATGAAGGTACAGTACTGTAGATTTCAGGGATTGAAAAGCTGGAAGAAATATATATCCCAAAATGGTTTACTTCAGTTGAAGGTAAAAGTATCATTTTGCTTTGTTGATCTGCAGTGTGGCAGCTGCATAGGTCACTGAGCTGTTCTGTATCACTATTTGCGTCCTGTTGCGTATCAGAATATTATAAAAATGCCGTTCACAAGATTAGTTACCTGAAGGTAGTCTTGACGTGTTGGGCACAAGAGCAGGTCGGTAGTTTCAAGTTAATGAAATTTTAGTAATCTGTGCTATATTTATTGTATATAGACATTACCTTGAACCATGAGAAGTAACTGAAATGGACAAAGGTTAGCAAAGATCCTTGAAGTACATATTTTATGCCGAAGGACTTGTCTTTTGCTGTATACTTTTCTTTTAGACAGTACAAATTCTTACTTGGAAAACAATATTTCAAGTACGAACTGTCATCTTAATTTGATGACTTACTTCATGAATACCTTTCTTGTAGGTAATCCTGTCCCTGTACATTATTTGCAAATGGAATTCTCAGGTTTGGGTGAGCATTCAGTTTTTCACCTTATGCATATCGAAAGTAAGAAGGACTTGGGCTAGAGTTTTTGTTTATTTTATTCTGCATATACAGTGTTGGGAGTTGAGGCTTGTTGATGTGTAGGCCCTTTTTATCATAACTTTGGAAACGGAATAGAAATATTTGAGGTATTTAGACTCGTAAATTGATGGTTGGTCGTAGTGTTCTGAATATATAGCACATAAAATTATTATTTATTATAAAGACAAGAAGGAATTGACTTTGAAAGTTATTCTTTATATGAGAAGGAACTTTTTTTGGTAATGGACTAACTAGCATGTTTGAGCTTACAAGGATATGTTTATAAATCTCAGCAGTAATAGTTTAATTTTTATCCGTGCTTTGCATGTAATCAAAATATTCTCTAGTGTTGCCTTCATCATGTTTTCTTTATTTCTGGTCTAGAGATAAAGTTAACTTACAAAGTATTTTTGTTAAAGGTCTTTCAAATTCATTATTCAACCTACAAGTAGAATTTCTTAATAGAGTATTTTGAAATCATGTTCTGGACTTGAGTTTATTATCTTGGTATTATAGATGTACATTTTTCATGCTCAAGTATTTCATTCATCTTTATTATAACTACAAATCCAATCCAATAGTTGAGCAAAACATGTTATAAAGAGGCTTTTTCCAAGGACAGTGTTTTATTTGCTGTATTGTGGTTATGCCTTATAATATGGCATTTACTCATGCACTGTTAGTTTTCCTTGAAAAAGACATATAGTTAGCCTTATCTTGGGCATATGCTGTACTCATATTCTACCTAACAACATAGATTAGTCTGTTGTATTTTAGAGAAATGGGATTTTTTCCCTAGGGGAGGTTTGTAACCATTTTAAAATGAGATTTTATTGTAAAATCTAATGTTCAGTGAATATTATTGAGCTATGAGAAATTTATATAATTTAAGTGTTTTTCAATAATACAAGATGCATGTTTAAACTGATTTTGAGAGAAAGCAGAATGCATTGTCTGTTTTTACATCATTAATGGTTTTGAACTCTTGTGAATAATTTGCTTTCAACAATATTTTTGGAAGTAGCTGTATGATGTATTGCCATTTTTAAAGTGTTACTTAAACCAGAACTGAGATGACCTCTAGTTGTTCATTTATTGCAGAATGTTGACACAATGCATTTCACTTATTAAGCCCCATGCTTTGGAGCTATTATTTAATGGGAATATCAGGCATGAAATGAAAACGTCAATATTTGCTTCAGAAAAAGAATTTCAAACCATAAATAATTGAGGGTTGTATCAGACTGTAACGTGTGAAAATTGTAAGAAGTTATAGAAGTAGCCTCATGTCCTTTGTTAAATGCAAGGTACTGTACCCACAGTCTATACTGAGTGTTTAAAAGCCAGCTGTCATTGTAATGGTTTTTATTATGTGTTGAATTGAGAAAAAGGAAGAAAGTAAAATGTTAGCCTCGAACTTGGGTAAGTTCATGAATTGATCTTTATTACTAAAATGAAAATCTTATTGTCTTGCAAATCTCTTATCACATTTTGATTGTTGCAAAGTTAGATAATCTATAGTAAACTTTTTATTGGTTAGATTTATTTTGTGTTTTCTGGTTCATAACATCTATGAATGAAAGGGGGTGTAATGCATGTGTGGCCCCCTCCTTAAGGTCCTTTTAGATATTCCATTGTTGGACTGAATGTGCTTTACAAGATGATAAACCGGGTTTACTCATTCTACCAACTGAATTTCTTATTTCCTTTGAAGTAGAATTCATTTGGATTTAAGTTTCAGATTGCACAGCAAATTCTTTGTCTTTTGGAAAATTCATATGTTCATTCCTTTGATAAGCATTTATTTTTTTGTATCTGTCAGTTGAAACTTTTGATAAAGAAGGTTTATTTTACAGCATCTTCCCTTCTTGAAAGCTACAAGGTTGTTTTTGGGTACGATTTGAAATTTTATAAAGGAATTTCCCTGGTTATCTTTCAGAGTTAAATGTTAAAATTTGCTGTTCTTGCCAAGAATTGTTTGTGGTTGCTTTTGTGCTTTTGCATCTTCTTTGTTGCATACAGAATGTTCCATCTTAGTTGTTTGACATGGATGCTATGGGCTATGCATGGCAGCTTAATCCTTTCTAACACAACACAGAAATGGGGAGGGTTTTTTCCATTCTTAACAAGCATATTAACCAATTCTACTACTAAGCATACCATATTTGATGCTGATATATACCTAGTTCTTTTGTAGTAAGAGTTCATTCCACCTGTAATATTTTATTTTATCTGGTATTAGAGAAAAATTTCAAGAACTTTGTGCTCCCCTTATGCACTAGTTTTAGTCATTCTTATTTAAAAATAATCCTAATCACAGATATGATTTACACCGGTAATGATTGGGTGCGGATAGTTAAATATTTGGACATGCTTTTACAGATTGTACTCTGCTTTTTCTAGTGCCCTTTTGGAGTACTTCAGTCTTGGAATAGACAGTTTTTTGTATGCTTGTATTTATGTGTAAATGTGTGTGTTTATTTTATTTTCATATGTATAATGTAGATTCTCTTGAGGCCATGGATGTTATTAGTAACTTAAAAGTTAAAAAGGTAAAGGATTAATCATCTCTGAACAATCCTTATCTGCTAAACTATTGCATTTTTATCGATATGTACTCCCTGTCAATGAGAACTTTTATTTCATATTTGTTGTCTGAAGGAAGGGCAAAGTTGGCTGATCTGTAGTTTAGGATGTACATTTCTTTCAAGTATCAAATCATGCAACACCCAGGCCATTGTAGTTAGTTAAATTATGTAAGGTACCATGGCCAAAAGAAAAGATAATCTTTCATTAAGGTCCACTGGAAAGAAATTAATTATTTCACATGTAATAAATTTCATAATATTGCATTCACTATCAGATATTTTATTCTTTCTGTTAAGCGGAAAATACAAAAAAAAAAAAAAAGAAAAAAAAGGACATGATGAACTGGAGTTTGCTTGTACAGACTTTGATACAATACCTTGAGATGGGTTTGCAATCTTTCTCTCTAAGCACCTAAAAGAATTTAAAAACTTTTCTCGCCAAGCGCCTAAAGAATTTAAAACATCTTGATTATAGAAGTGTTGTGTAGATAATTATCTTTTTTTTTTTTTTTTTTTTTTTTTTTTTTTTTTTTTTTTTTTTTTTTTTTTTTTTAATTAAGATTATTCCATCGCCCTCGCTATTTGTGACTAAATTTCACTTAGTCCAGGTCTTGATTTCTTTCGTCATGATCTTTGTGGGTGGTTTTTGCTACTGTACCTTGCCTTCTCTTCACATGGCCAAATCCATGGTGATTATCTGAACACTTGTCTATTTTCTAGTCAGGATCCCACATCTTTTGACAGTGTCCATTTTAATTTGCAATACAACGCTCCTAATGCATTTTTGCCTTGAATCTCAGTATTTCATATTTTTTCTTTAAAATCTTCATTTTCCTTGTCGGTGACTAGTCTCCTGTATATATAGAATTTCACGCTTAATACAAAAGCAGGTTCATTTTTTTAACATTTGGATGCTGCATTCTTTTCTCTTCCATGATGCTACTCTTTTTTTTGTCCTCGCAATACCTGTTCTACAATCCTGTATATCACCAAAGTAATGAAAATATTTATACCTATTTGACCCCACTTACATTTCTTTATACCATTTGCTTTCCATTTCTTTGTTTTCTTCATACTTTGCTGTCCAACTTCTCTTTTTCCATTGTCCTCTAATATTTAAATATTATTCAAGTGGAAATCCTTCAAGCAAACCAGGTTAGGGTTAAGATTATGACATCACTGTCTTTTGAACTAGGGAAAAAAAGTCCATTAGGCCCCTCCTATTGCATAATTCTCCCTCTCTTCACAAATTGGACAAAAAATCCCTTCCTTCATTCAGATTGCAATCCTATATCCTGTGACTAATATTCATTTCAGTGCATAGTATTACGTTAATTGCTGTTATTCAAAATCCCTTTTCTGACTTGAAATTTTCTTAATGTTTCTGTTTTAGTCCCCCAAAAGCTTAGTTTTCATTACCTGGAACATTTTCCTCTTTACTTTCATCTTTAAAATGTTTATAATACTTGTTAAAACATTTATAATTCCTGTTAAATTTTAATGCATTTCGGAACGAGAAACCTTTTTGGTCTGGGTTAGCCTATTTTGTAGTTTAGTGAAGCTATTGCTTTCTTGGATACTCTTATGATTACTAATAAATAATAGTGGATCATTTTAATTTAGCATATTTACCATATTTCAGGATATGAGGCCTTTTTCATTGGAATTAAAGTTTTTGGGTATATTTTATTCAAAGTAAGGTTTGGAATGAGGATTTGTACTTTGTATTTAATAACGCTAATTATCAACTTGACCATAAATTAAGATGGCACGCAAGTTATGTGTAGATTTTTGTGCTTAATTTTATTTTTCTCTTAGTTGATGCCACATTTGTTTGAGCTTTTTTATTTAATCTGCAACTGACCAATTACTATTCTTCATAACTCAATTTTGTGTGCATGTGTTTTTGAATGGCCATCCTTATATTCCTTTGAGTATGAGAAAGAATGAAACCTTAGTAACAACAGAAAGATAAAGTTCATGATAGAATTAAAAGCTATGAACAATAATTTTGAAATTTAAGAAGATAATGAAGAGGCTGTAAAGTGCAACTTTAACACTCAAAGAAATAAAGTAGTAAGCAAGTAGACAGCTCAAAGTGCTCATGTTTTTGTAATTACTTCCCAATGCCATTTGTATAAAAGAAAAAAAAAATGATTAAAGGTTACAAATAGTGTAGTAAAAACTGTACTTATGCTCAAACAGAGTAAAAGTGAAGTATTTTACAGTCAAGTAGTAATATTTAAGAAAATGTACTTTAATAAAGGGTGTTATTTAAAGGGTACAAACAGCTGAAAATGAAGTCTTAGAGCTGCTCTAGATCATATAGCACTTAATAATTTCCGCAAAAATAATGAGTTTTCCCAAGACCAACATCCAAATTTTCTCTTCTTTGTCTACATCTTTTCCCACTTCTATGTGGGGTTGATGTTCAATATCCAAATTTTCTCTATAACCCTTAATGCATTATGTTCCAAAATGAAAAGGCTTCCTTCTTTCATGTTTAATTTTCTAATGAAGTCATTGTATTTGGTGAAGCTTATTGGAACACAGTACAGTATGTTATGATATATAAGCAGTATGTAAATTATGGTTACGCTTGTTATGATAATCACTTTGTAACACTTGAAATGGAAGGTCTGTAGTATCGAGTTACACGGGGGTAAAATTTTTAAAGAACTTTGCCAATCATATTGATTCTGATTTGGGTTTAAACCAGTCTAGCAAATTCAATGTTTTCCTCTGATGTAGTTTAAATTCCTATGGTGGCTTGTTAAAATTATTTGGTTTATAAAATATTATATATTTAAATTGTAATGTGTAATGGTACATATTGTAAGATGTCTTTCCATCCTGATACAAAGATTTTGTATTATCTAATAGCTATTGTTGTTAGCTGTGTGTTGCTTATTTGTGTTAAAGTGAATGATAAAAATAGACTAATTTTGATAAATATCTTCCAACAAAACAACGTAATAGGAAAAAATGTGATTATCACTGATGACATATGCATTCTGTTTTCCAAGGTAATTTTTTTGTTCCATGTAACTCTCATTGCTGTAAGACATGACTGCTAATGTACAGAGCATACCTGAGAAACACATTTGTTACTAATGCTTGCATAATGCAGAGCGTTACATTTTTAAAGGATCTTAAGCCCTTAACAAGATGCAAGTAAAGATACAGTAGACAGTTTTTGACGGTAGTTATGTCATGAAATTCTCCCTATCTCCTATTTACATTTTGCTAAAATCATAGTTTTCATCTCATGCAAATTTATTTGTATATGTACAGTAGTTGTATATACTCTAACAAATTGACATTTTTATGGACATTTTTTATTGCTAAGAAAATGTTTATAATGTAGACCATTCATATGAGTGCCACAGTCTTTAATTTAATAGAAAATCCTTGTTCTTTGTATCCACAGTTGTATATAGATCAGTGTCTTTGACATTTTGTTAGTCAAAGTTTATTTCAATATTTTTGATGCCTAAATAAGCATATTTATACATATATGTATATACAGTAATGTGTTCTTCATACTGAAGATTTTCCTACTGCATTGGTCTCAAATGTGATAGTCTGTTCCAGATTTTATAGACTAATGCTTTATTCATGTACTTTGGTTATGAAATTATTGAAAATGTGTATTATTCATTGTGGCATTAATAGGTGATGCAGTAAGTGTATATAATGAGACCTACTTTTATAGGTGAAATTTCCCAGCCCCAGGGGCTCTAAGCAAGTGAATTACCTAGTCCCTCTTTCTAATATCTGTAGTGGGTTACTGGCAAGTCCTTTGCAGTAAGTATTAAAATAATAGATCTAATAAAAAGGACTTCCACTAACCCAAGAATACTTTTAGTGCATTAAGCTGCTTAAGTAATTTGAGGGACTTCAAAATCAGGCAAGAACTTTTCATGATTAGCTGTAAACTGTTCATGAAGAGAATTTTTTAAATTAAAGGCTTTGTTTGAACACCTGTAATGCAGGTTCACATGAGAAGTTTTCAAGCAGTGTATGGAGTTTGAGTTTTGCATAAAGGTTTGAGCTACGTGATTGCTTTGCCTCTTTAAGTCATCAGATGTAGACTAGCTATAATTGAAATAGGCTGTTCAGACAGAGTCTTGTGTTTTTTCCAGTTTTCCCAGCAGTACAAACTGCATGTTTGGTATGAATATTGTGATCTGTTGTGGCACGCTCGTGACTTTTTAGAAAATATTATTTATGAATATAGACCACTTGAAACAGGAGGTGTTAAATTTTCATTGTAATGTATTGTGTAAATATGTAAATAGACTGTGTACTTTTGTATTAGTTGTTTCTTTGATCCATGGATGTTTTTTGAAATGTTGAAAATGTAAAGTAATTACCCACATACTTATCTCCAATATGTTCCATTTATGCTATTTGTTTGTACCTTTTTATACAAGATACCAGTATATTACAGTACAGTAAATATAACTTTCTTAGATGGCAAGCATATTCACAAGTCTTGTATAATGTACTTAACTGTTACTGTGTTTAGCTCTATAAATTCAAGGGAAAACAAATTCATAATGCCAATGTAATCAATTATGTACTATCCTTTGATACATCTGTTATTTCCTTTATGTCTGATAAGTCTCCTGCCAAATATTCCCTATCAGAGTCTGCAAATTTCTGAGCTAGTTCAGAAGAAACATCAACATCCGATAAATCATCAACCCCAATTTCTTCTTCTGTCCTGAAATAGAAAAGTTTACTTTAAGTTTTACTATGAAAATAAGTCCACAAGAAATCTTATAAACAAAGATTGTAGTTCTATACAAAGGATTAGTTGGAACTACAGTATACAACATGCAAGGCTCATGTTTTAAGCCCTGTCCACATGATCGAGCATGCCTGACGGGTAAACGGTGATACCAGGCCACAGAAGTTAGTGAAAATGAGGGTTGGTGATGTCAGAAGCGGGAAAATTAAAGGCAGTGGTCTGGCAACACTGTATGATGCCCGGTCCCTGTCTGTGGTTGTCCCGCTTCTGACGTCATTAACCCTCATTCTTCCTAACTATTGTGGTCTGGTATCACTGTTTGCCCATCGGGCATGCTCGATCGTGTGGACAGGGCTTTAGTTATGCCATAATGCTTGATATACACAAAACACCAAATTTGTATTTAAGCTGAACACTGATAGCAGTCTTCCATTTCACCTACCTAATGTCAGTTCCTGCTATTAAGATTTTGAAACTAAGTTTCATTCTTTATAGAGAATCTTGCACGTAAAAGCATTGACAATTATTTAAAACTAAAGAGTCTCACATGCACGGGATAACCAGCAGTCCAATAACTGCAGATAATCTAAAACAGTAATTGTTCCAACACCGAGTACTTACCTCGAACTACTTTCTTAGGAGTATCTGGGATCTCCTCCCAACCGACCAGGTATGTGTAGGTTACCCTACTCCCATTTTCTATGAGGGACAACCTCAGGTGGTGTGATACGCGACCCCGGGTCAGAGAGCATGCTTACTCAGGTCTCGATCCCCAGTAAGTTCTCTAGTTGCGTCGCGATAACATCACGACGCTCTCCTTATCCAGTGCGACCCTTTGTGTCTCACGTGGTTCCCGCCGTTGTCCTAGGCCTATGGCCAGTAAATCGTGTGGTGCTTTCCTGTCGAAACCTGAAGTTGACCCGCACTCCTTGTGTTCTTCGAGTTAGGGCAGTGTGTGTTCCCCTACAGCCACGTGTCCGGAGGGCGAGTCCTGGAACGAGGTGCAGTGGGTGCGTTACGGCACCAAAAAGAAGGCGGCGTCGAAGAGATCACCTAAGAAGCCGAACGTCTTCGCTTGCTTCGCCGGGCGTTTCGTCAAACAGAGCTTTGCTGCCGCTTTCCCCTACCCTGAGTAGGGGACAAGGTAAGTTGGTTGCCGGGAAGAGGCCTGTGGCCCTTCCCCAGGAGTCTGATTTGCAGGATAGTGGTGTTGTGGCATCATTCCAGGCAAGTGAGGGGCCTGAGGGAGGGACGGGAGTGTTTTCGGGGGATGGAACCCTGGTGCAAGCAGGGCCTGTCTCCTCAGATGATCCTATGTGGGGAAAAACTGTGCCTACCTCTTCTCCCACCTCGTGGGTGTGTTTTTCAGGTGCTTCCGCAGCCGAGGGTTCCGTCGAGAAGGAAGACTCGCTGCCGTCGGACTCCCTCGCGTGGGCGCCGCCGAAGACGCCCTTCAGTCTCCGTTGAGGATGGAGGAAGGTTTTGAAACCTGTTCCCCCATCGAGGAACTCCCACGCTCCCCTCCAGCGCCTTCAGCTACGTTTCCGTCCGTCTTCCTACAGCCCTTTTCTTCCATCGAGCGACGCGTGGACCCATCTACAACGCAGCACGAGTCGGGCCCGCCGGGGAGAATATGCAAGTCGTCGGGCTCCTCGGTCGAAGCCTACTCTTGCTCCTCGGATGACAGAGCCCCGAGGGACCACAGGAGACGTCGTCAGAGGTCCCACAGGAGACGTTCTAGTTCTCGGTCCCGCTCTAGATCCCGCCACAGGGGGAGGCACTCTAGATCCCCCAGGAGGAAGGTTAGGAGAAGTGACTCCTCGGGGGAAGAATGGGTCATCATCCCTCGTAGCAAACTTAGAGAGATGTCAGCAGTTCCGGGCCCCTCGAACTGGCTCCGAAGGGCTCGCTCACCAGTAAGGCACGTATCCAGCGGCAGATACGATCAACGGAGGGAGTCGTCTACTCAGGTTCCAGCGGACAGGCATACGTCCACGAAGGTTCCGACTCCATCCGCCCAGTGGAGAGAGTTGCCCCTTCGGTCTGGCAGCCACGTCCCGACCTCCAAGTCAACGTTGAGTCGGCAGGAACGAGACAAGCAACTCCCTTCGACGAGCAAGCCCGCATCTACCTGGACCTCCGTAAGCAGGGAAAAGTCCAAGACGGAGGCCTCCGTCCCGACGGCGATGCCCGTCCTACGCCCTGAGCCGCCAAAGTTGGACCAGTCCAAGATGTTTCCTCCCCCATCACCCCCCCCCCTGGTACGGCGACCTCCGTCACAGGCAGCGGAACATCCTACGGAGAAAAAAATTGACGACAACAGAGAAGGTTCAACAGCAGAAGTTTTGGCCTACAGGAGGGAAATAGGACTCATTCGCAGGCACCACAGACTGGACGAACCCGAGCCCTCCTCCGACGAAGTCTGGCTCTCGAGCCTCAGCAGGCTGGTTGATGCCCCAGTGGACCCTCGCTAGCCCTGCCTTTGGCTAGGGATGTTAGGCTGTGTAGGGCTCACGTGGACAAGATCGTGGCCAACCACGCAGAAGCCCCCAAGACCCAGAGTTCCTCCAAGCTTCTTCAAGGCCTAAAATCCCAGAGTCGGTTTTACCTTCCTAACGGGCATCGCGCGGGTCCCTGTATTGTGGAACCTGCAATCGCCATCCTGGGGCAAGGAGCAGCTGAAGAGAGGGCTACTACCGCCCCGATCTGTTACTCCCCTACGGAAGCTGCCATGATGGAGGAGATAGCCAAGGACCTGGTGAACGTTTCCTCCTGGCTGGATTGGTGGGGTGGGCCTCCACGCTAGTAGGCTTTCAGTCCTCCTACAACCTCACTATCCCGGAGAACCAGGCCTTACTGAAGGAGCTGATTAGCTCGGGAGGTCAAAGACCTAAGTTTCTCTCGTATCAATCCATTGCACAGGCCGCCAACTGGGTTCTGCGAAAAAGGGATACGGTGCTCAACAAGCTCGTAAGGAGGCTCCCCGACAGAGAAGCGAGGTCCCTGAGGAGCCTACCCCTGTGGTATGACTCAGTTTTCCCCCCTGAAGGCAGTGGAAGAGACGGTAGAGAGGGTCAGGAAGCTGAAGGATACGGGAGACTCCAGACCCCCTCCAGCGAGAAGACCTACCCATAGAAGGGCGCCCTCCGACGCCTCCCATCCTCCTCGCGCCTCACCTAGTCAACCCAGGAGAGACGCCCTTACTACAGCCTGGTGTCAGTCTCCTCAGCCCTCCCGTAGAGGAACGTCTTCAACGCAATCATCCTTCAGACCTTCCTATGAAACAGCCAGAAGAGGTCGTTCAGGCCGCACCTCTAGAAGGAGATAGGGAGAGAGGCCCCCTACTCCTGTCGAAGCCTCAGGTAGGGGGATGCCTCAAACATTCTTGGCAAGCATGGAGAGACCACGGAGCAGATCCGTGGACCGTAGCAGTCCTGAAAGAAGGGCACAGGTTGCCCTTCCTGGCAGACCCCCCACCTCTAATGCCAGATCAACAGGCAGAGTGGTTGGCACCCAAGGACCCCAGAGAAGGACGGCCCTACAGGAGGAGGTCTCTGCGATGCTGGCGAAAGGGCGATAGAACCAGTCAAGAACCCGAGCCCGGGGTCCTACAGCAGACTCTTCCTGGTGGAGAAAGCGACAGGGGGCCTGGAGACCAGTCATAGACCTCTCAGCCCTCAACAAGTTCGTGTGCAAGACCGACTTCAAGATGGACACCCCGAAGTCGGTCCTAGCGGCCTTGAGGGAGGGGGACTTCATGATGTCCATAGACCTCAAGGACGCGTACTTCCAAATTCCTGTTCACCCCTCCAGCAGGAAGTACCTAAGGGTGAAATGGGGTGCCCAAGCATTGAAGTTCAAGACCCTTTGCTTCGGTCTGTCCACAGCCCCTCAGGTCTTCACGAGGGTCTTCACAACAGTCTCAGCCTGGGCACACGAACAGGGCATCCGCCTGATTCGGTACCTGAACGACTGGTTGTTGCTTTCAGCCTCAGGGGAAGTACTGAGGGAACAAGGCGCAAAGCTCCTGCGGTTCTGCAACGTCCGGGGTATCATCATCAACCTAGAGAAGTCCCAACTGATACCCTCCACCAGGATGACCTACCTCAGAATGGTCCTGGACTCCCGGTTGGCGAGAGCTTTCCCTTCCGCGGAGAGGCTGGACAACTTGGACTAGATCCTCCGGCCCTTCCTGTCGGACCAGCCCAGGAGAGTCAAGGACTGGGAAAGACTGATAGGTCACCTCATGTTGTTGGAGAAGCTAGTCCCCCAGGGAGACTCAAACTCGGGGGAGTCCAATGGAACCTGAAGGAGACCTGGAACCAGAAAGACTCCCCCCACAAGGTGGTCCCCGGTGTTCCCGGAGACGAAGGAGGTCCTAGAGTGGTGAATCGCCAGATCAAACACCCTCAAGGGAATGCCCTTCGCAGCCGACCCTCCGGAGATGCTTCTGTTCACGGACGCATCCAAGGAGGGGTGGGGTGTTCATTTCCTCGGCACGACAGCAAGAGGAAGTTGGACGAACGTAGAGAAAAACCAGCACATAAACGTACTAGAGATGATGGCAGTGCAAAGAGCGTGCCTAGAGTTCGTCCATCAGCTCTGGGGAAACACCGTGGCGCTGATGTGCGACAACACCACAGTGGTGGCCTACATAAAGAAACAAGGATTAAAATCGAAGGAGTTGTGCGTCCTCACGTTGAGACTGCTAGAATGGGCCGAAGGAGAACAGATCAAGATCTCAGCATGGTTCATTCCAGGGAAGAGAAACGTCCTGGCCGACGGCCTCAGCAGAATGGGTCAAGTGGTAGGATCCGAGTGCTCCTTGCACCCGGAAGTGGCCGAGACCCTCATTCAGAAATGGGGATCACCAGTGTTGGACCTCTTTGCAACGAGACTGAACACACAGCTCCCCGTGTTCTGTTCTCCTGTGCCAGATCCAGAAGCGGCCTTCGAGGACGCCTTCCAGCACCCTTGGGACAACCTCGACATTTACGCCTTCCCTCCCTTCGGGATGCTCAGACAGGTCCTCAACAGGGTGAGTCGAGCGGACAGCCTGTGGATGACTTTGGTAGCGCCCTGGTGGCCGGAGAGAGAGTGGTTCGCGGATCTAAAGGAACTGGCGCGCCTTCCACCTTGGCCCTTTCCGGACAGGACATACCTTCTCCGTCAACCCCATTTTTCAAAGGTTCCACGAGAACCCTCGGTCCCTCCACCTTCACGCGTGGAGGTTATCGAGCGTCTCCTGAGGAGTGAAGGATATTCTTCGAGAACGGCAGCAAGGATGTCAGGGTATCTGAGGCATTCATCAGCGGCAGTATACCAGGCAAAGTGGGCCACATTCACTAAGTGGTGCGTCTCGAGGAACATCAAACCATTGAGGGCCTCCGTTCAAGAGATAGCGGACTTCCTAGTCTATCTCAGGGACGAAGTAAACATGTCCATCCCAGTCATCAAAGGAGTCCGGACTGCTCTGGGTCAAGTCTTCCTCCTGAAGGGCATCGACCTGGGTGCCTCCAGACATATCTCGATGCTCATCAGAAGCTTCGAACAATCGTGCCCACCTCAGGCCAGTAGGGTGCCCCTGTGGGACGTGGCCAGAGTCCTGAAGATGCTGTCAGTACCTCCCTTCGAACCCCTAAAGGACATCTTGGACAAGGAACTCACCCTCAAGACAGTTTTTCTGTTAGCTCTGGCATCAGCAAAACGGGTAGGGCAGTTGCATGGACTGTCGTACGAGGTATCTCACTCGAAGGGTTGGCGTGAGGCTACCTTCAGGTTCGTCCCATCCTTCGTGGCAAAGACTCCGAATCCAGCCGTTTGGAATCCCAAGTCTGAAGGGTTCTCAGTGCCGGCAATTCCTCGTTCGGACAACTCGAGGGACTTGCTACTGTGCCCTGTCAGGGCAGTACGAAAATACTTAGAGAGGACAGCCAGACTTCGACCCGAGATCAAGAGTCTGTTCGTCTCCTCGGGACTAGTGAAGAAGCCAGTCTCCAAGAATACTATCTCCTTCTGGCTACGGCAGGTGATCGTCAGGGCCTACAATAGTGCAAGGATCCCCCTTCCAGGAAAGCCCAGACCCCATGACATTAGGGGTCTAAGTACTTCATTGGCATTTGAGAAAAATATGGCAGTGGGCAAGATACTGAGGGCAGGTATTTGGTCTAACCAGTCGACCTTCACAGCTCACTACTTAAAGGACTACTCGAGGAAGTCCCTAGACGGGTTCTCGATAGGTCCCGTCATTTCCGCGCTCCAAACGGTTTAAAGGTGTAGCCCCAGTGACAAGCGCGGGTAGTAAGTCCAAGAGACACAGGTTCCTTCCTTAACCCCCCCTTGTTCTTCCTTCCCCTGCTCCCTTACCGAAATGACTCCAGTAGTCCCTTGAAACTGCCATGGGATACACTATCGTTGGAAGGACATGTCTCCTAGGATTTTTTGCAGAGGTGAGTTAAACACTAAGATGGGTTTGTGCGTATTTTTCCCTGTTCTCTTGTGTTTTTCTTGGGGTCAGCAGAACCTAGTCTCCTATCTAGGTTCCTCTTATATACTTCTCTTGGTCTCTAGGTCATGAAGGACACTCCCACCTCCTAAGGTATAAGTCTCCTAAGAAAGTAGTTCGAGGTAAGTACTCGGTGTTGGAACAAATCACAAATTTTGAGTAATTTCTATTTTTCCTAACAGTACTTACCTCGAACTACTTTCGGGTAATGGCCCACCCATCCTTCCCCGAGTGCCTTGCTGGACCTCATAGAAACCTAAGCTATCAAGAACTTACTAGGGATCGAGACCTGAGCAAGCATGCTCTCTGACCCGGGATCACCTCAGGGCGCATATCACACCACCTGAGGTTGCCCCTCATAGAAAACGGGAGTAGGATAAACTACACAAAAATCTGGTCGGTTGGGAGGAGATCCCAGATACTCCTAAGAAAGTAGTTCAAGGTAAGTACTGTTAGAAAAAATACAAATGACTTAAGGGATTTTGACGAAGGAAAAATCTATTTCTGGGGAGAGACCTGTGGCGCCCGAGACCGGAGTAAGGGCCACCGGAGGGTCGTATCTAAACAATATGAAGCCCGTCCCAGAGGGTTGTAAGTAAACAATATATATAACAATAGTTCCAAAGTCATTGAGAATCCCTCATAGCGGAGTAGAACTCGAGGCGGAGTGGAAAAATGTTCAGAACTACTCCCAAGCCGTAACGGGGAGAGGACGGAACTCGGGACCTAATAAATAACGCTAACTATTGAAAGTAACCAAGAACTAAATAACTCGTAAGCTATAATACACCTGTGGAGGGAGGGAGAACCCATTGAATGCACAAAATGGAAAACGGGAAATCCGCTCACCCACCTGAGCTAAGAAAGAAAACGAGAGAAAGGGGTAACTCGTGACTGAGAACAGAAAACGGGAACCCAAATCTCTCGCCCCCTTGGTCACAAAATCAGGACTTGATAAGCACACAACACTATTATAAATGTATAATGATAAAATTGAAACATCAAAATAAGACTACGGACGAAGAATAGCGTCTGCTAAAACCTAAACTAAAGGGAAATAGTCGACTGACGAACGCCCCGGTGGGGCGGGTACTAAACTATAATAAAGCTAGAACGCTATTCTTGTTCGCAGACTGGACTGCTAGCAAAAAAAAGTACCATGGGAATAATAACGATAATAATAATGATGGTTCAAAAGGCATAAGGCCAGGGACTTAACCAAGAACCTAAGTGACAGAGTACCAAACGGGCAAGCTAAAATGAACTCCCAGCAAGACAAGAGAACAAACAATGGCCGCCAACGGACGGGCCCAGACGATAATGATAAAACAGACTATACTGGTTAGAAGACAAAAGCCCAGTAATACAAAAAGCTGTCAAAACAAACTATGGTACTTAACATTGGAATGGGTGAAGATGGAGCTTCGGTCATGACGAAATAAATCCACGAGTGTGAAAAAACGCCGAGAGCACAACAAATTACACACAATTCGAGCAGTCCAAAAAGAAGAATGTTGTTCAGATGGCGCTCGCGTCGGGGCGTGGGTGGCGGGACTCTGGTAGATTGGCTGGTGCCTCTGTATCGGCCCATCCCTTTGACGAAGGAATTAACTAAATGGAAGACAGCCTGTGAATAGTGGCTTTCACGCGCCTTTGCTTTATACACGACACCCACAAGGTGCTCACGCAAGGGTAGTAACCTCTGCATTCCATGCTTTTTATCTTTCTCTGGTATAATTGGAAGTTTTATCAGAAAAGTATATTAGAAGGACTCCTTTTCACCGGCCGCCACAGGTCGACCCAGAAAAAATTTGTGATTTTTATGTTTAGTGATCTTTGGAATTTAAATTTGCCAGTTGTATAAAAGGTTTGAGCCTGTTGTTCTCTTAAATGAAAATCTGGTTAACATAATTAATAGCATATACATTCTCATTTGTTGAGATGCACACTCGAGGATAAACAATTTACAGCATGCATAGTACAGTAATTCCAATAGAAAGCATCACCTATGCACACAAATGTGATGAGATTTGAAAAACAAAAAGGAATTATAGGGTACCCATGTCTACATAATTGCCATCAACAGACAGAAGGGTAAGCATATTACATGGAAAGAAAAGAGGAAATTTTTTAATTTTAGGGTGGACATCTACCTTTAACCAGCTTTGAGAGATGTATTATGAACATTAGGTAGTTTCAACTACCATATCGAGAAGGTATTTTAAAATTTATGGTAAATATATCCTGAGGAAATTTTTTTTTTCTACCATTTTTTGAATATTGTTCTGTCTGGTCTTCAAAAGCTGGTTTTCATCTTAATTTTCTGGACAAAAACTTGCTGTCACTTAAATGCCTTATTCTTGATCAAGATATTAATCTCAGGACTGTCAATCAGTTCGTTGTGCTTGTCGCATAAGATTTTTCATAATTCTGGCCATTCTTTGCATTCAAATCTTCCTAGACCATACTAACAATAGGTAGTACTAGGTATGTAGTTAATTTAAAGTCTTTCCTTCTCATCATACAGCTCAGTATTCTAGAAGTTCTATTCCAGCTGTGAGCAGATTGTAGATATAAGTTTAAACTTTCTGCAAATGCTTTTCTATTGATTAGGTTGACATGTCTTGTTTCGTAATTTATGTGACTGATCTATTTTCTATTTAACATTGTTACTGAGCCTTATCGTATACTGTATTTCCACGTTTAAGATATGAAGAGGTCGAATATTAGGGCAACTTTTAATGAATTTAGGTCATATATGTTGAAGGTAAGGAGGTGTATGTTGCATTTATGGATCTGGAGAAAGCATATGATAGAGTTGATAGGGAAGCAATGTGGAATGTGATGAGGTTATATGGAGTTGGTGGAAGGTTGTTGCAAGCAGTGAAAAGTTTCTACACAGGTAGTAAAGCATGTGTTAGAATAGGAAATGAGGTGAGCGATTGGTTTCCGGTGAGAGTGGGGCTGAGACAGGGATGTGTGATGTCGCCGTGGTTGTTTAACTTGTATGTTGATGGAGTGGTGAGAGAGGTGAATGCTAGAGTGCTTGGACGAGGATTAAAACTGGTAGGCGAGAATGATCATGAATGGGAGGTAAATCAGTTGTTGTTTGCGGATGATACTGTACTGGTAGCAGACACAGAAGAGAAGCTTGACCGACTAGTGACAGAATTTGGAAGGGTGTGTGAGAGAAGGAAGTTGAGTTAATGTGGGTAAGAGTAAGGTTATGAGATGTACGAGAAGGGAAGGTGGTGCAAGGTTGAATGTCATGTTGAATGGAGAGTTACTTGAGGAGGTGGATCAGTTTAAGTACTTGGGGTCTGTTATTGCAGCAAATGGTGGAGTGGAAGCAGATGTACGTCAGAGAGTGAATGAAGGTTGCAAAGTGTTGGGGGCAGTTAAGGGAGTAGTAAAAAATAGAGGATTGGGCATGAATGTAAAGAGAGTTCTATATGAGAAAGTGATTGTACCAACTGTGATGTATGGATCGGAGTTGTGGGGAATGAAAGTGATGGAGAGACAGAAATTGAATGTGTTTGAGATGAAGTGTCTGAGGAGTATGGCTGGTGTATCTCGAGTAGATAGGGTTAGGAACGAAGTGGTGAGGGTGAGAACGGGTGTAAGAAATGAGTTAGCAGCTAGAGTGGATATGAATGTGTTGAGGTGGTTTGGCCATGTTGAGAGAATGGAAAATGGCTGTCTGCTAAAGAAGGTGATGAATGCAAGAGTTGATGGGAGAAGTACAAGAGGAAGGCCAAGGTTTGGGTGGATGGATGGTGTGAAGAAAGCTCTGGGTGATAGGAGGATAGATGTGAGAGAGGCAAGAGAGCGTGCTAGAAATAGGAATGAATGGCGAGCGATTGTGACGCAGTTCCGGTAGGCCCTGCTGCTTCCTCCGGTGCCTTAGATGACCGCGGAGGTAGCAGCAGTAGGGGACTCAGCAGTATGAAGCTTCATCTGTGGTGGAAATGTGGGAGGTTGGGCTGTGGCACCCTAGCAGTACCAGCTGAACTCGGCTGAGTCCCTGGTTAGGCTGGAGGAACGTAGAGAGTAGAGGTCCCCTTTTTGTTTTGTTTCTTGTTGTTGTCGGCTACCCCCCAAAATTGGGGGAAGTGCCTTTGGTATATGGATGGATGGATGTTGTATAAGATGACTGATGAAATACAAAACCATCAGTGAATAGTCTAGGTTTTGCTGTATCCTTGGAAATCCAAAATAAATTAAATGAAGGCGATGTTATATCGTGCTATTCCTAAACACGCAGCCTAAAATGGTAACCATTGTTTTCATGTTTCATGGTCGAAATGAACAAATGAATGCATTTACAAATCTGTGTATCGGTTAGCTTTTGCAGCAACAGATATCTTACCAAGTATTGGTTATTTAATGAGAATGTTATTACTAATGTTTTACAATCGGCCCTCATTCTTCACAAGGGTTAAGTAACAGAGACAGGTGCAAATACCTGGTGCCCTAGGGTGGGATAAATCCTAACCTAACCTAAGCACTTGCTACCCCTTGCCTATGCTCGGATAATCAACACACTAAGTACTGCCTAATATTGGTTTTACTTGGTTTCTATCACAGTATAGTTGTTCCTTTCTAGCAAAACAGTATAACATTCACTGATACTATAGTGGCTATTACTGTTATATACTACTATGACAGTAAAGCTTAACTGTTCTGTAAGTGTTCGCTGTTTTCATTTGGACCACTTGACATACTGTACAAGTAGCCTTCATTTACAATAAACATTACTGTAATTCTGTACTGTACAATATGTATGCATTTTAAGATTAACTAAGTGTACATATATTATAAAACAACCACTAACCATTTTTATACGAAATTCTACACAACAATCTTGAAACGTAACTCATTTCCTAATGCATCGTCTCTTGCGCAGTAATCCGACATATACAGTAACCCAGTAATAATATTTATCCCATCTTTTACTTCAATGGTTTAGAAAATTAAAAAATAATGAAATTATTGATAATCTTGGTACACTACGACTTGTTTTTTTCCACCTAGTTTTTAAGGAATAGTTAGCATTCTCCAATACAATCATTTAAATGTCCTTTAATTATTCTTTTGCTGCCTTGGCAATTTTTATTTTTGTTTTAATTTCAATATTGACCTTGTTAGCTTCCCACAATACTACAGATGAAGCAGGGTTTTGTTGCAGGGCTGTTCTAAATTTCCACTGTACTGATAGCAAAAGCTTCCATACTGTAAATTCATGGCTTCCCTTGATATAGACATTCATTTTCTCAGCATCTGTAGAAAGAAAACAGCCATCCCCATAGACACTTGACTAGTGTATGCTGCTTGATATGGATAGAACTTGCACAGTTTAACAGGCTTTATGAATTTGGCACAGAGCTAGGGCCTGCGGTGCCAATAAGCACCCATGTGCAACTGTGAGGGGAAAACCCTGAGGTTGCAATGTGCACTCGCAGCACTAACTATGCGGAATTATTTTGACCAAGAAAAAATCCTGGGAAATTTAAGAGAACAAACCAGGCACCTGCTTGTGAAACCGACTCATTTTCTCTAGAGGAAAGATTAGTCCCCTTCAATTAATCCTTCATAACTAAAAGCAAACATTTTAGGTTTCTCTAACCAAGTTATCTTAAAGAATAAGTAGGCCTTAATTATACAAATTATGGTTAGTTGGTTACCTAGGCATAGCCAAGGATCAGTCGAAAGACTGGTGAACCTGCCATAATTTAATTATGGTTAGTTGGTTACCTAGGCATAGCCAAGGATCAGTCGAAAGACTGGTGAACCTGACATAATTTGGGACGAAGTTAATTTGTTACACTGAACAACTTTCTTAAAAATCTATTTTGGTTTGTTTTCAAGTTCTGGTGAAAAGAAGCTATTACTTGTTGTTCATAAAGGGCTTGAGTGGTTGATATACATAAATAACAGTACTGTATGCTGCTTACCTGATGATTAAGTTGACAAGGTCTTCATTCAGCATAATACACCGCCGGTCCTTCTCCCATTTATGGTGTTCTTTTAAGATCAGGTAAATGTTCTGGGATCTCATTAATTCTCTACCAGGACGAGTAATACACAGCTAGAGTAAAAAATATTGCCTAGTTTAAGATAAGTGAGTAAATCATATATTCTATATACATTAACGAACTGACAGGGAGATATATTAATTGGTTAAAAGTCCAATAAGGATGAGAAGACTTTTGCATGGGTTCTGAAGTAGAATAAGATAACCTTTGGTTCTTATTATTCTCTAAATCCTGATTGTAAAGTACTTAGATGTAAAATATGTTAGCTTTTTACCCATCTCACTATAACTTCCTCATCATAATCATCTTGTTACTTGGTATTTAAATTTAAACTTTATGAGTAGGAAAAGTAATACGATAACCCTGAATATAATAACCCCCACATAAACTTCAAATCAGACAGTCTTACATATAATGAAAACCGGGATAATTATTCCATAAGGAATTCACAAACTTTACTGGGAACATCCCTTAAACATTTTCATTCCAAAAAAGTGCATAAGCTATGATGACATTGTGATGCCCAGTAAGCAAATATGCAAAATAGTTAATAAAATTTACAAAATTGAAAAAAAATCTTATCACATAAAGACTAAACATTAAAATAACACTAATTCTGCGAATACTGCAAATATCACAAATGTTAAAAGTAATTTATTTTTTCTTTACCAAACAAACCTCTGTCTTTTAATTAAGCAAAGCTGGAACGTCCATGAAAACTCAAGAAGGTAATTATAACTTCCGATGGGTGGTGGGGAAGCCCCACTTAACTGTCAGTCAGCAAGACCATAGTCCTTATGACCTTCAAGCCTGGGACTTGTGGAGTGGCTGAGGTGGTGAGAAGTGCAACTTGAAGGACTCAAGTTTGTTTAGTTAAGAAAATTACAAATTACTATTCATTTTAATCAGCACCTCTAAATTGACTAAAATAAACCTTCAAACCTGGGTCCTGGAAAAATGGTCATGGGAACCTACTGTGAGAACTCTACTATAAGCATGTCCAGGTAGTTCATCCTCTGCTTGGGAGTGAGCCTCAACTTTTCCCAATTTACCGCAATCTGCAGATGGCAATGAAAAGAAATTGGCCAATCTCGATCCCAAAGCAGTTGCTTTTCGTAAGAGGCCAAGACCACCCAGTCATTGAGATACCTCGACAGATGTATCCAGTTGATTAGGCTCAAGCTGAGACCAGAGTGAACACTTGCATGAACAAATGAAAATTGGTGAACAGTTCAAAACAAAGGGGTTTAAACTGTTACACAGCTCCATTGAGGATGAAGCAGAGGTAATTTCTGTAAGTCTCAAGGAGGGGTACAATATTTTGAAATATATGTCCTTTAGATCCACAGAGAGAATGAAGTTTTCCTCTTTAATGCCAGACTGCATGGTACTTTCTGTCTTCCATGCTGAACAGAGCTTGATAAACAGACTTTAGTCGTGAGAGGTCGATGACGGGTATCTAGCCCCCGGTTGATTTTTCCACCAGGAAGAATTAACTCTAAAACCTCAGAAAACAATCTTAACCGAATTCAAGCGCATTCTTTTCCTCAATCACTTTCACCTTTGCTGCCAAGGCTAGAGCTTTCGGCACTTTTTGGAAGTCATCAGAGTGCAAGTGATGGGAGAACAAAGATCTTCGAGGGGTACATGGTATCCGTCCAGAAGAACTTCTGCCATTCACTACTAATCTGCTCAATGCCACTGCCATGTTGGCCAATGACATGACATGCACCATCCTTAACGGCATCTGAAGGGAGGAACTACTGACTTGAGTGTCCCTTTCCTCCTTTCTAACTTCTACGATTCCTCCTGAAATGGCCAAACTGGGTGCGAAAGGGTGGAGTGCTGTCCACACCTTTTTAAGAGGAAGAAAATTTAGAGGTCCTGATCAAGACTTGGGAACAAACAGGACTTTCCTCAGAGCTGATTCTGATAGCATGGTCTTAGTACAGCCGCCTTCAAAGTGTCTGTCCCTTTGATGGTAACTTCTGTAAATGGGGGATGGTGGATGCATTGCTAGCCTTTCTCCACTTCTCCAATGTTGCCTCTATGACCTCTTGAGGTAAGAGAGAAATAGCCTCCAACATGGGCGTTCCTCAAAGTCAACATCGTTCTCTTGTCCAACTTACCTGGAGAATTGTAAAACCAGCATATCCCTCCCTTCAGGACAGAGTAGGCGCATTAGTTAGTTGAAGGATGTGTCATGAAGGTCACCACCTTTGCACTGGATAGAACAAACTTTCAGTACATCACTTATGTCTCAGGATTTGACAAATCCTGAGTAATGGCAAAGAAGGCAACTACGCTGAACCTTTTATCAATCTAAGAAGACGCCTGGAGGCTAGCCATAAAATAAGTTTCAAGAGTAGGTAACACTGTGCCCTCATCCTTGAGTCTTTCTACAAGCAATTGCACCGTTAACACAGAAACTGCTGGATCAATGAGAAGAGAAGATGGATTTGAAACCTCAGGTATGTAGAATCTTCTCTGTAGTGAGAGTGTGGGAGGCCAGATCTTGCTCAACCAGCCAGACCAAAGTGAATTCTTAGATCTGGAGATCGAACAATTTAATCTATCCATGACCAAAGGAGCAAGTTCCAACCATGGCAACCCTAGTGTGGTTCTTTACCAATGAGGGGTGTCAAAGTCCCAATAAATAACTGTTTAATCCAGTCTTACAAGATTTACGGTAGCCTAAGTTATCTGCACTCAGGAAAGAGTGAAAGAACTTCATCTCCGCCAGACTAAAGTCGGGATACATTGGGGTGTTGAAAACACAAGAATCTTATCTTCCTCTTTCACAAGGGAGGTCTCAACAATCACATCAGCAGATATCTTCCTCACAGAGTAAGCATGATCCAGACTGAAAGCAGAATCGGAAACATACCGTGAAGAGGCTGAAGGTGGCCCTGATCGATGAACGGACACTCTTTCAGAAACAGATATGCCTTTGGCACTCACGACCCCAAAGACTGGTGAAGTACAGCATACCTTAGCCTCTACAGTACATGTTGGGAGCATGACATTAGGCAGCACATCACTTACATACCAGTCACCTGGTGGTGAAGGCTCTTGTCGCCACTTAGGCATAAACAACAGAACATCTCGGTGATCGTAACATCCCTGAGTGGTCACCTGTTCTTGTTACCGGTCACGAGTGAGGGAGAAATTCCCAGCCCTTGGGCTGGCCACACATTACAAAATAAAAGGTGATTTCCAGCCCTACTACACAAGCACGAAGATACAATCACAAGGAAAACCAGGTTCATATTTCCAATCCTAATCACAAAAGAGAATGTCTCATCTCTCTCAAGTGACGAAACCAATACAGTAGCTGGTTCCTTACACCTCCACCATGAGCCAATCTCTTTCCATTCAGAACTGAAGTATCTTTAAGGGGAGGGACTGACATGTACCTTGAGCATCCATGAAGAAAGGAGACAAGAGGGGCGGCGCCATTCATCGTGACCATCAGTGAGTGTGCTCGATCCGGTACACAACCAAGCAATGGTAGCCAGACAGTAAAATTCTGTACAGCGTACCAAGACACCATCTCTATTTAGCCTAGTTCTTGATATTGTACTGCTTCTCTAATGTTTAAGCGAGGAGAAAATTGGTCCAGTCTCAAACAACTATTGTTAATAGGTCTTTCTTGACTTTTTTAATGATTTCTTCTCCATACAAGTAGCACCGTTTGGAATCACACAAAAATGTGACAGAAGAGGTCGAAGAAAAACTAGAATAGGAGGAGGATCCCACACACTTCTTCTTTCCAGCCTTATACGGGATAAAGGTCTTTATGGGCCAACGATGACACTCCCAGGGAGGAAGAGTCCCCAATGAACTCTTCAAAAGAAGAGGAGACAACACTAGCAGGTACCAACCCTTCAGCACTTCCAAAGGATAAGCAGTAGTCAGAAAAATAGAGCTAAAGCAGCCCACAAAATACCATCTCCTGCAGACTGAACACCAGCAATGCCCAAGGAACACCAACTTCCTTAGGTTTAAGTTGTAATAGTCATTGTACAGCCATATATAGTGAGCAGTCATGCTGCCAAGAAAAAGGAACAAAGATGAAGAGCTTAATTCCAGGTTCTACATAAACCTGTTACACTTTTGCGGCTTATCCAGAAACAATTGATCCGAGTTCACCTAAACATAACAGCTTTTCTACATACTTAATCCACTTATTCAGAAAGATGTACAGTACACTTTTCCCTTAATTAGAAAGAGAAGTGAAAATTTGTGAGGCACCCCAGCTATGTGTGTACTGCTTGCGACCAAAGTCAAAAGTGTGTCTAGCAAACTGCTGATTGCTATAACTACCTTGTCAAATATTTAACAGCCATTCCAACTTCCCTCAAGTCACACTTCTATAAAAGGATGTTGATTTGTATTCGCGTGGGAACAAAATAGTTCCCAAATATGCACACCTACCTGCATTAAAGCCTCTAGAAGCAACTTGCGGATTTCAGGGTCAGGTTCTCTCTCCTTGTCATCAGCGAGGTATTGTAAGTCAATAGGTAAAGAATCATTTTCCTCAATTGTATATACATCTGGTCCAGCAAGAGGTAAGACTAATCTAGGTACAATATCGATGTCCTCGCCCATAAGCCACATATGATTCTCTAGAAAAGAAAAGGAAATCAAATACATGTAAACCAATTCACAACTTATAGATGATTGTTTTGAGACCGCTGATGAAATATCTAAATACTGCTACACTGAGATTTTTCATTGAATGATACAATTTTATAAATACAAAGAAACTCAACTTGAAAATATCATTGGTTAAATATCAACAGATTCTGGTAAACTGGTAAATAGATAACAAATTTTAAAAGTAACTTGTATGTTTCCTAGCTATATAAACCCAAGTCCTTTAGAATATAAGGAATGTTTTCAGCAAAGCTCGAAAAGCCGATAAAATTATTAGTGATGTAATTAACAACAGGTGTTGAGCATAGGCGAGTTGTACTGCCCACTCTTCTATCAAACTCTTCATTTATGACCTTCGGCTCAGGGCCTCGGTTACATTTCGCCATTCTTCTCTATCTTGAGCTTTAAAATCAATACTTCCCAATCATCATCTCCTACTTCACGCTTCCTAGTCCTCAGCCATGTAGGACTGGGTCTTCCAACTCCTCTAGTGCCTTGTGGAGCCCAGTTAAAAGTTTGGTGAAGTAATCTCCCTTGGCTTGGAGAGTGCAAAGAGCATGCCCAAACCATCATATACCCCTCACCATGATCTTATCCACATGTGGCACTCGAGTCATCTCTCATATAGTTTAATGTCTAATCCTGTCCTTCCATTTAACTCCAAATATTCTTTTGAGGGCTTTGTTCTCAAATCTACAAAATCTGTTGGATGCTGTTTCATTGTCATACCACGACTCATGTCCATACAGTAGCACAGTAGCACGGATCTCACTAAACCCATACATAACCTGATTTTCATATATAATTTCAGGTAATTTTATTTCCAAATTTTACTTAACCTAGCCTTTGTCTGATTTGCGCTTTTCAATCTTTCATTAAACCCCATTTCTAAAATACCTGTACAATACTCAGGATCATAATTCCTAAATATTCAAATGATTTTACCTCATTAATTCTTTCTTTCTTCTTCCAATGATATTTCATCTTCCATTGCATATTCCGTTCTCATCATCTATGTCTCTCTTCTATTTATCTTGAGCCCACCCTCATGTGACATTTCATACATTCTGGTAAGCAAGTATTGCGAATCCGGTAGTGTTCTGCTAATAAACAGTGTCATCAGCATACTCTAGGTCAGCTAAATTCTTATCACCAATCCAGTCCAATCCTTCTCCATCCCCTTCTATTCAATGCATTACAAAATCCATGAGGAGGATAAACAACATAGGTGACAACACATTCCCTTGGAGTACTCCACTATTCACTGGAAATTCACTTGATAGGACTCTACTAACATTAACTTTGCACTTGCTATGCTCATAAATAGACTTAATCAAATTTATAAATCTAAGAGGAATTCCATAAGAACGCACGATTCTCCAAAAAATTGGCCGGTGCACACTATCAAAGGCTTTTTCTTAGTCCACAAAGGCTATCAAAAGTGGATTTCTATATTCTACACACTGTTATACAACATGCCTCAAAATGGAAATTTGGTCAGTACAACCTCTACATTTTATAAATCTTGCTTGTATATCTCTGCTTTTCATTAATCTTTCTGCCTAGTCTCTAAAATAAGCTTATAACCATACTATATATTTTCATGACAACTGACATGTGATGCCTCTGTAATTATTGTAATCAGCCAGATCTTTTTTTTTTTTTGCCATTTTCACCAACACTCCTAGCTTCCATTCATCAAGTTTTGCCTCTTGATGCCACATTCTACAAAATAATCTTGTAAGCATTCTGGGGGTCACTTAATTTTCAGCCAATATCATCTCAGCAGTTATTCCATCGTATCCAGGGCTTTTTAATGATAGCTTCAACTTCAAACGTACTGAATTCATTCATGGGCACATCAAGGTCTTCTTCAGCTCCAGGTAAATCAATCAAATTATTTCCTTCATATCTCCTATTCATACCCTCACTAAAATGTTTCATCCAACATTCCATTTCTTTCTCTTTTGTCATAAAAAATCCATCTCTCTTTTAGATGGGTATATGCTTTTTCTTCTTTGCCCCCATAGAGATTTTATTCATAATTCTAAGAGCAACTTTTTCACTATAGCCACTCCCTGAATTCATAGCTTTATCAGCATCATCTGCTTTTCAGTGTAAATATTCTCTCCAGTCATTCCTGGCTTTTCTTTTGACCTCACTATCAATACTGGAATACTTAGCATGCTTTACCTTGTAATTTTCATTACTTGCTCGAAAATTTTCAACAATCAATTTCTGTCTATGTCTCCTTTTTATAGTATCCCAAGTATCATTTGATATCCTTGGTTTTCTCCTTGTAACTGCATGTCCCTAAACTTCACTACCAACTGACTGATATATGTTCTTAATATCACACCATTCTTTGTAAAATGTCTAAGACTGCAAATCCATTCCTACACTCAATTGCAAAGGTTTTTCTGTGCTCATCTTCTAAAAGCTTAGTTGTATCAAACCTAGGTATTCTATCTACATTTCTGTTGGGTGGTATCAGTTTTAATGTCAGTGTGGCAATGAAGAGCTGGTGATCACTACTAATATCTGTACCTTTATAGCTTCTCAGAGTCCTCCTCCTTTCTTTATCAATGGCTATGTGATATATTTGATTTTTGTAATTGCCACATGGTGAAGTCCATGTATATTTGTGGATGTCCTTGTTCTTGTACTATTTATTATGTTTCTATGCATATACAAACATTTTGTCCCTTAAAATAGGGATACTCGCTTATTAGGTGGTTAAGAAGTCCTTATGGGAATGGAGATGACTCCAGCAACCTCCAATCAGCCCATAGGGATGAGTAGGCTGATAGGACCAGACCCGTATATGGTTCTGACACTGGTACTTAATGAAAGAATCTTTCTTCTCCAAAAGGGAGACACAGTCTGGAATAAAACACCTGGCACAGAATGGCCAATGAATTTTTATTCATTCCATTCCCACCCTCATAAAGGGAAAACGGAGAACTACTTCTCAAAGAACAAGACTGATAAGAATGGTACTCATGAATGTAATTCATCAGAATCAAAGTCAGATCCAGCAAGTAACAGCACATATACTTCATTAAGAAGTAAGAAGGAAAGAAGAAGCAGAAGAGCAAGTAATTCAACATTTCTTCCAGACCTACATCAAACATGTTACCATACCATAGACAAGATGCTTTGTATTCTGTATGGGAGTTGGCTGCACAACTATAGAGCCACCCTCACAGGGCCCAGATCAATAGTGTTGAAGGACTTCTGATAAACTCCCTTGAAAAAAGACTGTGAAGTTTGTTTGGCACTTCCAAACTCCTTCATCACCAGTCTGGCTTCAGATTCTCTTCAGTCAAAGTGGGATCAATACCTCTAACCAAGGTCTACAGATTAAGGTCTTTTCAACCCCGACCCAAAATATGAATCATCTACGCAGGTACAGACTTGGGTACAGACCGTGACGTAGGTAAGGCTCATAAGCGTGCCCAAGGCCTATAACCCATTTCCACTCAAGCATACCAAAGGTCGATCACACCTTGACCAGGCAGTTATTTGCAAGCAAACATGGAGTACACTTCTGCCTTGCTGATCAAATCTGTTTGATATATATACTGTATATCAAAATGCCCGGTAATTGTGCAGTTTTGGATGCTTGATACAGGGGAAAAGGAAAGATCTCAGATGTAGCTGAAATCCTTAGTCAAGAGCAAAAAGAAACAGAAAATTTTTGTGCAGGAAGTCAAATCGGTAACACAGATTGACGATGTACAATGTATGATTGAGCAACTGGAGAAGGAGAAAGATGATATCAAACAAAAGTTGGAAGAATATGGGTGAAGTGGAAATATGTAAAAGAACAGTGGGAAGTTTAAAGAGAGGACTTTTGCCACTGAAAGGGCTAAATGGAAAAATGAAAAAGCTAAATGGATGGATAATAAGGTCAAGTAGAAAAAAGAAAAGGAAAACGAAAAAAAGAGAAATATGCGATGTACCTTAAGTTTAAAAGATAATTTAAAGAAATATTTTTCACCCATACAAGTAGCATGCCTTATCACTGGGAGTAATATCAATACATGGGAAGACAATGATATCAGCAAAGCCTTAACGTTACCTAGTTTGAGCCCAAACTAAGTTTTTAAGAGAGGAATGGAAATTACATTTTCCTTCGTCATCAACTTCATATTGCGGGTCACATAAGATAGCTGTAGAATCTGGCATATTGGAATCGGTAAACCACTTATTAAAAATCTTATCATCTATAATGGCGGAACAAATACATCTATGTGTAATTTCCTTTGACGGGTGCAGTGCTGCACAAACTTGGAGTTACGATGAAGGTGCCGACACTTTGTATGATCTTAAATCCAAAGTACAATGTGCAATGATCAGAGGACTTACAACATCCTGGAAACAAATTATTTATTATAATTTTGACACTCAGGAAAAAAACTCCTTTTAAATTGATTATTCAGGTTGAGAAAGCTTGGTTTCCTATACTAGCTATGGTTAGTGACTTAGGATCAACAAATATCATTTTGTGGAATACCTTAGGCATTGATATAGACAATTCTGCTTTTGTTAACCCAGTAGATGATAACAGAGAAATACATGTGTTTGTTGATGCACCAGACCTAATAAAACTTATTATGAATAGTTTCCTTGATCGTGGATTTGTATTGACGGGAGATAGGTTTGCTCGTTGTCCTTCAGTCAGGGAGTTTATTATGAGAAACAAAAGTCATCTACAGACAGAACAAAAACTCTGAAAAATATATCAATGTTATGGGTATGCAACGCATGAACGTTGTTAAACTAGCGGTGGAATTACTGTCCGAGACAACATATAAATGTCTTCAGTACTTTAGTAACGAAGGTCAGCTTGAAGGTATGGAATGGAAAACCAAAAGTCAGTTAATTAGCCTTGTTGATACTGGTTTGATTTATTCAATTATGGAGTGCCTCGTGATAGAAATCCATCAAGATATGCCTATGGGATGAATCTGGACTTACAAAATAAAACGTTACTATATATGATTTGAGTATCGATATTTGTTTACAAGACCACGCTCTCCATTTACTCCCAAATTATGCAGTCCTGTAGCTCTCCTCTCTTGTACAGTAATTAGGAGGTTCTTTAAATGTTGGGAAAGCAAAAAAAGGCAAAATATGTTGAGCAAAGGGGAGGTGTTATAAAAAACTAGCCTGGTTTCCTCACTAAACCACCTGGAACTGACACCGTAAACATAGTCAACCTAATAGAAGTTCGTGATGCCAGCGTACATAAACAGAAGTTCGTGGTGCCAGTGTACATAAACAGAAGTTCGTGATGCCAGCGTACATAAACAGAAGTTCGTGGTGCCAGTGTACATAAACAGAAGTTCGTGATGCCAGCGTACATAAACAGAAGTTCGTGGTGCCAGTGTACGACCAAACTCGCGACAAAAGACAAAAGTGAAGAGTGTCTGCCAGGAAGTGGGCGAGGCTACTCCCCCACTTTCACCACCTGTCGTTAACTACCTCATTATCGATTTAAATGGCCGTTCCAACTAAAGGTGAAGACATTCCCCTGTTTCAAAGGTCGCAAGGTTTGTATATCCATAGGAACAATGGTATTCAATATTGTCAAGTGCAAAACATAATGTAGGTATTATGCTCAAACCTTTTTCAAAACAGCAATTGTGTATTGCAGCAATGATTGAAAATCGTCTGCCTTTGGATTCTTTGTACTCCATAAATGGGAGGAGTCTCTGTATCATTAATGAATTTCTGTCCATCATCTGTCTAGGAAAAACAAAATATTTAGAAAGAAGCAATAGCCATATTAAAGCTATAATAAATCAAAATTTTTGCAACTAAATTAATTATTTCTATACAGTACTTGCCCAGAATTAATTTATTATAACATTCTCAAAGTGAGAGTTTCTAAACAATAAATCTAATATACAATGGTACTGTACCTCAGTTTACGAGTTTAATTCATTCTGGAAACGAGGTCACAAACTGAAATCCTCGTAAACTAAAACAATTTTTCCCAAAAAGAAATAACAGTAACTCACTTGACAGCAAAGATATCTTCACTGAATTCAAGTCCCATGAAAGAAACTAGTAGAAATAACCCACTGTATCCAAACAGCATTCACCTATGACTAATTGTACTGTAAACCATGTTGTACGATACTACAATTTTTTTACTGATATAATCAAATACATTCTATTTCACAGAGTGCATATGTATATCGAAACAGCAATAATGTAAATTATGAAAAAGGAAAAATAAATTAAACACGCAAAAAAATATTTGGCATGCAACTCCCTCACAGTCATCTACAATTCTACCCAAGGGGATGACATGATCGAGACATTCACATGGTTACACGAAATCACACTTACATTTGATCACTTAAAGAATCCCAATGCAATTCTTCAGAATTCACTTAAATTCACGACACATAAAACCATCTGTACTTTTTGCAAAATGGCTCAACAGCTAAACATCCCAAATTTTCAAAATGATATTTTAATTATAAAATAAATTTTTGAATATACTTACCCGGTGAATATATAATAGCTGCAACTCTGTTGCTCGACAGACACATACATAAAAACTCGCCAGCGATCGCTATACAGGTTGCGGGTGTGCCCACTAGCGCCAACTGTCGGCCAGATACCACTCTCGATGTAAACAAAACCTCAATTTCTTCTCATCCCACTGCGTCTCTATTGGGGAGGAAGGGAGGGTCGTTTAATTTATATATTCACCAGGTAAGTATATTCAAAAATTTATTTTATAATTAAAATATCATTTTTAAATATTTAACTTAGCCGGTGAATATATAATAGCTGATTCACACCCAAGGAGGTGGGTAGAGACCAGAGTTAAATATGTTTACATCGTATAAGCTAAGAGTTTTTTATTTCATTTTGACAGTTATCAATATAACAAAACCAAAATAAATAGGTACCTGGTAAGGAAGTCGACTTAGACGATTACTCTGCCTTGTAAGTACGTCTTCCTTACGGAGCCCAGCGATCCTCTTAGGATGCTGACAGACTCCCAGGAGCTGAAGTATCAAGGGCTGCAACCCATACAACAGGACCTCATCAAACCCCTAATCTGGGCGCTCTCAAGAAATGACTTTGACCACCCGCCAAATCAACCAGGATGCGAAAGGCTTCTTAGCCTTCCGGACAACCCATAAAAACAACATTAAAACATTTCAAGAGACAGATTAAAAGGATATGGAATTAGGGAATTGTAGTGGTTGAGCCCTCACCCACTACTGCACTCGCTGCTACGAATGGTCCCAGTGTGTAGCAGTTCTCGTAAAGAGACTGGACATCTTTCAAGTAAAATGACGCGAACACTGACTTGCTTCTCCAATAGGTTGCGTCCATGATACTTTGCAGAGATCTATTTTGCTTAAAGGCCACGGAAGTTGCTACAGCTCTAACCTCGTGCGTCTTAACCTTAAGCAAAGATTGGTCTTCCTCACTCAAGTGTGAATGAGCTTCTCGTATTAACAATCTGATAAAATATGACAAAGCATTCTTTGACATAGGCAAGGATGGTTTCTTAACCGAACACCATAACGCTTCAGATTGGCCTCGTAAAGGTTTAGTACGAGCTAAGTAGAACTTAAGAGCTCTAACAGGGCATAAGACTCTTTCTAGTTCATTGCCTACGATCTCCGATAAGCTAGAAATATCGAAAGATTTAGGCCAAGGACGAGAAGGTAGCTCATTTTTGGCTAGGAAACCAAGCTGCAGAGAACAAGTAGCTTTTTCTGACGAAAACCCGATGTTCTTGCTGAAGGCATGAAGCTCACTGACTCTTTTAGCCGAGGCTAAGCATACCAGGAAAAGAGTCTTAAGAGTGAGATCTTTCAGGGAGGCTGAATGTAAAGGCTCAAACCTGTCTGACATGAGGAATCTTAGGACCACGTCTAAATTCCACCCAGGTGTAGCCAAACGACGCTCCTTAGAGGTCTTAAAAGACTTAAGGAGGTCTTGCAGATCTTTATTGTTGGAAAGATCTAAGCCTCTATGCCGGAAGACCGAAGCCAACATGCTTCTGTAGCCCTTGATAGTAGGAGCTGAAAGGGATCGTACTTTTCTCAGGTATAAGAGAAAATCAGCTATTTGGGCTACAGAGGTACTGGTCGAGGATACGGAAACTGACTTGCACCAGTCTCGGAAGACTTCCCACTTCGATTGGCAGACTCTAATGGTAGACGCTCTCCTTGCTCTAGCAATCGCACTGGCTGCCTCCTTCGAAAAGCCTCTAGCTCTCGAGAGTCTTTCGATAGTCTGAAGGCAGTCAGACGAAGAGCGTGGAGACTTTGGTGTACCTTCTTTACGTGTGGCTGACGTAGAAGGTCTACTCTTAGAGGAAGACTTCTGGGAACGTCTACTAGCCATCAAAGTACCTCGGTGAACCATTCTCTCGCGGGCCAGAGGGGAGCAACTAACGTCAACCTTGTCCCTTCGTGAGAGGCGAAATTTCTGCAGTACCTTGTTGACAATCTTGAATGGTGGGAATGCGTAAAGATCTAGATGTGACCAATCTAGGAGGAAGGCATCTATATGTATTGCTGCTAGGTCCGGGACTGGAGAGCAATAGATTGGAAGCCTCTTCGTCAGCGAGGTTGCAAAGAGATCTATGGTGGGTTGACCCCATGTCGCCCAAAGTCTCTTGCACACATCCTTGTGGAGGGTCCATTTGGTTGGAATTACTTGACTTTTCCGACTGAGACAATCTGCTAGGACGTTCAAGTCGCCCTGGATGAACCTCGTTACTAGGGAGATGCCTCGATCTTTTGACCAGATGAGCAGGTCCCTTGCGATCTCGTACAAAGTCAGTGAGTGGGTACCTCCCTGTTTGGAAATGTACGCCAAGGCCGTGGTGTTGTCCGAGTTGACCTCCACCACCTTGCCTCGAAGGAGATTCTCGAAGCTTATCAAGGCCAGATGAACCGCCAAAAGCTCCTTGCTGTTGATATGCATGCTCCTCTGACTCGAGTTCCACAGACCTGAGCATTCCCGACCGTCCAGCGTCGCGCCCCAGCCCAAGTCCGATGCGTCCGAGAAGAGAACGTGGTTGGGTGTCTGAACTGCCAGGGGAATACCCTCTCGTAGGCTGATATTGTCCTTCCACCAAGTCAGACAAGACTTTATCTTTTCGGAAATCGGGATCGAGACCGCCTCTGGCGTCTTGTCCTTTTTCCAGTGAAAAGCCAGATGGAATTGAAGAGGACGGAGGTGTAGCCTTCCTAGCGAGACAAATTGCTCCAGGGATGACAGCGTTCCTACCAGACTCATCCACAGCCTGACTGAGCAGCGTTCTTTCTTCAGCATCTTCTGGATGGAGAGCAGGGCTTGATCTATTCTGGGGGCCGACGGAAAAGCCCAAAAAACTTGACTGTGAATCTCCATCCCTAAATACAGAATAGTTTGGGATGGGACCAGCTGTGACTTTTCCAAGTTGACTAGGAGTCCCAATTCCTTGGTCAGATCTAGAGTCCAATTGAGATCCTTCAGACAGCGATGACTGGAAGAGGCTCTGAGAAGCCAGTCGTCCAAATAAAAGGAGGCTCGGATATCCGATAAGTGGAGGAATTTTGCCACATTCCTCATAAGCCTCGTAAACACGAGAGGAGCTGTGCTTAGGCCAAAGCACAGGGCCCGAAACTGGTACACCACATCGTCGAAGACGAATCTCAGAAAAGGTTGGGAGTCTGAGTGAATGGGGATGTGGAAGTAGGCGTCCCTTAGGTCTAGAGAGACCATCCAGTCTTCCTTTCTGACCGCTGCTAGGACTGACTTTGTGGTCTCCATGGTAAACTTCGTCTTTGTGACAAAGACATTCAGAGCACTGACGTCTAGCACCGGTCTCCAACCTCCTGTCTTCTTTGATACTAGGAAGAGACGGTTGTAAAACCCCGGTGATTGAAGGTCCGAGACTTTGACCACCGCTCTCTTCTCTAGCAAAAGAGACACTTCCAGTTTCAGGGCTTGTCTCTTTTCTTCCTCTCGGTACCTGGGAGAGAGATCGATGGGGAACGTCGCTAGAGGAGGTCTGCGTACAAAAGGGATTTTGTACCCCTCTCTGAGCAACCTCACAGATTGTTGATCTGCGCCTTTCTTCTCCCAGGCTTGCCAGAAGTTCTTGAGTCTGGCACCTACTGCTGTCTGAAGTTGCGGGCAGTCAGACTCTGCCCTTAGAGGACTTGGATCCTTTCCTCTTCCCTCTCTTCCCTTCGGCACGAGCACCTCCCCTGCTGGAGGCTCTGCCACGAAAGGGCGGGATAAACCTAGACGCTGGAGTGTCTATCCTAGGTCTAGCAGACAAGGCAGGCAAAGGGGGAGCTTTGCGAGCCGAGGACGCAACTAGATCGTGGGTGTCCTTCTGCACTAAAGACAAGGCAATTTCCTTAACCAAGACTTCAGGAAACAGGCACTTAGACAAGGGCGCAAAGAGTAGCTCAGATCTTTGGCATGGCGTCACTCCAGCTGACAGGAAAGAGCACAGAGACTCTCGTTTCTTCAGGACTCCGGACGTGAATGAAGCGGCAAGCTCGTTGGACCCATCACGGACGGCCTTGTCCATGCAAGACATAATGAGTAAGGAAACATCCTTATCGGCAGAAGAGATTTTCCTACTCAGGGCTCCTAAACACCAGTCCAGGAAGTTAAAGACTTTGAACGCCCTAAATATGCCTTTAAGAAGGTGGTCCAGGTCAGAGGGTGACCAACAAATCTTCGAGCGTCTCATGGCAAGGCGGCGGGGAGAGTCTACAAGACTTGAGAAGTCGCCCTGGGCAGAGGCAGGAACTCCCAAGCCGAGAACTTCTCCCGTGGCATACCAGACGCTCGATCTAGACGAGAGTTTAGATGGGGGGAAGGCAAATGCTGTCTTCCCTAAACTCCTCTTGGTCTCTAACCAATCGCCTAACAGCCGTAAAGCTCTCTTGGATGAGCGAGAGAGAACGAGTTTAGTAAAGGCAGGCATGGTAGCAGGAACGCCTAAGACAAACTCTGACGGCGGCGAACGAGGAGCCACAGAAATAAAGTGATCAGGGAACAACTCTTTAAAAACAGCCATGACTTTTCTAAAGTCCAAGGATGGTTGAACTGCTTTAGGCTCATCTAGTTCTGAAAGTTGATCCTCAGGATGTGGTTCAGCAACGTCCTCATCTGACAGTTCCTCATCCGATAACTGATGAGAAAACGGCAATGGTGTAGGCAACGTTTGACTCGCAGAGTCCGGTCGCACTGGTGCATACGTGACGGAGCCGGACGCAGCGTCCTGGAACTGCTGAACAGTCTGGGAACTGTCAACAACAACAGGTGCGCGAGGACGCACAGCGTCCACCCGAGACTGTTTAGACCGTCTGGGTTGTGCAGTCAACACCATACCGGGTTGCGGAGGTTGACGCACCGCGTCAAAACAAGTCAACTCTGATGGTTGATGAACGTCCTGAACGTCACCAATCACATCAGTGCGTTGCCTAACGTCAACGTGCGGCTGGAAATCCACACTGGGTCGCATCAGTGGAGGTACTACCCCAACTGGTTGACGCGAGAAAGCTACATCAACGTCAACAGGACGCACAACAGACCGCTTGGATGGCTGATGGCCAGTAGGTTCAACGGAAACCTTCTCAGCATTGTAGTCCTCCATCAAGGACGCAAGCTTGGACTGCATGTCTTGCAGTAACACCCATTTAGGGTCTACGGAAGCAGGTGCGGTAACAGACGGGGTTAGCGAATGAGACGGCACAACTTTGCCTCTCTTAGGCAGCGAGCAGTCATCAGATGACGGCAACGGGTCCGAACTGTCCCAGTGGCTACAACCGGGACGTTGGACTTGTCCTGAAGGGACCGACTTACGCTTTAAAGGTCTGGAGACCTTGGTCCAAGGTTTCTTACGAGAAACACCTTCGGACGACGAGGTAAAAATGGGCTCTCTCGTCTTACGTTGGTAGGGGCGATCTTGGAGAGATACGCCTGATACCAAAGAGGGAACGTCTGTTCGCTGATCAAGGCCTCTCGAACCCATGAGTCGTACGACATTGCTTCTCCCCTGGGCTTGGGAGCTTGCAAGAGGTCCCGGACTAGGAGGACGACAGGCACGAACAGACGAACCCTCGAGCGCAACACTGTTCACAACACTTTGCGTAACACTAGGCACTTTGACACTTTCCGCCGTGGCACTTTGGCACTTGAGTTCCTTTACGTCCGCCATGAGTTGATTTCGGTCACTTGCTAAGGCCTCAACTCTCTCCCCCAAGGCATGTATAGCACGCATCATGTCTTGCATAGACGGTTCCTGAGTGCTAGGAGGGGGGTTAGGAACAACCACTACAGGGGAAGGATTAGGTTCAGGGGCATGTGGAGAGGAAAAATCTACCGACCTAGAAAAACTTCTCCTTACCCTATCTCTCTCTAGTCTGCGTGTATATTTATCAAATTCGATAAAATCGAATTCCGAAAGGCCCACGCATTCCTCACACCGATCTTCCAATTGACAGGTTTTACCCCGACAATTGGAACAAACAGTGTGAGGGTCGAGAGAAGCCTTTGGAAGACGCCTATGACAGTCCCTAGCATTACATTTTCTGAACTTGGGAACTTGAGAAGGGTCAGCCATTTTGAATTAGTCAAGGGAAAATTCCAAAAAACGATCTAAGTCATCAACAATTAATCCGATTCAAAAAAGAGTTCAAGGATTTATTTGAAGAAAAACACCTGTACTGCGAAAGCTCAAACCAAATTAAAGTACTTCACCAAATATGATGGGAAAAACTCCAGGTTCAACAGCGAGTAAAGTACGTCTTGTCGACACGTCGACAGAGAAGAAATTGAGGTTTTGTTTACATCGAGAGTGGTATCTGGCCGACAGTTGGCGCTGGTGGGCACACCCGCAACCTGTATAGCGATCGCTGGCGAGTTTTTATGTATGTGTCTGTCGAGCAACAGAGTTGCAGCTATTATATATTCACCGGCTAAGTTAAATATTTAAAAAGCAATATGTACTCTTCCTAACTATACAAACCTGAGTCTTTTAAAAGAGTGAAGTAGTGAGGGTGAAAAAAGATGTGAAAAATAAATTAGCAACTAGAGTGGATATGAATGTGCTGAGGTCGCTTGGCCAAGTAAAGGATGAAAAATGGTCCTCTACTGAAGAAAGTGATGAATGCAATAGTTAATAGTTGATGGGAGTGGTACAAGAGGAAAGCCAAGGTTTGGGTGTATGGATGGAGTGAAGAAAGCCCTAGGTGACAGTAGGATAGATGTGAAAGAGGCCAAAAAAAGCTGCTAGAAATAGAATTGGATGGGGAGTGATTGTGACACAGTTCCGATAGGCCCTGCTGCTACCTCAGGTCACCATGGTGGCCGCTAAGGAAGAAAGTCAGCATATGAAACTTCACTGTGGTGGATAACGAGAAAGGATGAGCTGTGGTACCCTTGCAGTACCAACCAAACTCACCTGAGTCCCTCGTCAGGCGAAGAGGAATGATGAGAAAAAGAACCCTTTCATTTCTCTTTTGCTGTCAGCTACCACCCAAAACTGGGGAAGTGTCATGGTAGATAGGTAGATACAGAAGGCTTCAGCGAAGCTAGAACAGCTGTTTAAACTCTTAAAAGGGTCTTAGAGGCAGCTGCAGGTGATTGAAAAACTAGTACCAGGCCAAGAATGCAGTTATCCAGGGACATGTGGGTATACTCCAGCAGGTAATGCGCAGAGAAAGTTGCATGCCTTTACCAAAACTCTTGTCTTTAACAACTGTGCCTATGACAGGTTCTTCCTGAGAACTGGGATAGATTTGATATGTCTGACTTTGTGTGCTTTAATCCGGGATGGTCTTCTCATTCCTTCAACTGCAGGAAAAGCACATCTGATCATCCCATGAAGCCAGAAAGAAAAAGTGTTCTGGGATCTTACCTCTTACTCCTTTCGTTGCTATAGGAAGAGTTGTAGTATCCTTCCAGGACAGAACGGTAAGTCATGCTGGTCCCCACTAGAGACTTGTTGTAGCGAAGAGCTGAAGGAGGACTTGAAGTTGTGAATAGCTGGGTTCTCGGTACTGGCCACCAACTCCTGAGACAAGGTGAAGGAGGACTTCTATCCTTCAAAATAATTTGTAATGTAGGCCATGATATGCTGTTTCCTGATTCCTTCATCAGAACTAGGCTAGTAGAGTAGTCTTAAGGATCAAAGACCTATCTACAGCCATTCACACGACTTTGAGAGGGATTGCTTAAGAGCCCTGCAAACTCACAAAATATTCCAAGTGATTTGAGCTCCCTAAAAGCTCCTTCTATGTCTTTTCAATTCTCACGAAGAGTCCAGAGCAAAGACCTGGTAGAAAACTTGGAACAAGGACTGGCGGGTATCCTTCATCATAATGATTAAAAAGCCTCACCAATGTAGGAAGTTAGAAAACTGGTGATCTGGATCCCATTTGGCATAACGGAAATTTGGAGTGATCAGGGTCATGCCAAGCCTTGATGTCACCAATCGACAGTAGAGTATTTGGAGAAACTGGAAAATGTGCGCAAAAGAGGAGGAATCTAGAATTCCTAGAGGTGTTGGATGGAGTCCTCTAACCATCCCAACAGACTGTGATTGAGGAGCAGAATACTGGAAGTTTTTTTGTCCAAATGAATGGTGAACTGGTTGATTAATGGTGAATACCTTAAGTAAGAAACCTTTCCAACATGTCACAATGTAAGGACCACACTTAACCCTTACACAGAGTCCCTGTCGACTGAGTGTGTTTGTCCAAACATTCCTCCTGCTACCAGCACTAGATCTTTTACAAAATTGAGTACAAGCACTACGGATCAGGAACATTGTCAACTTCCCAAGGGTGCACCTGCTTGGTAAAAATCTGTAAAAACCAACCCCTTATTATTATTATTATTATTATTATTATTATTATTATTATTATTATTATTATTATTATTATTTTCATTATTATCATTTTCATTATTACTAGCTAAGCTACTAGCGTAGTTGGAAAAGCAGGATGCTATAAGCCCAAGGGCTCCAACAGGGAAATATAGCCCAGTGAGGAAAGGAAATAAATAAGTTACAAGAGCAGTAATGAAAATAAAAACAAAAATATCTTAAGAACATTAACAACATTAAAATAGATCTTTCATATATAAACTATAAAAACTTCAAAATAAGAAGAGAAAGAGAAATAAGATAGAATAGTATGCCAAAGTGTACCCTCAATCAAGAGAACTACACCCAAGACCGTGGAAGACCCTGGTACAGAGGCTATGGCACTGCCCAAGACTAGAGAACAATGGTTTGATTTTGGTTTGTTGTTATTCTAGAAGAACTGCTTACCATAGTTAAAGAGTCTCTTCTACCCTTACCAAGAGGAAAGTAGCCATTGCGCAATTACAGTGCAGTAGTTAACCCCTTGAGTGAAGAAATTTTTATGTTATCTTAGTGTTATCAGGTGTATAAATAAGAGGAGAATGTATAAAGAATAAGCCAGAATATTCAGTGCACATGTAAACAAAGGAAAAATGAGCCGTAACTTGAGAATGATACAATGTACTACTATCTAGCCAATCAAAGGACCCAATAACCCTCTAGCGGTAGTATCTAAACGGTTGGCTGGTGTGTTGGCTGGTGTGTTGGCCAACCTGCTACATACCGATTGTGGAGATTGCGTGTGGGATCAGTCAGCTGGGAGGAGAAGGTCGGCAAACATCAATACATTCGCACCACGACAGAAAAGTACCAGGAATATCCTAGGGTAGGAGAGAGATGAGGGTGGTTACCAACAGCCTAGCTAGTACCTTGTAGTGTGCAACGTCCTCACCAGCAATGCTTATGCTTGGCATTGCATGAAACCTAACATAGGTAACATGAGCTCCTGTAACTAATACTGAAACATCTTCCCAAGGAGGATCTGGTTTTAGTACAGCATTGCCCCTCCCACGAATCCCTGTGGGAGAATGTTCGATATCTCATTAGACTTGGTTTGATCGGTCATCCTGTACTTCTGTGACTTCTTGTACCTTCTCTTACAGGCATCACATCCAAAGGCTCAGAAACAGGCGAGGAAGAAGATACAGAAAGCATTCGTATAGGCTTCAGTTCCTTCTGTCATTCATCAAGAATAATAGAAAATGGCAGCGCCCTTCATCCCTGAATACCAAGCGTGCTCAGTACCGGAAGGAGAAGAGTGCCAATACTTCTACCCAAAGGAAATGGTAGCACGAATGCAATGTAGCATCTCAATGATTGTAAGAATGTTCAGAGCTGTCTTGAGAAGTTACCCACTTCAACTAGAAGACAAAAACAAGTGGGAAAGTCCCATGTTGTTGTCCATTCTCAAAGCCTGTATTGATCTCATGGTATAGACCAGCCTTGAACTTTGGAAAAGCCTTGATTCATGGAAGGATTTTCTATGTTTAGAAAAATTGATAGATCAGCGCTGAAAGAATGCAGGTGACACATGACCTGTTACTAGAACGTTATGGTACCTGAAGTGTAGGCCCGAGGAACTCAGTGGTCTGTCGGGTGGTCAAGGCTTATCAACCACCCCTCCAGCTAACTACCACCATATCGTTAAGTCTTAAAAGCTGTGTCCAGCTTTGTAGACAGCATACAGTACTCCTATTAAAGGACAAAGGTTTCTATTAATGTAGGAACAAAAAAATCTGTATCCCCTACAATGGTATTGTATACACAATTTTGATTGTGCTATTATGGCATATTTACTCTAATTCTTCACATTCTCAAGTGAAATTAGTAAATTTCAAAATATTAGCTCTTAATTCCTATATTTAAATAAAAAGCCATGACATTCAAGATAGCTTTATAAATGTCAATCAATCTATCAATCACACCAAAAGCTCAGATTTTCTACTCACCTTCTTCCATCTGAAAGTTGAGAAAAATTTGTGATACATGGAGCTAACAAATGAAGCTTGGCCCCTTTGCTATTGTAATTCACTTGGCAAAAGATGTAAACAAGTCCTTCCATCTTGACTGACCCTTTGTCAAGTCTCTCAAACACCTTCTGGCAACACTCTTTAGGCTTGGAGAGATTTGCAAGAATTCCACAAGCAAAGTCTGCATGAGGATACTCTTTATCTTGTATACACTGGAAAAAAATTTACAGCAAAATTAACAGAATGAACATTAAAGGTATACTTGTGAATAATCAAAAGCATAAAATATATAAGTCTAAAAGTTTTGTATACACTAAAGAGAAACTGAAATAACCAGGATACATAAGGGACAACCTCATCAGTTCTAATTAAATTGAAGGGCCAACATTTACTTGTTTATAGCATCATTGATGATTTGCTCATAGCTTCAATCAAAAGCCAAGTGTAATCTCTTAATCTGTAGCAGTCAGGGGGAGGAAACAGAATTCAACCAATCCTTGGGGTGACCATTGAAATCATAAAACAAATACAAAAGAGGCCTTTATATCATGCCCTTACATTTAAGTCATGATAATGAGAGGATAATAGCAAAAAAAAATAATCTGAGTTTGGATTGTGATAAATGGAATGCAATTAAAAATTTGTATAGACAAGAATAAACAAAATTTGTAATATATGCGAGAAATTTGTCTCATTTGTGATACAGTAATTGCGAATGGAAAACATCCATAATTACCAGAACTATGATCAAATGACATTTAGTATATTTCAAAACCTAAATTCCTTTACAAATGACCAGAAAAGAATTCTGATTCATGAAAACGATGATATACAGGAGTATTAAAATAAAAATAATGACAGCAACAATGCAAATGAGAAGACCACAAACTGATACATTAATTCTGATTTAGTGTGCTAATTATTAAAACAAATATGATTGTTCAAAAGATTATCAGAATCAGATAATATACTAATTTCCTTATTTCACTTGAAAAAAATGTTATTTTTATAATAAAATAAATTTTTGAATATACTTACCCGGTGATTATATAAGCTGCAGCTCTGCTGCTCGACAGAAAACTCTACGTTAAAAATCCGCCAGCGATCGCTATGCAGGAAGGGGGTGTACTTCAACAGCGCCATCTGTCGTGCAGGTACTCAGTACTCAATGTAAACAAAGAACTCAATTTTCTCCTCGGTCCACTGCGTCTCTATTGGGGAGGAAGGGAGGGTCCTTTAATATATAATCACCGGGTAAGTATATTCAAAAATTTATTTTATTATCAAAATAACATTTTTCAATATTTAACTTAGCCGGTGATTATATAAGCTGATTCACACCCAGGGGGGTAGGTAGAGACCAGCAATAAATGTTTACATTATTATGAGCTAAGTATTTTGTATTACATTTTGGCAGTTATCAAAATAACAAACATAAAATAAATAAGTACCTGGTAAGGAAGTCGACTTGAACAATTACTCTGCCTTTTTAAGTACGTCTTCCTTACGGAGCCTCGCGATCCTCTTAGGATGCTGAGCGACCCCTAGGAGCTGAAGTATCAAGGGTTGCAACCCATACTACAGGACCTCATCAAAACCTCTAATCTAGGCGCTTCTCAAGAAAAGAATTTGACCACCCGCCAAATCAACCAGGATGCGAAAGGCTTCTTAGCCTTCCGGACAACCCAAAAACAACAATAAAAAACATTTCAAGAGAAAGATTAAAAAGGTTATGGAATTAGGGGAATGTAGTGGTTGAGCCCTCACCCACTACTGCACTCGCTGCTACGAATGGTCCCAGGGTGTAGCAGTTCTCGTAAAGAGACTGGACATCTTAAAGATAAAAAGACGCGAACACTGACTTGCTTCTCCAATAGGTTGCGTCCATTATACTTTGCAGAGATCTATTTTGTTTAAAGGCCACTGAAGTTGCGACAGCTCTAACTTCATGTGTCCTTACCTTCAGCAAAGCTTGGTCTTCCTCACTCAGATGGGAATGAGCTTCTCGTATTAACAGTCTGATATAATAGGATAAGGCATTCTTTGACATAGGCAAAGATGGTTTCTTAATAGAACACCATAAAGCTTCTGACTGTCCTCGTAAAGGTTTAGTTCGTCTTAAATAGAACTTAAGAGCTCTACAGGGCATAAGACTCTTTCTAGTTCATTTCCAACCATATTTGATAGGCTTGGAATATCGAACGATTTCGGCCAAGGACGAGAAGGTAGCTCGTTTTTGGCTAGAAAACCAAGCTGTAAAGAACATGTAGCCGTTTCAGATGAAAATCCGATGTTCCTGCTGAAGGCGTGAATCTCACTGACTCTTTTAGCTGTGGCTAAGCAAACCAGGAAAAGAGTCTTTAAAGTGAGATCTTTAAAGGAGGCTGATTGTAGTGGCTCGAACCTTTCTGACATAAGGAATCTTAGTACCACGTCTAAATTCCAACCAGGTGTAGCCAAACGACGCTCCTTCGTGGTCTCAAAAGACTTAAGGAGGTCCTGTAGATCTTTGTTGTTGGAAAGATCTAAGCCTCTGTGACGGAAGACTGATGCCAACATGCTTCTGTAACCCTTGATAGTGGGAGCTGAAAGAGATCTTTCTTTCCTCAGGTATAAAAGGAAGTCAGCTATTTGAGTTACAGAGGTACTGGTCGAGGATACTGATACTGACTTGCACCAGTTTCGGAAGACTTCCCACTTCGACTGGTAGACTCTAAGAGTGGATGTCCTCCTTGCTCTAGCAATCGCCCTGGCTGCCTCCTTCGAAAAGCCTCTAGCTCTCGAGTCTTTCGATAGTCTGAAGGCAGTCAGACGAAGAGCGTGGAGGCCTTGGTGTACCTTCTTTATGTGTGGCTGACGTAGAAGGTCCACCCTTAGAGGAAGAGTTCTGGGAACGTCCACTAGCCATCGAAGTACCTCGGTGAACCATTCTCTCGCGGGCCAGAGGGGAGCAACTAACGTCAACCTTGTCCCTTCGTGAGAGGCGAACTTCTGCAGTACCTTGTTGACAATCTTGAACGGGGGGAATGCATATAGGTCTAGATGTAACCAATCCAGTAGAAAGGCATCTATATGAACTGCTGCTGGGTCCGGGATTGGTGAGCAATATATTGGGAGCCTCTTGGTCATCGAGGTTGCGAAGAGATCTATGGTAGGCTGGCCCCATGTGGCCCACAGTCTCTTGCACACATCCTTGTGTAGGGTCCATTCTGTTGGAATGATTTGTCCCTTCCGACTGAGGCAATCTGCCATGACATTCAAGTTGCCTTGGATGAACCTCGTTACTAGAGAAAGGTTTAGATCTTTTGACCAGGTGAGGAGGTACCTTGCGATCTCGTACAACGTCATAGAGTGGGTCCCTCCTTGCTTGGAGATGTACGCCAAAGCCGTGGTGTTGTCCGAGTTCACCTCCACCACTTTGCCTTGAAGGAGGGACTTGAAGCTTTTCAAGGCCAGATGAACTGCCAGTAGCTCCTTGCAGTTGATATGCAACGTTCTTTGACTCTGAGTTCCAAGTTCCCGAGCATTCCCGACCGTCTAATGTCGCGCCCCAGCCCGTGTCCGATGCGTCCGAGAAGAGAACGTGGTTGGGAGTCTGAACAGCCAGGGGCAGACCCTCTCTGAGGCTGATACTGTCCTTCCACCAAGTCAGGGAAGACTTCATCTTCTCGGAAATGGGGATCGAGACCACTTCTAGCGTCTTGTCCTTTTTCCAGTAAACAGCTAGGTGATATTGAAGGGGACGGAGGTGTAGTCTTCCTAACGAAACGAACTGTTCCAGGGATGATAGTGTCCCTATCAGACTCATCCACTGTCTGACTGAACATCGTTCCTTCTTCAGCATGTTCTGGATGCATAACTGGGCTTGACTTGTTCTGGGGGCCGACGGAAAAGCCCGAAAAGCTTGACTGTGAATCTCCATCCCTAAATACACAATAGTTTGGGATGGGACCAGTTGAGACTTTTCCATATTGACCAGGAGACCCAATTCCTTGGTCAGATCTAGAGTCCACTTTAGATCCTTCAGACAGCGACGACTGGAAGAAGCTCTTAGAAGCCAGTCGTCCAAATAGAGGGAGGCTCTGATGTCCGCTAAATGAAGGAATTTGGCTATATTCCTCAGCAGCCTCGTAAACACAAGAGGAGCTGTGCTTAGGCCAAAGCACAGGGCTTGAAACTGGTAGACAACCTTTTCGTAAACGAATCTCAGAAAAGGTTGGGAGTCTGGGTGGATGGGGACGTGAAAGTATGCGTCCCTTAGGTCTAAAGAGACCATCCAGTCTTCCCTTCTGACCGCTGCTAGAACGGACTTTGTGGTCTCCATGGCGAACGTCTGCTTTGTGACAAAGACATTCAGCGCACTGACGTCTAGCACCGGCCTCCACCCTCCTGTCTTCTTTACCACTAAGAAGAGACGGTTGTAGAAGCCCGGGGATTGATGGTCCCGGACTTTGACTACCGCTCCCTTTTCTAGTAAGAGAGACACCTCCTGCTTCAATGCTCGTCTCTTGTCTTCCTCTCTGTACCTGGGAGAGAGATCGATGGGAGACGTTGCTAGAGGGGGTTTTCGTACAAACGGGATCTTGTACCCCTCTCTGAGCAACTTCACAGATTGTGCATCTGCGCCTCTTTTCTCCCAGGTCTGCCAGAAGTTCTTGAGTCTGGCTCCCACTGCTGTCTGAAGAAGGTGGCAGTCAGACTCTGCCTTTAAAGGACTTGGTACCTTTCTTCTTCCCACGTCTCCCTTCAGCACGAGCACCTCCTCTGCTGGAGGCTCTGCCACGAAAGGGCGGAATGAATCTGGACGCTGGAGTGTCCATCCTGGGTCTTGACAAGGTAGGCAAAGGGGTGGCTTTGCGGGCAGAGGACGCAACCAGGTCATGGGTGTCCTTCTGAATCAAAGAAGCAGCAATCTCCTTAATCAAGTCCTCTGGAAAAAGGCACTTTGAGAGAGGAGCAAAAAGAAGTTCTGATCTTTGACACGGTGTCACTCCAGCTGACAGGAAAGAGCAAAGGTTCTCACGTTTCTTGAGGACCCCGGATACGAACGAAGCCGCAAGCTCACTAGATCCGTCACGTATGGCCTTGTCCATGCAGGACATGATGAGCAAGGAAGATTCCTTGTCAGACGGGGAGATCTTCCTGCTCAAAGCTCCCAGACACCAGTCCAAAAAGTTAAAGACCTCGAAGGCTCTAAATACTCCTTTCAACAGATGGTCTAGGTCCGAAGGAGACCAGCATATCTTAGAGCGTCTCATGGCTAGCCTGCGGGGAGAGTCTACCAGACTTGAGAAGTCGCCCTGGGCAGAGGCAGGAACTCCCAAGCCGAGAACTTCTCCCGTGGCATACCAGACGCTCGATCTGGAAGAGAGTTTCGCAGGGGGAAACGTAAAGGCTGTCTTCCCTAGGTTCTTTTTGGACTGCATCCAATCTCCTAAAACTCGTAAAGCTCTCTTGGACGAGCGGGCGAGGACGAGTTTCGTAAAGGCAGGCGCGGATGACTGCGTACCTAAAGCAAACTCTGACGGAGGAGAGCGTGGAGCCACAGACACAAACTGGTCCGGATACATCTCTTTGAACAGAGCAAGAACTTTTCTAAAGTCCAAAGAGGGTTGCGTGGTCTTGGGTTCGTCAAGGTCCGAATGTGGTTCATCAACGTGTGCCGCATCGTCATCATCAGAGAGTCCATCATCCGAAAATTGAGGAGGAAGCGGCAAAGGAGTAGGAATCGGCTGGTCAGCTGAGTCCGGTAGCACGGGTGCACGCGTGACTGAACCGGACGCAACGTCATGGAACTGTTGCCCAGTCTGTGAACTGGCAACAACCATAGCAGCGTGGGGACGCATAGCGTCTACTCCAGACTGTCTAGTCTGATGTGGGCGAGCAGAGGCAACCACACTGGGTTGCGGAGGTTGACGCACCGCGTCAAAACAAAACAACTCTGACGGTTGTTGTACCTCGCGAACGTCAACGGGAGGTTCCGTGCGTCGCTGAACGTCAACATGCGGCTGGCAGGGTACACTGGAACGCATGGGTGGCGGGACTCTCTCAGCTGGAGTGCGGCAGAAGGTCGCCTCAGCGTCCACAGGACGCACAACCGTGGTTGGTTGTAGGCAAGAGGTTGGTTCAGCATCAACCTTCTCCGCACGAAAGTCCTGCATCAATGACGTTAACTGATACTGCATGGTCTGCAGCAAAGACCACTTAGGGTCTACAGGAGCAGGTGCGGCGACAGACGGTGTGACTGCCTGAGGCGGTACCGCTTTGCCTCTCTTAGGAGGTGAGCAGTCGTCGGAAGACTGCAGCGAGTCCGAACTGACCCAGTGGCTACAACTGGGCCGTTGGACTTGTGCGGAAGGGACCTACTTGCGCTTAAGAGGCCGCGAGACCTTGGTCCATGGTTTCTTACGAGAAACCTCTTCCGCAGACGAGGAATAAATGGGCTCTCTCGTCTTTGTGTGGGTGGGGCGATCTTGGGTAGATACGCCCGAAACCACGGAGGGAACGTCTGTTCGCTGATTAAAGCCTCTCGAACCCTTTGGTCGTACGACATTGCTTCTCCCCTGGACTTGGGAGCTTGCAAGAGGTCCCGGACTGGGAGGACGACAGGCACGAACAGACGAACCCTCAAGCGCAACACTATCCACAACACTATCACTCACTTTATCACTACCCACTGCACTCTTACACTTCAGCTCCTTGACGTCCGCCATGAGCTGGTTACGGTCACTAGCCAAGGACTCGACTCTCTCACCCAGAGCTTGGATGGCACGCATCATATCTGCCATCAAAGGTTCTTGAGTGCCAGAAGGGGGATCAGGAGCAACCACTACAGGGGAAGGAATAGGTTGTGGGGCATGAGGAGAGGAAAATTCAACGGAGCGAGATGAACTTCTCCTGACTCTATCTCTCTCTAGCCTACGTGTATATTTTTGGAATTCGATAAAATCGAATTCCGAAAGCCCAACGCATTCCTCACATCGATCTTCCAATTGACAGGTTTTATCCCGACAATTGGAACAAACGGTGTGAGGATCGATAGAGGCCTTCGGAAGACGCCTTGAACAGTCCCTAGCATTACACTTCCTGAATTTAGGGACTTGAGAAAGGTCAGCCATTTTGAATTGGTCAAAGGGGAATTCAAAAACTATCCAAAGTCATCAACAAATAATCCGATATCAACAAAAGAATGCAAGGATTTATTGAAGATAAAGCCTGCAAAGCGAAAGCTCAAAACTAGAAACGTGTACTTCACCAAAAAGTTGTGAAAACCAATCCAGTTAGCAACAGCGAATTAGTAGGTCTTGCCGGTGGCACGACAGAGAGAAAATTGAGTTCTTTGTTTACATTGAGTACTGAGTACCTGCACGACAGATGGCGCTGTTGAAGTACACCCCCTTCCTGCATAGCGATCGCTGGCGGATTTTTAACGTAGAGTTTTCTGTCGAGCAGCAGAGCTGCAGCTTATATAATCACCGGCTAAGTTAAATATTGAAAATAAGTATTTGTAAAAAAAATATTAGCTAGTACATAAGCTAGAAAATTTCTAACCTATGAATAAATTATGACAAAAAAATTCTTAATGACAAATTCAACTTCACCAAAAACAGAATTTCAATTATAAGACTTGGAATTTGTCGAAGAATGCCATGGTCCTTAACTGTCTCAACCACACCCAAACCACCACCAGTTTCAATATTTTTCCCTTCTTACAACTAAAGAAGGACCAAATCCTTTTCTCTAATAGAAAAACCCGAAAAGGAACTACAGTATTGCTATAATCCTCCCCATGAGTAGGGACCGGAAGAAACATCTTCAAATTGAGCCGGACTCCCAAATGATCCAGTAACCTAAGCACCCTCACTTACTGAACCTGAATCTTTTCCAATAAATCACACAAAAATAACCAATCGTCCATTATAAAAGATCTGTTAACCTATGAATTCTGAACCATTTTTTTTTTCTAAATCTAAAACAGGTCCAAAAATAGGTGAAGAAGTTACTGAATGTTTCTTCACCTCAGACACAGTTTCCATCATGGAGGCACACAACCTGCTCTCTTTTAATCACAAAAAACACAAATGCTGATACAGCAATGGATGCCCCAACTGAAAAAGTTTTATTTAAAGAGGTCAGATAATTCTAAATTCTGATGGCTTTCATATTTCTCTTCTGTATGACTAGCAAAAGCCCCTATTATAGAACCTGCAAAGGAGAGCTCAGTTGAACCTTACAATAAGAGACTAACGAGGAGAAGGGCTGTCCGTTATCGTTAATAGTATTTTATATTGAAAATATGTTTCCTGATGTATCATTTTTCATATTTTTCTATTTTCTTTATAAATTCAAACTTTAATAAAGCCTCTCAACATTCTTATAAACCCATTATACACTCTTCATCACTATTTAAGCTAAAACTTACTTTTATTGTCGATACATCCTTACAAATACTGTACTGTACTTTAAGTATAAATTGAAATAAAAAACTCACCAGTGAAGGTACATAAACTTGATTAATGATGATAACGATGATGACATTTAGCTGTGCAACAGTGAAGTACTGTATTTACTTTATGACAATGATGAGGTAAATGTACTGCACAGCAAAGAAAAGCAATACAGTACTACTCCTTTGAAATCACCACGTCAGCAAGAACTTCGTTGGGGGAGTACAATAACTTCGTCATCATTCAGCAAAGTAACTTCTATTTCCGCTGACAGAGAAGTGCCCGTGCCTACTCTTTTCTTGCGGCGAGGAACATACAGTCTGGAAATTGCCGATGCGGAATTTTCTTCAGCAAAAGGATGACTTCTTCGACTGCATTTCTGAACTGCAACACACGAATCATCTGCAGGTCCGAACCTTTGGTCATTGTCTAAAATGCTTTTGCTGATTTTGCTCTTTTTGTTCATCCTCACTGTAGCATAAACTTCATCAGCAACATTAAGCTCTAAGGATATCATACGATATGCCACGCCATCCACATGTGAAATACAAGGTTGCATGAATGCAGTGGCTTAGCAGCAGAAGGGTCTACAATAATTAAGGAATCTGAGGCTCTGTGAGAGAATCTTGAATCTGTAAGGCGCAGTGAACCATCAGTATGCTTACTGAATAGAATGCTATCACCATTAGATCAGAATTACTGCCTTTGAGTGAAGATTCAATGAGATTCAAAAAGGAAAGTTAAAGAAGATCAAAGCTTTTGAAGCTTATCACTATCAAAATTTGGCTGGTTAAGTGCTAATTAGAGAACAGTGCTGGCGTGTCACTGCCATCGTCATTCCCACTATAATCAACTAGCATAGTTTTCCCTGGAATTCTCCCTGAAGTATAAGCATCTTTCCTTTTGCACTCAGAACTCTTAATTTGGTCAAAAGACATTGAAAAATAATTTTCTATGAATGGAAAAGTACAGCACTTGCACCCCTCATTACAGTTATTTAAATCACAGAATGTACTGTTCCCGAAATGAGACACAGAAAATGTGGGTAATCACAGCCCAGAAACAATTCCATTAAACAAACTATGCAGTAATTGCTAACAAATCCAGAGGATGACATCTCAAAAGGTACCAAAATGTCAAACAATCTGAAGAACCAATACGAAATATAGAGACTGATATAACAAAGAACTTTTAGCCCATCATAGCTTCAACTCTGACGTTAATCGCTAGAGTATTTCATTACTTTACTATAGGCATGTCTCTCTTGAAAGTAAAGAAATTTTTTTCTTTTATTTTAGGGGTAAATGACAATACGATAGACTAAACTTCCCAAGAAGAAGTAATATGAGCATCAGCTGAGATTTATAGAAATACTGTATCAGATAAAATTAGCATCACTATCAAATTAAATAAAACATTACCCTATATAAATCAATTAGGGTGTACCCGAGATCCTCATGATTAATAAAACTATCTAATCAAATATGCATACAACACATTGACAAATCAAGGAAATGATGTTTACAATATATTTACCTTAATCATTTCTGTTGTAATATCTACATCTTTTAATGCTAGAAGTGCTGCTGAACCTGACTCCTTGGATGAGACATTAATGAGAGTTCTCATTGCATCTTTGGCAGTGTATATTTCAGGGTCTCTTATAAGGCCAATCACTGCAGTCAAAATATCAGGACGTGAAGAGAGAAGTTCTAGGCCCTCTGATGTTCCCGTAAGTTCTATTGTCAAACACAAAAAAAGTAATATAAAAGTGTACTGTATATAAAACAAAACAAAAATTAAAAAGTAATTTGTATTTTTCATAGCTATGCAAACCTGAGTCTTTTAGAATAATGAATGTCTTCAGTGGAGCAGGAACAGTTATTAAAATTGTTAATAAGGTAGTTAATGACAGTAGCCCTATCCAACCACTTAACAACTTTCCTGTCAAAGACTTCATTGGACTGAGAAGGGTGGCTGAGGAGAGAAGTTTAACTTTTAAAAGATCCAGGTTTGTAGAGCTAGGAAAAACACACATCACTATAAAAAAAAATGTTTATTTGTTCCCACGCATATACAAAAACCTTTCGTCCTTTAAAATAACAAGAGACTGATCAGTAGGTAGGAAGTCCCACTAGAACCGAAGTAGTTGGTTCTTTATTCCCCCTAGAATATGCCAGTATATCTGGTCCTGTATTAGAACAAATAAAATGACCCCAGCAACCTTCTATCAGCCCATAATAGGGATGAATAGACTGGAAGGGCCTTAGTAGATGAAGGAAATTTTCTCCCAAGAAATACCTGATGCAAGATGGCCAATGGTTTGGTATTCATTCCATTGTCCTCCCCCTTGTAAAGGGAAGATGGGCCAACGGTAACTCCAGTCGGGCTGGGTAATCAAATACAATTCTTTCAGTGGGTCGTGTCATCTCATCATCATCAATCAAAAATAAGTAAAATGATATTTTAATTATAAAATAAATTTTTGAATATACTTACCCGGTGAATATATAATAGCTGCAACTCTGCGGCTCGACAGAAAACACACTCAAAAAACTCGCGAGCGATCGCTATGAAGGTTGCGGGTGTGCCCACCAGCGCCAACTGTCGGCCAGATACCACTCTTGTATGTAAACAAAACCTTCAATTCTTCTCGTCCCGCTGTGTCTCTATTGGGGAGGAAGGGAGGGTCATTTAATTTATATATTCACCGGGTAAGTATATTCAAAAATTTATTTTATAATTAAAATATCATTTTTAAATATTTAACTTAGCCGGTGAATATATAATAGCTGATTCACACCCAAGGAGGTGGGTAGAGACCAGAGTTAATTATGTTTACAGCGTATAAGCTAAGAGTTTTTTCATTTTGACAGTTATCAATATAACAAAACCAAAATAAATAGGTACCTGATAAGGAAGTTGACTTAGACGATTACTCTGCCTTGTAAGTCTGTCTTCCTCACGGAGCCCAGCGATCCTCTTAGGATGCTGACAGCCTCCCAGGAGCTGATGTATCAAGGGCTGCAACCCATACAACAGGACCTCATCAAACCCCTAATCTGGGCGCTCTCAAGAAATGACTTTGACCACCCGCCAAATCAACCAGGATGCGAAAGGCTTCTTAGCCTTCCGAACAACCCATAAAACAATATTAAAAACATTTCAAGAGACAGATTAAAAGGATATTGGAATTAGGGAAGTGTAGTGGTAGAACCCTCACCCACTACTGCACTCGCTGCAACAAATGGACCCAGTGTGTAGCAGTCCTCGTAAAGAGTCTGGACATCTTTTAAGTAAAATGACGCGAACACTGACTTGTTTCTCCAAAAAGTCGCGTCCATAATACTTTGCAGAGATTTATTTTGCTTGAAGGCCACGGAGGTTGCTATATCTCTAACTTCGTGCGTCTTAACCTTAAGCAAACATCGGTCTTTCTCATTCAAGTGAGAATGAGCTTCTCGTATTAAAAAAATCTGATAAAATATGACAAAGAATTCTTTGACATAGGCAATGAAGGTTTCTTAACTGAGCACCATAATGCCTCAGATTTCCCTCGTAATGACTTAGTACGAGCTAAATCGAACTTAAGAGCTCTAACAAGACATAATACTCTTTCCAGTTCGTTGCCTACGATCTCTGATAACCAAGGAATATCAAAAGATTTAGGCCAAGGACGAGAAGGCAGTTCATTTTTGGCCAGGAAACCAAGTTGAAGTGAACAAGTGGCTTTTTTCTGTAGAAAAGCCGATGTTCTTACTGAAGGCATGAAGTTCACTGACCCTTTTAGCCGAAGCCAAGCACACTAGGAAAAGTGTCTTGAGGGTGAGATCCTTCAGGGAGGCTGAATGTAATGGCTCAAACCTGTCTGACATGAGGAACCTTAGGACCACGTCTAAGTTCCATCCAGGAGTTGCCAAACAACGTTCCTTAGAGGTCTCGAAAGAGATCTTGGAGATCTTTATTGTTGGAAAGATCTAAGCCTCTATGTCGAAAGACCGAAGCCAACATGCTCCTGTAGCCCTTAATCGTGGGAGCTGAAAGGGAGCGAACCTTTCTCAGATGTAAAAGAAAATCTGCGATTTGGGCTACAGAGGTACTGGACGAGGACACAGATGCTGACTTGCACCAGTCTCGAAAGACTTCCCACTTCGACTGGTATACTCTAATGGTAGAAGCTCTCCTAGCTCTTGCAATCGCACTGACTGCCTCCTTCGAAAAGCCTCTAGCTCTTGAGAGTCTTTCGATAGTCTGAAGGAAGTCAGACGAAGAGCGGGGAGGCTTTGATGGACATTCTTTACGTGGGGCTGACGTAACAGATCTACCCTTAGAGGAAGACTTCTTGGAAAGTCTACCAGCCATTGAAGTACCTCGGTGAACCACTCTCTCGCGGGCCAGAGGGTAGCAACCAACGTCAACCTTGTCCCTCCGTGAGAGGCGAACTTCTGCAGTACCTTGTTGACTATCTTGAATGGTGGGAATGCATATAAGTCCATAAAAGACCAATCCAGTAGAAACGCGTCTATGTAGATTGCTTCTGTATCTAGGACTGGAGAGCAAAAGATTGGTAACCTTTTGGTCAACGAGGAGGCAAAGAGGTCTATGGTGGGTTGACCCCAAGTAGCCCAAAGACTCTTGCCCACGTCCTTGTGGAGGGTCCATTCTGTGAGTATCACCTGACCCCTCCGACTGAGACAGTCTGCCAAGACGTTCAAGTCCCCCTGGATGAATCTCGTCAACAGGGAGATGCCTCGAATTCTTGACCATAAGAGAAGGTCCCTTGCGATCTCGAGCAGCGTGAAGGAGTGTGTGCCTCCTTGCTTGGAGATGTACGCCAAAGTTGTGGTGTTGTCTGAGTTGACCTCTACCACTTAGTTTCTAAGACGCTTTCTAATATCATCAAGGCCAAGTGGACTGCTAATAGCTCCTTGCCATTGATGTGCATGCTCTTCTGACTTGAGGTCCACAGACCCGAGCATTCCCGACCGTCCAGGGTCGCACCCCAACCCAAACCCGACGCGTCTGAGGACAACACGTGGTTTGGGTTCTTGACTGTTAGGGATAGTCCCTCTCTCAGACTGATATTGCTGTCCCACCATTTCAGGCATGCCTTTATTGGTTCGGAGACTGGGAATGATACCGTCTCTAATGTCTTGTCCTAGTTCCAGTGAGAGGCTAGATGGAACCGGAGAGGCAGAAGGGGTAGTCTCCCTAGTGAGACAAACTGCTCCAGGGATGAGAGAGTCCCTACGAGACTGTTCCAACTCCTGACTGAATAAACGTTTTCTTTTCAGCATTAGTTGGACTTCGAGCAGGGCTTGACTGCGAATCTCCATCCCCAAAAATAGAATAATCTGGGATGGGATCAGTTGGGACTTTTAGGTTGACCACAAGTCCCAACTCTCTGGCCAGACTCAACGTCCAATGTAGATCCTGCAGACAGCGAAGGCTGGACGATGCTCTGAGAAGCCAGTCGTCCAAGTACAGGGAGGCTCGGATCCCCGATAGATGGAGGGATTTTGCCACATTCCTCATGAGCCTCGTAAACACGAGAGGCGCAGGACTGAGGCCAAAGCACAGGGCTCGAAACTGGTACCCCACATTCCTGTAAACAAACCTCAGAAACGGTTGGGAATCCGGGTGTATAGGGATGTGGAAGTATGCCTCCTGAAGGTCGAGAGAGACCATCCAGTCGCCTTCCATAAATGCTGTCAAGACAGCCTGGTAGACTTCATCGTGAAGTTTGTCTTGACAATGAACATATTGAGCGCACTTGCCTCTTACGTACTCCTGCAGTGAACATGGCTGCCAAATCATGGAGCCATCCCTGAGGGACTTGTTCCTGCAGAGAACGTGGCTGTCAGATCATTGGAGCCATCCCTGAAAGCCTTGTTTATGCAAGACATAATTGTACAGCAAAACTTCAAAGGCTCGAAAACAGCTGTGAAGTTGACCTGTAAAATCTTGGAGCGTCTCATGGCCAGGCGCCAGGGAGAGTCTATGAGGTTTGAGAAGTCTATCTGGGCAGAGGCAGGAACTCCCAAGCCGAGAACTTCTCTCGTGTCATATCAGACTCTCGCTCTATAAGCCAGTTTAAAAGAAGGGAAAGCAAAGGCTGTATCCCCCAAACTCCTCCTGGTGATAAACCAGTCGCCTAGCAAACGTAAAGCTCTCTAGGAGAGCGAGAGAGCACTAGCTTATAAAACAACGGCTTCGAAGTAGCTAGGCCTAGTGTAAGCTCTGACGTTTAGGCAAACGAGGAGCAGCAGTTACAAAAAGATCCGGACAAAGATCCTTAAAAATCAGCATGATTTATTTAAAGTCCATAGAGGGCTAAGCAGATTTAGGCTCCTCTCTGTCTGACAGAGTCCTCAAGGGAATATCAGTAGGAGGGGGAACAGCAACTTCCTCATCTGAAGGAACCTTGTCCGATAATAGCTGAGTCTCAAGCAAGGGAGAGACCTACCGTGGTGGCAATGCTTTAAAAGCAGAGTCCACACGCACTGGTGCATTAGTAGCGGACCAGGACGCAACGTCATGTAACTGCTTGACAGTCTGTGAACTGTCAACAACAACAGGTGCGAGAGACCAGGACGCAACGTCATGTAACTGCTTGACAGTCTGTGAACTGTCAACAACAACAGGTGCGTGAGGACGCACAGCGTCCACTCGAGACTGCTTTGACCGCCTAGACTGAGCAGTCAAAACAACTCTAGAATGCGGGGGCTGACGCTCAGCGTCAAAACAAGTCAACTCCGATTGTTAGCGAACGTCCTGAACGTCAAAAGGAGCATCAGCAAGTGGCCTAACGTCCAAATGTGGCTGAAAATCCACACGAGACCGCATCGAGTGTGGTTCTAAACAACCTGACTGACGTGATTTAGCTACGCCAACGTCAACAGGACGCACAATGGAACGTTAGGGTGGCTGAAAGCCAGGATCTCGATGAGATAAACGGCTAGGCTCAACGGACTTATCAGCAGAATAGTCTTCCATAAGGGAGGCAAGCTTATTCTGCATGTCTTGCCGTACAACCCATTTAGGATCAACGGGAATGGTTGCGGTAAGAGACGAGGGTAACGTCTGTGACCGCAAAACCTTGCCTACAAAAAGACTCTCGGAGTCTGTGCTACGCTTTTGTTAGGCGGCGAGCAGTCTTCCGATGACTACATAGGGTCAGAGCTGTCCTAATGGTTAAAACCAGGACGCTGGACCTGTCCTGAAAGGACTGACTTTCGCTTAAAGGGCCTCGAAACCTTGTTTCACGGTTTCTTATGCGAAAATCCTTCGGATGACGAGGAGAAAATCGTCTCTCTCGCCTTATGGTAGGGGTGATCTTGGTAAGATACACCCGATACCATAGAAGGAACGTCTGTTCGCTGATCAAGGCCTCTCGAACCCATAAGTCGTACGACATTACTTCTCCCCTGGGCTTGGGAGCTTGCAAGAGGTCCCGGACTAGGCGAACGACAGGCACGAACAGACGAACCCTCGGTCGCAACACTGATAACACTTTGCACAATATCACTTTATCACTACGATTTTCTGTTTTGCACTTATTTCACTGAAATCGAATCTTTTAACAATTCACATCAGGTATGAATAAAACTGATTTCTACCTGAAGCACGCAATTCTACCCTCATCAAAAGGTTGTACGGTAATTGCGAAATCAGTCGTATAATGCAAGCACATTAATACCAGCAAAAAACAGTAAACATATTTTAAGATAAAAAATTCAGTGGCTGGGGAAGAGACTAAACACTAGTTCATTCAAAACTACGTTTTCAATCTCTCACCGTACATTGCCTTGGGACGAGAATAAAAAACTAAAAACGTTTTATCCTTTCTCCCCGTACAGAGACTAGGGACGAGAGTAACTCGAGAACAACGTTACCCGCTTGGGACGAGATAAAGAACGGAACGTTTTCTCTCCTCTCTCTCCCTCCGTCTCTATCTCTCTCTCTCTCTCTTGATTTCGCACCTAAGAGAAGAGCCCACTTACGTTTCGTCAAAAAAACAGGTTATTTGACCAAAGGAAAAAACTGAAAGGTTTTTCAATTAAAAAGTTCCTTTAAAATAGAATTTAAAACATTTAAGCTTTGAAAGAAGAATGAACAAAACGTCAGAATCGATTTACTCTTTCTGCAAAGTGAAACCGTGATACTCTCTCTCTCTATCAACGATAGAGCGCAAACTGCGTAGCATAAATAAACTAAACGTTAGTTCATCTTTAAAACAGTACGAAGACTATTCAAAGAAAATCTTTCATAAAATATCTATTAAAAAATATTCATTTAATAAGTTTTAAATCATTAGCTCTTTAAAATGTTATTTTTATTAGTAAAATAAATTTTTGAATATACTTACCCGATAATCATGTAGCTGTCAACTCCGTTGCCCGACAGAATTCTACGGGAGGGATACGCCAGCTATCACTATACTAGAAGGGGGTGTACTCACCAGCGCCACCTGTGGCCAGGTACTACAGTACTTCTTGTTGACACCTCCTCAATTTTTCCTCGGTCCACTGGTTCTCTATGGGGAGGAAGGGAGGGTCAATTAAATCATGATTATCGGGTAAGTATATTCAAAAATTTATTTTACTAATAAAAATAACATTTTTCAATATTAAACTTACCCGATAATCATGTAGCTGATTCACACCCAGGGGGGTGGGTGAAAACCAGTGTACAAGACTAAAGGATAGCTAAGTATCCCGTATTTCATATAATCAGTTATCTCAAAATAACAATGAAATAATAAGTACCTGGTAAGGAAGTCGACTTGAACCGTTACTCTGCCTTTATTAAGTTCGTCTTCCTTACTGAGCGCAGCGTTCCTCTTAGGAGGCTGAATCAACTCTAAGGTGCTAAAGTATATAGGGCTGCAACCCCTACTAAAGGACCTCTACACAACCTCTAACCCAGGCGCTTCTCAAGAATGAATTGACCACCCGCCAAATCAAAAGGATGCGGAAGGCTTCTTAGCCTACTGTAACAACCATAAAAACAACAATAAAAGCATTCAAGAGAAAGGTTAAAAAAGGTTATGGGATTAAGGGAATGTAGTGGCTGAGCCCTCACCTACTACTGCACTCGCTGCTACGAATGGTCCCAGGGTGTAGCAGTTCTCGTAAAGAGACTGGACATCTTTAAGATAAAATGATGCAAACACTGACTTGCTCCTCCAATAAGTTGCATCCATTATGCTCTGCAGAGAACGGTTTTTATTAAAGGCCATCGAAGTAGCTACGGCTCTCACTTCGTGGGTCCTTACCTTCAGCAAAGCAAGGTCTTCCTCCTTCAAGTGAGAATGGGCTTCTCTAATCAGAAGCCTTATATAATACGAAACCCCGTTTTTGGACATGGGCCTCGAAGGTTTCTTGATTGCACACCATAAGGCTTCTGACTGTCCTCGAATAGGTTTTGACCTATTAAGATAATATTTCAGAGCTCTGACAGGGCAAAGAACTCTTTCTAGCTCGTTACCTACCATGTTGGAGAGGCTAGGAATTTCAAACGATCTAGGCCAAGGACGTGAAGGAAGTTCATTCTTAGCTAAGAATCCGAGCTGTAAAGAACATGTTGCAGATTCGGATGTGAACCCAATGTTCTTGCTGAAGGCATGAACCTCACTGACTCTTTTAGCTGTTGCAAGGCAGACGAGAAAAAGAGTCTTGAGGGTAAGGTCCTTGAAGGAAGCTGACTGGAGAGGTTCGAACCTAGGTGACATAAGGAACCTTAAGACTACGTCTAGATTCCAGCCTGGAGTGGGTAGACGACGTTCTTTAGAAGTCTCAAAAGACTTAAGGATGTCTTGAAGGTCCTTGTTGGAAGAAAGGTCCAAACCTCTGTGGCGGAGAACTGAAGCCAACATACTCCTGTACCCTTTAATCGTAGGAGCTGAAAGGGATCTCTCATTCCTTAGATGTAATAGGAAGTCAGCTATTTGGGTTACAGAGGTATTGGTAGAGGAAACTGCATTGGCTCTACACCAGCTCCGGAAGACTTCCCACTTGGATTGGTAGACTCTACGAGTGGAAACCCTCCTTGCTCTGGCAATCGCACTAGCTGCCTCCTTCGAAAAGCCTCTAGCTCTAGCGAATCTTTCGACAGTCTGAAGGCAGTCAGCCGAAGAGCGTGGAGGTTTGGGTGCAACCTGTCTACGTGAGGTTGACGTAGAAGGTCCACTCTTAGAGGGAGAGTCCTGGGGACGTCGACCAGCCATTGTAGTACCTCTGTGAACCATTCTCTTGCAGGCCAAAGGGGAGCAACCAGCGTCAGCCGTGTCCCTTCGTGCGAGATGAACTTCTGAAGGACTTTGTTTATGATCTTGAACGGTGGGAATGCGTAAAGGTCGAGATGGGACCAATTCAGCAGAAAAGCATCCACATGAACTGCTGCTGGGTCTGGAACTGGGGAACAGTACAAAGGAAGTCTCTTGGTCATGGAGGTGGCAAAAAGATCTATTGTCGGCTGACCCCACAAGGTCCAAAGTCTGTTGCACACGCTCTTGTGGAGGGTCCATTCCGTGGGGATGACCTGATCCCTTCTGCTTAGGCGATCTGCTGAGACGTTCATGTTGCCCTGAATGAACCTCGTAACTAGGGTGAGGTTTAGACTTCTTGACCAAATGAGGAGGTCCCTTGCTATCTCGTATAGGCTCCTCGAATGGGTCCCTCCTTGCTTGGAGATGTAAGCCAAGGCTGTGGTGTTGTCGGAGTTCACCTCCACCACCTTGCCTAGCAGGAGGGACTTGAAGTTCAATAGGGCTAAATGAACTGCTAGTAGCTCCTTGCAGTTGATGTGGAGCGTTTCCTGTTCCTCGTTCCACGTTCCCGAGCACTCCTGTCCGTTCAAGGTCGCGCCCCAGCCCGAGTCCGATGCATCCGAGAAGAGATGAAGATTGGGGGTCTGAATCGCCAACGATAGGCCCTCCCTGAGAAGGAGATTGGTCTTCCACCACAAGAGAGTGGTCTTCATCTCTTTGGTGACCGGGATAGAGACTGCTTCGAGCGTCAAACCCTTGTCCCAATGAGCTGCTAGATGGAATTGGAGAGGGCGGAGGTGGAGTCTCCCTAGCTCGACGAACAGGGCCAACGATGAAAGGGTCCCTGTGAGACTCATCCACTGTCTCACCGAGCAACTGCTCCTCTTCAGTATGCTCAGGATGCAATCTAGGGCTTGGCTTATCCTTGGGGCCGATGGAAAAGCCCGAAAATCCTGACTCCGAATCTCCATTCCCAGGTACACAATGGATTGGGAGGGAATGAGCTGGGACTTTTCTAAATTGACTAACAGACCCAGTTCTTTGATCAAGTCCAAAGTCCAGTTGAGACTCTCCAGACAGCAACGACTCGTGGAGGCTCTCAACAGCCAGTCGTCTAAATAAAGGGAGGCTCTGATGTCCGATAAGTGGAGGAATTTTGCAATATTCCTCATCAGATGCGTAAACACCATAGGAGCTGTGCTTAGGCCAAAACACAGGGCTTGGAATTGGTAGACAACCTTTCCAAAAACGAATCTCAGGAAAGATTGGGAGTCTGGATGAATAGGAACGTGAAAGTAAGCATCTTTCAGATCCAACGAGACCATCCAGTCCTCCTGCCTGACCGCTGCTAGGACCGACTTCGTCGTCTCCATAGTGAACGTCTGCTTGGTGACATAAGCATTGAGCGCGCTGACGTCCAGCACCGGTCTCCAACCTCCTGTCTTCTTGGCCACCAGAAAGAGACGGTTGTAGAAGCCCGGGGATTGATGGTCCCGGACTATAACCACTGCCTTCTTCTGTAACAGGAGCGACACCTCCTGGTGCAACGCTAGCCTCTTGTCCTTTTCCTTGTAGTTGGGAGAGAGGTTGATGGGAGAAGTGGTCAGAGGGGGTTTGCGGCAGAATGGTATCCTGTAACCCTCCCTCAGCCAACTGACAGACTGGGCGTCTGCACCTCTCTTTTCCCAGGCTTGCCAGAAGATCTTGAGTCTGGCTCCTACTGCTGTCTGGAGAGGAGGAGAGTCAGTGTTTGCCTTTTGAAGTCTTGGAACCTTTCCTAGACTTGCTCCTGGAAGAGTCTGGACGGGAGCTTCCTCGGCTGGGGGCTCTACCACGAAAGGGCGGAATAAACCTCGTAGCAGGAGTATCAGCCACTGGGGTGCGATAAGTCCTGGGGACTGAGGGAGCAACCTTAGTCTTACGAGCTGAAGAGGCCACAAGATCATGGGTGTCCTTTTGAATCAGGGCCGCAGACAAGTCCTTAACAAGCTCTTCGGGAAACAAGAACTTAGAGAGCGGAGCGAAAAGGAGTTGAGACCTTTGACAAGGTGTGATGCTGGAAGAAAGGAAGGTACAAAGCTGCTCCCTTTTCTTAAGAACCCCTGACACAAACATTGAAGCAAGCTCGCCAGATCCATCCCTAATAGCTTTATCCATGCAGGACATTAAGAGCATGGCTGAGTCCTTGTCTGCAGGGGAGGTCTTCTTGCTAAGGGCCCCCAGGCACCAGTCTAGGAAATTGAACATCTCAAAGGCTCGAAATACACCCTTTAGGAAGTGATCTAGATCGGAGAAGGTCCAGCAAACCTTAGAGCGCCTCATTGCTGTTCTACGAGGAGAGTCTACCAAACTTGAGAAGTCAGCCTGGGCAGAGGCAGGTACTCCCAAGCCTGGTTCCTCTCCTGTGGCATACCAAACGCCCGCTTTAGAAGTGAGCTTAGTCGGTGGGAACATAAAGGAAGTCTTTCCTAGTTGCTGCTTAGACTGCAACCACTCCCCTAAAATTCTTAGAGCTCTCTTAGAGGACCTTGCAAAGACGAGCTTAGTATAAGTTGACTTGGCTGGCTGCATGCCCAGCGAAAACTCAGATGGCGGAGAGCGGGGGGTAGCAGAGACAAAATGGTCTGGGTATACCTCTCTGAAAAGAGCCAGGACCTTACGAAAGTCAATAGGAGGAGGAGAAGACTTGGATTCTTCCAGGTCTGATGAGGGATCCAGGTGTGCAGCCTCATCATCAGAAACCTCATCACCAGAGTGTAGCGAAGTGAGAGGTAAGGTATGCTGAACAGCAGAATCTGCACGAGCGGGAGCAAAAACGCTTGTGGTTTCATCCTCAAGTCTCTGTTGCTGAGGCAAAACCTGAGGTTCAGGCTGCAAAGGCTGGTCAAAAGGAGTAGCAGAAGGTAGGCGCATGGGTTGAGGAGGCTGACTCCTGGCATGAGTGTCTTGACTCAAGAGTTGCGCTTGCTGTAAGGTTAGCGGATGCGCAGTAGCAGGTTCCTGAGGAACGAGTTGAGGTTCCTGAGGTGTGAGCTGCGAGAGTTGAGGTAGTGGCTGCGCAGAACGCAGTTCTTGTCTCGCGAGTTGAGGTTCCTGAGGCGCAAGGCTAAGGTGTTGAGGCTCTCGCCTTGAGGAGGGTTGAGGTCGCTGCAGCGAGAGCTGAGGTGTCTGCCTCATGGATGGGAGAGGTTGTTGTACCTCAAGAGAGTGTTGCCTCACTGGTGGAACCGCAAGTGGAAGCGGAGGAAGTAAGGTATAAGCTTCCTGTTCCCATTGCTGAGGTTGCCTTAAGGAAGGCGGAGGTAGCTGCACACCGCTGGAAACTGGCAACTCAGTACGTGGTAAGGTATCCTGAGGAGCCTCAACATCGTACGCCTGGCAGACAGGACTGCGGTTAGGCGGAGCGATCGCAGGAGGAGGTGTAACCTTCTCAGCCTGACACTCACGCATTAAGACCGCAAGTTGTGACTGCATGGACTGCAGTAGAGTCAACTTGGGGTCGGCAGACACTAAGGTCTGCTGAGGCAAAGCCTTAACAGAAGAGATCTGTTGCGGCAGCACCTTACTCCTCTTAGGAGGTGTGCAGTCAACTGATGACTGCGGCGAGTCAGAGCTGATCCAATGACTGCAGCCAGGTTGTAGAGCTCTTGAGGTCTGGACTTTGCGTTTGAGAGGTCTTGAGACCTGAGTCCAACGTTTTCTCCCTGACAATTCTTCAGCAGACGAGTAAAAGACGGGCTCAATCGTCTGCGGGTGGGAGTGACGGTCTCTGGAAGACACGCCCGCAACCACCGAGGATACTTCTGTGCGCCGATCAAGGCCTGCCGAACCCTTTTGCCCTTCGACATTGCTTCTCCCCTGGGCTTGGGAGCTTGCAAGAGGTCCCGGACTGGGAGGACGACTGGCACGCACAGAAGTACCCTCACGCACCACACTGACACTGACACTAGCACTTGGCACTGCACTGACACTAGCACTTGTCACAGCACTGGCACTATTACCACCCACTGCACTCTTGACCTTAAGTTCCTTGACTTCGGCCATAAGAGACTTATGATCACTAACCACCGATTCCACTTTGTCACCTAAAGCCTGAATGGCACGCAAAACAACAGACATATCAGGTTGAGGGCAAATAGTAGGTTCGGGGGTAGCCACTACAGGGGGAGGAAAAGGTAGGGGATCATGAGGTGAGGAAAAAAGTGAAGAGCGAGAAGAACTCCTCCTAACTCTCTCTCTCTCTAACTTGGTTGAATATTTAAGAAATCGGACAAATTCAAGTTCCGAAAGTCCGGCGCATTCCTCACATCGATCTTCCAACTGACAGGGTCTTTCCCTACAGTCAGAACAAGCGGTGTGAGGATCTACCGAGGCCTTCGGAATACGCCTATTACAAGACCTACATCGTCTATGGGGTGGGGCTTGTGAAATGTCAGACATCTTGAATCAAAGAGTTAGCCAAGTGGGGATTCCAAATCAAGCAAAAAGATCGTTAACCATTAATCAGAACTAAATAATAGCTATCTAAGCTAATATAGAAGTTTTCCAGTAAAGCGACAGCCGAAATCTGAGAGAAATACTTCACCAAAAGCCGTGAAAATACTCCAAGATCATAAGCGTATCCCAGAACGTCTTGCCGGAAGCACGACAGAGGAAAAATTGAGGAGGTGTCAACAAGAAGTACTGTAGTACCTGGCCACAGGCGGCGCTGGTGAGTACACCCCCTTCTAGTATAGTGATAGCTGGCGTATCCCTCCCGTAGAATTCTGTCGGGCAACGGAGTTGACAGCTACATGATTATCGGGTAAGTTTAATATTGAAAAAGCTATTTACGATTGAAGGGGCTCAACGTTGTTTAACTTCGGTTTCCAAGTTAGGACCGCCTACTCTCAGGAAAGGTCGCATATAAACAAATCATTAAAATTTATTTTGATGTTTATTATAAATGGAAAGCTAATCGAAGAGGCCTAATAAAGGCGGTTGAGATATAAAATATATAGAGGAAAAATGTTATTTTTATTAGTAAAATAAATTTTTGAATATACTTACCCGATAATCATGTAGCTGTCAACTCCGTTGCCCGACAGAATTCTATGGAGGGATACGCCAGCTATCACAATACTAGAAGGGGGTGTATTTACCAGCGCCACCTGTGGCCAGGTACTCAAGTACTTCTTGTTGACACCTCCTCAATTATTCCTCGGTCCACTGGTTCTCTATGGGGAGGAAGGGAGGGTCGATTAAATCATGATTATCGGGTAAGTATATTCAAAAATTTATTTTACTAATAAAAATAACATTTTTCAATATTAAACTTACCCGATAATCATGTAGCTGATTCACACCCAGGGGGGTGGGTGAAAAACCAGTGTACAAGACTAAAGGATAGCTAAGTATCCCGTATTTCATATAATCAGTTATCCACAATAACAATGAAATAATAAGTACCTGGTAAGGAAGTCGACTTGAACCGTTACTCTGCCTTTAATAAGATCGTCTTCCTTACTGAGCGCAGCGTTCCTCTTGGGAGGCTGAATCAACTCAAAGGTGCTAAAGTATACAGGGCTGCAACCCATACTAAAGGACCTCATCACAACCTTTAACCTCGGCGCTTCTCAAGAAAGAATTGACCACCCGCCAAATCAACAAGGATGTGGAAGGCTTCTTAGCCGACCGTACAACCCATAAAAAGTATTCAAGAGAAAGGTTAAAAGGTTATGGGATTATGGGAATGTAGTGGCTGAGCCCTCGCCTACTACTGCATTCGTTGCCACGAATGGTCCCAGGGTGTAGCAGTACTCGTAAAGAGACTGGACATCTTTGAGATAGAATGATGCGAACACTGACTTGCTTCTCCAATAGGTTGCATCCATAACACTCTGCAGAGAATGGTTCTGTTTGAAGGCCACTGAAGTAGCCACAGCTCCCACTTCATGTGTCCTTACCTTCAGCAAAGCAAGGTCTTCTTCCTTCAGATGAGAATGTGTTTCTCTAATCAGAAGCCTGAATAGTAAGAAACTGAGTTCTTAGAACTTGGAAAAGAAGGTTTCTTGATAGCACACTATAAGGCTTCTGATTGTCCTTGTAAAGGTTAAGACCTTTTTAGATAGTACCTAAGAGCTCTAACTGGGCAAAGTACTCTCTTCAGATCATTCCCCACCAAGTTGGACAGGCTTGGGATCTCGAACGACTTAGGTCAAGGACGTGAAGGAAGCTCGTTTAGCAAAAACCGAGCTGCAAGGAACATGTAGCCGTTTCAGATGTGAAAACAATGATCCTGCTGAAGGCGTGGATCTCACTTACTCTTTTAGCTGTTGTCAAGCACACGAGGAAAAGAGTTTTTAATGTGAGGTCCTAAAAAGAGGCTGATTGGAGAGGTTCAAATCTTGATGACATAAGGAACCTTAGGACCACGTCTAGATTCCAGCCTGGAGTGGACAACCGACGTTCCTTTGAGGTCTCAAAAGACCTAGGGAGGTCCTGTAGATCTTTGTTGGTGGAAAGATCCAAGCCTCTGTGGCGGAAAACCGCTGCCAACATACTTCTGTAACCCTTGATCGTAGGAGCTGAAAGGGATCTTACTTTCCTTAGATATAACAGGAAGTCAGCAATCTGGGTTACAGTGGTACTGGTTGAGGAAACTGCATTGGTCTTGTACCAGCTACGGAAGACTTCCCCTTGAGACTGATAGATTCTGAGAGTGGATGTACTCCTTGCTTTGGCAATCGTTCTGGCTGCCTCCTTCGAAAAGCCCCTAGCTCTTGAGAGTCTTTCGAAAGTCTGAAGGCAGTCAGACGAAGAGCGTGGAGGATTGGGTGTACCTTCTTTACGTGAGGTAGACGTAGAAGGTTCACTCCTAGAGGAAGAGTCCTGGGAATGTCGACCAGCCATTGCAGTACCTCTAAGAACCATTCTCTCGCGGACCAGAGCGGAGCCAACCAACGTCAGCCGTGTCCCTTTGTGAGAGGAGAACTTCTGAAGTACCCTGTTGACAATCTTGAACGGCGGGAATGCATACAGGTCGAGATGGAACCAATCCAGCAGAAAAGCATCCACGTGAACTGCTGCTGGGTCTGGAATCGGAGAACAATACAACAGGAGTCTCTAGGTTATCGAGGTAGTGAACAGATCTATGGTTGGCTGACCCCACAGGGCCCAAAGTCTGTTGCAAACATTCTTGAGAAGGGTCCACTCTGTGGGGATGACCTGACCCTTCCGTCTGAGGTGATCTGCCATGACATTCATACCGCCCAGAATGAACCTCGTTACCAGTTAGCTTTCGATCTTTAGACCAGATGAGTAGGTCCCTTGCGATCTAGAACAACTTCTACGAAAGAGTCCCTCCCTGCTTGAAGATGTAAGCCAGGGCTGTGGTGTTGTCAGAGTCCACCTCCACCACTTTGTTAAGCTGGAGGGACTTGAAGTTTATCAAGGCCAGAATAACCGCCAACAACTCCTTGCAATTGATGTGAAGTGTCCTTTGCTCCTGATTCCATGTTCCCGAGCATTCTTGTCCGTCCAAAGTCGCACCCCAGCCCGTGTCTGATGCGTCCGAGAGGAGACGGCGGTCGTGTTTCTGAACAGCCAAAGGTAGACTTCCTTGAGAAGAAAGCTGTTCTTACACCACGCGAGAGAAGACCTCCTCTCTTCGGAAACAGGAACTGAGACCGTCTCTAGCGTCATGTCCTTTATCCAGTGAGCAGCTAGATGAAACTGAAGGGGGGGGAGGTGGAGTCTCCCTAACACGATGAACAGGGCCAGCGATGAAAGTGTCCCTGTTAGACTCATCCACTACCTGACTGAGCATCGGTTCCTTCTCAGCATGCTCTGGATGCATTCTAGGGCTTGGAAGATCCTTGGGGCCGACGGAAAAGTCCGAAAAGCTCGACTCTGAAGATCCATACCCAAGGAGACAATGGTCTGGGATGGAACGAGCTGAGACTCCTCAAAATTGACCAGGAGGCCCAGTTCCTTGGTCAGATCCATAGTCCATTTGAAAATCTCCAGACAGCGACGACTTGTGGGAGCTCTTAAAAGCCAGTCGTCTGACGGAGCCGGACACAAGATCATGGTACTGCTGCACAGTCTGTGAACTGTCAATCATGGGCAAGCGAGGAAGTACAGTGACAACCCGAATCTGTCTAGACTGTCTGGGTCGTACAGACAACTCCTTATCGGGTTGCTGAGGTTGCCGCACTGCGTCACAACAAGTCACTTCTGTTGGTTGTTGAACGTCTTCCCCGTGACACATTGACTCCGTAAACAAAAAATCCTCTAACAAGGACTAAGCTTGGACTGCATGTCTTGCAACACAGCTCAAGGTCTATGGGAGCAGGTGTGGTAACAGACGGGATTAGCAACTGAAGTGGAACCATTACCTTCCCTGAAAGCATGTTACGCTTAAATAAAAGTCCATAGGAGGCTATGCAGCTAAAGGCTCCCTCCAAATGACAGAGTCCTCAAGGGAATATCAGAAGGAGGGAGAAAAGAACTTTCTCATCTACAGGGACCATATCCTAGAAAAGCTAAGTTCTCTCAGTGAGGGTTCACTGGTGCAAAAGCAGCAGACTAGAAGGCAACGTTATGAAACTGCTTGACAGTCTAGTGAGTTGGCAACAACCAAAGATGTGTGACTGAGAAGCATGCGGTAAGGTATGCAGAGCATGTTGTATGCAGAGTATGCTGTATGCAGAGCATGCTGAATGTAGAGCATGCTGAATGCAGAGCATGCTGAATGCAGAGCATGTTGTATGCAGAGCATGCTGAATGCAGAGCATGCTGTATGCAGAGCATGTTGTATGCAGAGCATGCTGTATGCAGAGCATGCTGTATGCAGAGCATGTTGTATGCAGAGCATGCTGTATGCAGAGCATGCTGTATGTAGAGCATGTTGTATGCAGAGCATGCTGAATGCAGAGCATGCTGTATGCAGAGCATGTAGTATGCAGAGCATGCTGTAAGCAGAGCATGCTGTATGTAGAGCATGCTGTAAGGTAAGCAGAGCGTGTGCATGGCGTTTAACATTTCTCAGAAATTCCATGACCAGTGCTAGAGTGCTTTATGCATGCTTGCATGGGGTTTAAATATCAACATAATATTTACCTTACATTCATAACTCATGATTCATATTTTTTGCCATATTCTGCGATATTGTTAAAAACATATTGCAAGGAATACAAATATATTTTTATAAGTAATACAAATAACCTCCATTATCATAAGGTTTGAAAATGGAGGTAAGGTATGCTGAACAGCAGAGTCAGAACGAGCTGGAACAACAATAGTTGAGGTTTCCTCTTCAAGACTCTGTTGAGGGAACACCTGAGGCTCAGTCTGCAAAGGCTGATCAAAGGAAGTAGCAGAAGGTAGGCGCATGGGTGGAGGAGGCTGACTCCTGGCATGAGTTATGAACCCAAGGGTTGCGCTTGCTGAGCGGTTGGCGGAAGCGGAGTAGCAAGTTCCTGTTCCTGTGGTGTGAGCGGAGCGCGATGAGGTAGAGGCTGCGCAGAACAAGGTAAATGTCTCGCAAGCTGAGGCTCCTGAGGCGCAAGGCTAAGGTGTAGTGGTGCTTGCCTTGTGGAGGGTTGAGCTCGCTGCAGCGAGAGCTGAGGAGACTGACTCAAGGACGGGAGAGGTTGTTGTACCTCAACCGAGTGTTGCATCACTGGTGGAGCAGCAAGTGGAGGCGGAGGAAGAGAGGTATAATCCTCCTGATCCCATTGTAAAGGTTGCCTTAAAGAAGGCGGAGGCTGAGCACCACTGGGAACAGCCAACTCAGAACGTGGCTCAACATCGTACGCCTGGCAGGTGGTACTGCGATCAGGCGGAGCGAGCGCAGGCGGAGGAAGAGAGGTATAATCCTCCTGATCCCATTGTAAAGGTTGCCTTAAAGAAGGCGGAGGCTGAGCACCACTGGGAACAGCCAACTCAGAACGTGGCTCAACATCGTACGCCTGGCAGGTGGTACTGCGATCAGGCGGAGCGAGCGCAGGCGGAGGGAGTGTAGGCGGAGGAGGAGGCGCAACACTCTCAGCCCGACACTCACGCATCAAGACCGAAAGTTGTGACTGCATGGACTGCAGTAGAGTCAACTTGGGGTCGGCAGACACTAAGGTCTGCTGAGGTAAAGCCTTAACAGCAGAGATCTGTTGCGGCAGAACCTTACTCCTCTTAGGCGGAGTGCATTCAACTGAGGAGAGTCAGAGCTAACCCAAAGACTGCATCCGGGTTGTTGAACTCTAACTTCGTACGTCTGGCATAGGTCTGGACTTTATGTTTAAGAGGTATTGAGACCTGAGACCAGCGTTTTCTCCCCTAAATTTCTTCTGCAGACGAGCAAAATAAGGGCTCAATCGTCTGCGGGTGGGAGTGACGGTCTCAGTAAGACACGCCCACAACCACCGAGGATACTTCTGTGCGCCGATCAAGGCCTGCTGCACCCTTTTGTCCTTCGACATTGCTTCTCCCCTGGGCTTGGGAGCTTGCAAGGTCCCGGACTGGGAGAACGACTGGCGCGCACAGAAGTACCCTCACGCACAACACTGACACACTTTGTGCTAATCACTTATCACTTTGATTTTCTGTTTGCACTTATTTCACTGAACTCGAAACTTTAAGTGGTTTGTACCTGAAACACGCAATTCTATCCTTTCTCAAAAGTTAGTAATTGCGAAAACAGAATTACAATGTAACAGAAAAATCTAATGAAAGATAAATAATTCAGTGGCTGGAAAGAGACTAAACACTAGATCACTCTAGAAACGTTTACTTTCTTCCCCTAAAGAGACTAGGGAGAAGAGCAAAAAACGATAACAACGTTACTCGTACGCCTGGCAGGCTTGAATGAAACGTTTACTCTTTCTCCCTCCGTCTCTATCTCTCTCTCTCTCTCTCTCTCTCTCTCTTGACTTAGAACCTGAGAGAAGAGCCCAATCATATATATCGTTAAAACATATTATTGTTAAAGGAAAAAACTGAAATATTTCCCAAAATGAAAAGTTCCTTTATTAGGATTAAAACCATTAAGTTAAGAAAGAATGAACAAAACGCTAGACACGGTTACTCTTACTGCAACGTGAAACCGTGAAAACTCTTTCTCTATCGTAACGATAGAGTGCAAGTTGAACGTTCTGAACGTCAACAACTGCAGAGACAAAACAAAACGTTAGTTCAACTTTGAAAACAGTACTAGACTATCAAAGAAATTCTTTCAAAGACATTAATAGCATAATATGTTAACAGGTAAAACCGAAATGACGGGCTCAATGTTAATTAACTTCGGTACTAAGAAAAGACCGCCTACTATTAGGAAGGTCGAATATAAACAAATATAAAAATTAATTTTAATAAGTTTATAAAAAAAAAGGAAGTTAATCGAAGAGGCCTATAAGAGGCGGAGAGATATAAAATAAATCTATAACTTTTGTCAAGCAAAATTAAGAAAGAGAGTCTATACTCTCTTAGACACCAACACTTCCGTCTAAGGGAAGGGTCGGCCATTTAAAGGTGAAAAAGAGTTCATACTCTCTTCGTCACCATAATTAATCAAATTAATTCCAAAAGCTAACTAAGCTAATATAGAAGTTTCCAGTAAAGCGACAGCCGAAATCAAAGAGAAATACTTCACCAAAGTCGTGAAAATACTCCAAGAACATAAGCGTATCCCAGAACGTCTTGCCGGAAGCACGACAGAGGAATAATTGAGGAGGTGTCAACAAGAAGTACTTGAGTACCCGGCCACAGGTGGCGCTGGTAAATACACCCCCTTCTAGTATTGTGATAGCTGGCGTATCCCTCCATAGAATTCTGTCGGGCAACGGAGTTGACAGCTACATGATTATCGGGTAAGTTTAATATTGAAAATCTATAATTAATTTATAACGTGATAAGATAATTGCTAAAAGCCTGAACACACTTCCGTCTAAGGGAAGGGTCGGCCATTTAAAAGTCAAAGAAAGTCCATACTCTCTTTGTCATCAAAAATTAAATCTATCCAAAAACGAGTTCAAGATTTAAGATGAAGATAAAACACCTGCACTGCGAAAGCTCAAACCAAAATGAAGTACTTCACCAAATATGTTGAGTAAACTCCAGGTTCTACAGCGAGTATTGATACGTCTTGTCGTCAACGTCGACAGAGAAGAATTGAAGGTTTTGTTTACATACAAGAGTGGTATCTGGCCGACAGTTGGCGCTGGTGGGCACACCCGCAACCTTCATAGCGATCGCTCGCGAGTTTTTTGAGTGTTTTCTGTCAGGCCGCAGAGTTGCAGCTATTATATATTCACCGGCTAAGTTAAATATTTAAAATTCCTTTTCCAGGATGGGTCGTTAACAATCACATCAGCATCCTTTAAGAGCTTTCAGTGTAAAATCCTTATACAATCAAAGTCATCAAATTTCAGTCAGCATTCAATAACAGAAGGTAACAGAACAGTCAGCTGCCTAGGATAGTGCAAGACTTTCTCCCATCTTGCATCTCAGTCCTGAATTGCCTCCCGTGAGTCTCATGACCTAAATTTCACACATCCAACGTTCAAATGTTACATCGACTCATCAAGTTTTAAATGTACTTTAATTCCACCTACAACCTCTAATAACATTCACCATCCCTATATCAATCAAATTAGGAGTGACTACTGTTGAGTTTCTATCCATGACGGTGGTAAATATTAATAATTGTAGGATGACAAAACAACCTGTGACTGGTACTTGGTGGGATAAGAGAGTGCATGCAAAACTGGAGAGCGAGTGCTAACAGGAGTAGAGCACGTATAACCTAGTGAGCACGCTTGTGTGTTTAATATGATGAGCACACGTGCACGAACAAGTGGACGCTCTCTAAGGAGAGAGCGTGCGCTAACAAGAGAGAAATGAACAGTAGATCCTGCTCGAACAAGTGAGCGTACGCTAACAGTTGAGCGCTCGTCAGCAATAGCGAGTTGCGGAACTGGTGAGTTCGAGACAACAGAAGAGTGAGCACAAATAGGTGATAGTTCAGGCAAGTGCTCAAGACCAGATAAGATCGGCAGCTAAAGTCAAAGTGCCAAATCAGTGATGTGGCATGGGGAAGGTCTTCCACAACATACCAGTAGCTACCAACACCTTATTATACATTTAACAGCAGAGTTTCAATCCTCAAAGAAATCCTCCTACTATTAAAGGATGATGGTTTGTATTGAAGTCGGAACAAATTAATAATATTATTGAACAAAGTTGTAAATCATTAAAACAAATTAATGAACTGGGTTTTACCTACGTGCTACTGTCATACAAGCTGCACTTTTGACATCAAAACGTGTACTTGGGGACAAAAACTGAAGCAATTCTTCTAGATGAGCCATTTTCTAAGTAAGGTGCAGCTTATGATATGTAGTTTCTATGTCCAACACTGAAATTAAAATCAATTTATTAAAGTAAAGTATTTGAATCAATAAAGAAACCGCAACTGTTACAGTAGTATTTAACATTAAATATGAACTAAAATACAGTATAGTAAGATTTGAGAACTTAACATTACACATACTGTACAACAGTAGTATACAAGAATATAGTTTTATGAAGAAAAAATGAGAGATAATTCAATGATAAAAAGGCAGTGTGAAATACATTCCAGAATATCAAAGCTACAGACTCCAATAGACATTCATACATGCTTGCATGCTAGCAAAATCTCCATACTTAGCAAACTCCTGGCTGTAAATGTAGAATATATGGTCTAATATCCTTTACATTCACAACGTAATTACAGTACAGTACATATATAATAAAACACTGATTAATACCCACTGTATTATAAATTATCTTTATCACTATCATTACATGTATTATCACTAGCAAAGCTACAATCCTAAATGGAAAAGGAGGATACTAAAAGCTCAACAGTTCTAATTAAGAAAGCAGCCTTGTGCAGAAAAGAACTAAAGAAATAACGAATAAACTATACAGTACAGTTTAAGAGAAATAAAATAAATTATGAAATATATCAAGATCAGTATCAACAGCACAATAGATAAATAATACAGTATATAAACTATGAAATGAAACTAATGTCAACCTTTTCTACAGAAAATCATTTGCAACAAGTTTGAACCCTAAAGTTCCAGCGATTCAACTACCAGATTAGCAAGATCTGATCAAAGCTGAAATAAAACTACTGTACTAGAATATTATGTAGCACATTGTACAGCTTTATGATGGAGAAGGCAAGACAGTTAGAATTAATTGAATAACTAGTAGACTATAATGTACAAGATGGTACAGTCCGGGAAAATATGAATGCAGAGTATGATCTGAATTATAACAAATTTCATGAAACATACACAAAGAACTAACTGAACGACAGTGCCAGAGATTAATACCCTGATCAAGGATAAAGAATATGATAAAAATCAATAGATTTCTGTCAACAAATTAAGATGCACTTTACCAAGATCTTAGGAGTGGGTGTGTACAGCTTGTGGTCAAAGTCAGGAATGTGTGTTTTGCTGACTGACAACAGCTATAACAACTGTACATTGTTAAATCCAAACGAAAGTTCAAGCTTTGCTGAAGATATATTCATATTAAAGGATTCAGGTATGTGTTCATACAAGAACATATACCTTTCCAGTCTGCTCGAGATTTAATATATATATCTTACAATAGTATGGCACATTAGGGACAGGCTGCTCAGTCTTAACCATTATACTAACGAAACTAATGCATGATCAGAATGACTGGAGGACCAACCTTGCTTGTTATAAAGGAATGTGTGTATAATAGGTCCAAGCAACTATCACACTTGTGAGTATCCTCAATTATACTTTGCTCAATCAAATTTAGATACAAAGTGAAAAGCCTTTAAGCATTTAAAGCATTCAAATTACCAACAAGCACAACAGAAGCCTTTTTATCATCTTATATTTTAGCTGTATTGGTAAGAAGACAACCAAAGACAGAATAATCCTAGTCTGGATTCTGATAAAATACAACTACAAGTTGCTATACCTGCCACAAACTATATTGACCTGAATCTCATGACGTCCATATTCATGGCAGGACTTATGACAGGAAGGGTACTCAGTCCTAATAATAATGTCGAACACATGGTTCCCACCTAACCTAACATAGGACATGTATCCTTATATTTCTGTGGAATACAGCCCCAGCAGCCCTGTCCTTCGACCACCGTCTCCTTAGCTTACCTTAAGACAAGTTGCAACCCTGTGTTTACTTTCCAACCGGCTTCTCTTCTGAAACTTTGTTTATCAAATGTATTTCCTAGTTTAACCCAATCTTAAATCTTGAAAAGTACATTTTACCGTTAGAATGTTATTTTTATTAGTAAAATAAATTTTTTAATATACTTACCCGATAATCATGTAGCTGTCAACTCCGTTGCCCGACAGAATTCTACGGAGGGATACGCCAGCTATCACAATACTAGAAGGGGGTGTACTCACCAGCGCCACCTGTGGCCAGGTACTATAGTACTTCTTGTTGACACCTCCTCAATTTTTCCTCGGTCCACTGGTTCTCTATGGGGAGGAAGGGAGGGTCAATTAAATCATGATTATCGGGTAAGTATATTCAAAAATTTATTTTACTAATAAAAATAACATTTTTCAATATTAAACTTACCCGATAATCATGTAGCTGATTCACACCCAGGGGGGTGGGTGAAAACCAGTGTACAAGATTAAAGGCTAGCTAAGTATCCCATATTTCATATAACAGTTATCTCAAATAACAATGAAATAATAAGTACCTGGTAAGGAAGTCGACTTGAACCGTTACTCTGCCTCTTTTTTAAGTTCGTCTTCCTTACTGAGCCCAGCGTTCCTCTTGGAGGCTGAATCAACTCAAAGGTGCTAAAGTATATAGGGCTGCAACCCCTACTAAAGGACCTCTACACAACCTCTAACCCAGGCGCTTCTCAAGAATGAATTGACCACCCGCCAAATCAAAAGGATGCGGAAGGCTTCTTAGCCTACCGTAACAACCATAAAAACAACAATAAAAGTATTCAAGAGAAAGGTTAAAAAAGGTTATGGGATTAAGGGAATGTAGTGGCTGAGCCCTCACCTACTACTGCACTCGCTGCTACGAATGGTCCCAGGGTGTAGCAGTTCTCGTAAAGAGACTGGACATCTTTAAGATAAAATGATGCAAACACTGACTTGCTCCTCCAATAGGTTGCATCCATTATGCTCTGCAGAGAACGGTTTTTATTAAAGGCCATCGAAGTAGCTACGGCTCTTACTTCGTGGGTCCTTCAGCAAAGCAAGGTCTTCCTCCTTTAAGTGAGAATGGGCTTCTCTAATCAGAAGCCTTATATAATACGAAACCCCGTTCTTGGACATGGGCCTCGAAGGTTTCTTGATGGCACACCATAAGGCTTCTGACTGTCCTCGAATAGGTTTTGACCTATTAAGATAATATTTGAGAGCTCTGACAGGGCAAAGAACTCTCTCTAGCTCGTTACCTACCATGTTGGAGAGGCTAGGTATTTCAAACGATCTAGGCCAAGGACGCGAAGGAAGTTCATTCTTAGCTAAGAATCCGAGCTGTAAAGAACATGTTGCAGATTCGGTCGTGAAACCAATGTTCTTGCTGAAGGCATGAACCTCACTGACTCTTTTAGCTGTTGCAAGGCAGACGAGAAAAAGAGTCTTGAGGGTAAGGTCCTTGAAGGAAGCTGACTGGAGAGGTTCGAACCTAGGTGACATAAGGAACCTTAAGACTACGTCTAAGTTCCAGCCTGGAGTGGGTAGACGACGCTCTTTAGAAGTCTCAAAAGACTTAAGGATGTCTTGAAGGTCCTTGTTGGAAGAAAGGTCCAAACCTCTGTGGCGGAGAACTGAAGCCAACATACTCCTGTACCCTTTAATCGTAGGGGCTGAAAGGGATCTCTCATTCCTAAGATGTAATAGGAAGTCAGCTATTTGGGTCACAGAGGTATTGGTAGAGGATACTGCATTGGCTCTACACCAGCTCCGGAAGACTTCCCACTTAGATTGGTAGACTCTACGAGTGGAAACCCTCCTTGCTCTGGCAATCGCACTGGCTGCCTCCTTCGAAAAGCCTCTAGCTCTAGCGAATCTTTCGACAGTCTGAAGGCAGTCAGCCGAAGAGCGTGGAGGTTTGGGTGCAACCTGTCTACGTGAGGTTGACGTAGAAGGTCCACTCTTAGAGGGAGAGTCCTGGGGACGTCGACCAGCCATTGAAGTACCTCTGTGAACCATTCTCTTGCAGGCCAAAGGGGAGCAACCAGCGTCAGCCGTGTCCCTTCGTGCGAGATGAACTTCTGAAGGACTTTGTTTATTATCTTGAACGGTGGAAATGCGTAAAGGTCGAGATGGGACCAGTTCAGCAGAAAAGCATCCACATGAACTGCTGCTGGGTCTGGAACTGGGGAACAGTACAACGGAAGTCTCTTGGTCATGGAGGTGGCAAACAGATCTATGGTAGGCTGACCCCACAAGGTCCAAAGTCTGTTGCACACGCTCTTGTGGAGGGTCCATTCCGTGGGAATGACCTGATCCCTTCTGCTTAGGCGATCTGCTGAGACGTTCATGTTGCCCTGAATGAACCTCGTGACTAAAGTGAGGTTTTGACTTCTTGACCAAATGAGGAGGTCCCTTGCGATCTCGTATAGGCTCCTCGAATGGGTCCCTCTTTGCTTGGAGATGTAAGCCAAGGCTGTGGTGTTGTCGGAGTTCACCTCCACCACCTTGCCTAGCAGGAGGGACTTGAAGTTCAACAGGGCTAAATGAACTGCTAGTAGCTCCTTGCAGTTGATGTGGAGCGTTCCCTGTTCCTCGTTCCACGTTCCCGAGCACTCCTGTCCGTTCAAGGTCGCGCCCCAGCCCGAGTCCGATGCATCCGAGAAGAGATGAAGATTGGGGGTCTGAATGGCCAACGATAGGCCCTCCCTGAGAAGGAGATTGGTCTTCCACCACAAGAGAGTGGTCTTCATCTCTTTGGTGACTGGGATAGAGACTGCTTCGAGAGTCAAACCCTTGTCCCAATGAGCTGCAAGATGGAATTGAAGAGGGCGGAGGTGGAGTCTCCCTAGCTCGACGAACAGGGCCAGCGATGAAAGGGTCCCTGTGAGACTCATCCACTGTCTCACCGAGCAACTGCTCCTCTTCAGCATGCTCATGATGCAATCTAGGGCTTGGCTTATCCTTGGGGCCGATGGAAAAGCCCGAAAATCCTGACTCCGAATCTCCATTCCCAGGTACACAATGGATTGGGAGGGAATGAGCTGAGACTTTTCTAAATTGACTAACAGACCCAGTTCTTTGATTAAGTCCAAAGTCCAGTTGAGACTCTCCAGACAGCGACGACTCGTGGAGGCTCTCAACAGCCAGTCGTCTAAGTAAAGGGAGGCTCTGATGTCCGATAAGTGGAGGAATTTTGCTATATTCCTCATCAGATGCGTAAACACCATAGGAGCTGTGCTTAGGCCAAAACACAGGGCTTGGAATTGGTAGACAACCTTTCCAAAAACGAATCTCAGGAAAGGTTGGGAGTCTGGATGAATAGGAACGTGAAAGTAGGCATCTTTCAGGTCCAACGAGACCATCCAGTCCTCCTGCCTGACCGCTGCTAGGACCGACTTCGTCGTCTCCATCGTGAACGTCTGCTTGGTGACATACGCATTGAGCGCGCTGACGTCCAGCACCGGTCTCCAACCTCCTGTCTTCTTGGCCACCAGAAAGAGACGGTTGTAGAAGCCCGGGGATTGATGGTCCCGGACTATAACCACTGCCTTCTTCTGTAAAAGGAGCAACACCTCCTGGTGCAACACTAGCCTCTTGTCCTTTTCTTTGTAGTTGGGAGAGAGGTTGATGGGAGATGTGGTCAGAGGGGGTTTGCGGCAGAATGGTATCCTGTAACCCTCCCTCAGCCAACTGACAGACTGGGCGTCTGCACCTCTCTTCTCCCAGGCTTGCCAGAAGATCTTGAGTCTGGCTCCTACTACTGTCTGGAGATGAGGAGAGTCAGTTTTTTCCTTTAGAAGCCTTGGAACCTTTCCTAGACTTGCTCCTGGAAGAGTCTGGACGGGAGCTTCCTCGGCTGGGGGCTCTACCACGAAAGGGCGGAATAAACCTCGTAGCAGGAGTATCAGCCACTGGGGTGCGATAAGTCCTGGGGACTGAGGTAGCAACCTTAGTCTTACGAGCCGATGAGGCCACAAGATCATGGGTGTCCTTTTGTATCAGGGCCGCAGACAAGTCCTTAACAAGCTCTTCGGGAAAAAGGAACTTCGAGAGCGGAGCGAAAAGGAGTTGAGACCTTTGACAAGGTGTGATGCTGGATGAAAGGAAGGTACAAAGCTGCTCCCTTTTCTTAAGAACCCCTGACACAAACATCGATGCAAGCTCGCCAGATCCATCCCTAATGGCCTTATCCATGCAGGACATTAAGAGCATGGCAGAATCCTTGTCCGCAGGGGAGGTCTTCTTGCTAAGGGCCCCCAAGCACCAGTTTAGGAAATTGAACATCTCAAATGCTCTAAAAACACCCTTCAAGAAGTGATCAAGGTCTGAGAAGGTCCAGCAAACCTTAGAGCGCCTCATTGCTGTTCTACGAGGAGAGTCTACCAGACTTGAGAAGTCAGCCTGGGCAGAGGCAGGTACTCCCAAGCCTGGTTCCTCTCCTGTGGCATACCAAACGCCCGCTTTAGAAGTGAGCTTAGTCGGAGGAAACATAAACGAAGTCTTTCCAAGTTGTTGCTTAGACTGCAACCACTCCCCTAAAATCCTTAACGCTCTCTTAGAGGACCTTGCTAAGACGAGCTTAGTATATGTAGACTTAGCTGGCTGCATGCCCAGCGAAAACTCAGATGGCGGAGAGCGGGGGATAGCAGAGACAAAGTGGTCTGGGTATAACTCTCTAAAAAGAGCCAAAACCTTACGAAAGTCAATAGGAGGCGGAGAAGACTTGGATTCATCCACGTCTGATGAGGGATCCAGGTGTGCAGCCTCATCATCAGAAACCTCATCACCAGAGTGTAGCGAAGAGATAGGTAGGGTATGCTGAACAGCAGAATCAGCACGAGCTGGAACAAAAATACTTGTGGTTTCCTCCTCAAGACTCTGTTGAGGGAACACCTGAGGCTCAGGCTGCAAAGGCTGATCAAAAGAAATAGCAGAAGGTAGGCGCATGGGTGGAGGAGGCTGACTCCTGGCATGAGTGTCTGAACTCAAGAGTTGCGCTTGCTGTGTGGATGGTGGATGCGCAGTAGCAGGTTCCTGAGGAACGAGTTGAGGTTCCTGAGGTGTGAGCTGTGAGCGATGAGGTAGCGGCTGCGCAGAACGCAGTAATTGTCTCGCGAGTTGAGGTTCCTGAGGCGCAAGGCTAAGGTGTTGAGGTGCTTGCCTTGAGGAGGGTTGAGCTCGCTGCAGCGAGAGCTGAGGAGTCTGACTCATGGATGGGAGAGGTTGTTGTACCTCCAGAGAGTGTTGCCTCACTGGTGGAACTGCAAGTGGAAGCGGAGGAAGTACGGTATAAGCTTCCTGTTCCCATTGCTGAGGTTGCCTTAAGGAAGGCGGAGGGAGCTGCACACCACTGGAAACAGTCAACTCAGAGCGTGGTAAGGTATCCTGAGGAGCCTCAACATCGTACGCCTGGCAGGCAGTACTGCGGTTAGGCGGAGCGATCGCAGGAGGAGGTGTAACCTTCTCATCCTGACACTCACGCATCAAGACCGCAAGTTGTGACTGCATGGACTGCAGTAGAGTCAACTTGGGGTCGGCAGACACTAAGGTCTGCTGAGGTAAAGCCTTAACAGCAGAGATCTGTTGCGGCAGCACCTTACTCCTCTTAGGAGGAGTGCATTCAACTGATGACTGCGGCGAGTCAGAGCTGATCCAATGACTGCAGCCAGGTTGAGCTCTTGAGGTCTGGACTCTGCGTTTGAGTGGTCTTGAGACCTGAGTCCAACGTTTCTTCCCTGACAATTCTTCAGCAGACGAGTAAAAGACGGGCTCAATCGTCTGCAGGTGGGAGTGACGGTCTCTGGAAGACAAGCCCGCAACCACCGAGGATACTTCTGTGCGCCGATCAAGGCCTGCCGAACCCTTTTGCCCTTCGACATTGCTTCTCCCCTGGGCTTGGGAGCTTGCAAGAGGTCCCGGACTGGGAGGACGACTGGCACGCACAGAAGTACCCTCACGCACCACACTGACACTGACACTACTTTGTCACCTAAAGCCCACCTTCTCCTTATGATCTTGGAGTATTTTCACGGCTTTTGGTGAAGTATTTCTCTCAGGTTGAGGGCAAATAGTAGGTTCGAGGGTAGCCACTACAGGGGGAGGAAAAGGTAGGGGATCATGAGGTGAGGAAAAAAGTGAAGAGCGAGAAGAACTCCTCCTAACTCTCTCTCTCTCTAACTTGGTTGAATACTTAAGAAATCGGACAAAATCAAGTTCCGAAAGTCCGGCGCATTCCTCACATCGATCTTCTAACTGACAGGGCCTTTCCCTACAGTCAGAACAAGCGGTGTGAGGATCTACCGAGGCCTTCGGAATACGCCTATTACAAGACCTACATCGTCTATGGGGTGGGGCTTGTGAAATGTCAGACATCTTGAATCAAAAGAGTTAGCCAAGTGGGGATTCCAAATCAAGCAAAAGATCGTTAACCGTTAATCAGGACTAAATAATAGCTATCTAAGCTAATATAGAAGTTTTCCAGTAAAGCGACAGCCGAAATCTGAGAGAAATACTTCACCAAAAGCCGTGAAAATACTTCAAGATCATAAGCGTATCCCAGAACGTCTTGCCGGAAGCACGACAGAGGAAAAATTGAGGAGGTGTCAACAAGAAGTACTATAGTACCTGGCCACAGGTGGCGCTGGTGAGTACACCCCCTTCTAGTATTGTGATAGCTGGCGTATCCCTCCGTAGAATTCTGTCGGGCAACGGAGTTGACAGCTACATGATTATCGGGTAAGTTTAATATTGAAAATAATATCATTAAAATCGTTCAAAAAACCTACGACCACAACAGTAACACCTCTTACTCCCTTCAAAGGGGAAATGGCCACTATAGTCACCGGAAAGATTCCAAGCGAAAAAAGGCCCACACCCTGATGAAGTCATACACTACATCCCCTACAAATTTCAAACTACTAATGCATAGTCACTTTCAAGGGATGTCTTTTCACCGCTGTTAATGCGGGAGACAACATGATTGGCTATGACATCATCAGGGAAGGGGCTTATTTCACCCGGAATATCTGCGGCAACTCTTCAGTAGTTTGGAATGATCCCAATAAACACATCTCTAAATATTTAATGCATCAAAGTTAAACAGTTTCAATTTGTCAGTGTCCGAGGCAAAACTAGCATAAATGGATGTAGAGGTCGGAGATTGGTCCAAAACGTCATAGGACTACAAATATCTTTTATTCCAAACTATAAATGTACAGAAGTATCAATAAAGAAAATGGGAAATCATAGTCAGAACGTAACAGTTTCTTACAGTTGATATTCTGGAAGAGGCTGTTAAGCCTGTACATCCAGCTTGGAATGATTTACTAGGTTGGTGGTGGTGGTGGTGGTGGTGGTGGTGGTGGTGGTGGTGGTGGTGGTGGTGGTGGTGGTGGTGGTGGTGGTGGTGGTGGTGGCTATATTATAAATAATTTTACTATAATCTATTTTAGCGCTATAATTGTAAAGTAAATCTTGATCCCTCCATGCCTTATCTATATTGTTTTCAATTTCCAAGTAGACTGAGAGTCAACAACAAATTGTGGCAGCATGTTCCAATTGTTAACCACTCTATTACAAAATGAATTCTTTCTTTTTTCCAGTCTTGTTCTTTTCTTATAAATCCTCTTGGAATGTCCTCTGGTTCTATCACTTTCTCTTAACATGAACAGTCCTTGGCATACTTCCGGATCATACCCACAGGACAGGATTTTGAAAGTCTCCAACATGTCTCCCCTCGCCCGTCTGTAAGCCAGTGCGGGTATCTTCAATTTCCTGAGGCGCTCTTCATAACTAAAATTCTTCAGTGTTGGAACTAATTTGGTGTCTCTCCTCTGTACATTTTCTATAGCCTTTATGTCCTTCACCAGGTAGGCTATGGGGCCCATGCTTGATTTGCATACTCTGGGTGTGGTCTGACCAGTTATAGCATTACGGTATATGAACTGTGCTCATAAGCCTCCCATGTCAGGGGAGTAGATCAAAACAAAACTAAGTCAAATATAGAACTGAAAGAATAAAAGGTAATTTCTAAAGAACTTAATTATCTAAATCAATAGTAGCTGCTAAATATAGGCCATGCTCCATAACTCCCTTATTTTCAACCCTTTCGTTAAGAATACGGCTGTCTAAGAGGGGTTGCTATCCCCGGCCCCCACACTAGGTAAGTAGGTAGGGACATGGTTTGTAGGTTAGGTTAGGTGGTGTTCTATGCACACGGGAGGTCATGTCCATCGTTATACAAAGGCTCCAAGACCTATTAAACTGTCATTTCAAATACTGTCACTAACATCGTCCGTACTATAGTAAAGCCGATGAAGTTCAAGACTAAGCCAAATTTAAACATATGTTAGCAAATTTGAAAAAAAAAAATAAAGAGCATAACAAGATAAAACACAATCAACTTGATTATAGTTGAGAGTGCATGTATGATAGCAGCCACCTGCACATATGATTACGGCTAACTTAGAACTCGGCAATGTTGGCCCCCGTAAGGTAAGTAGGTAAGGACACAGCTTGTAAGTTAGGTTAGGGGGGAAAGTTGTGCTTAACTGATGTCAATTTTTAATCGGTTTCATTGTAGTGTATTACAGGGCGATGTAACCTAGGAAAACAACTACTTTTTCTTATAGAAAAAATTACGCTCTCTTCGAAAATGACACTCGTTCCCGTCGCAAATGGATAGTTTCAGAAATATATATACATCTATATCCTCCGATAATGGGGGACCCCCAGTGGGAACTCGGGGTTTTGGGTGGGGAAAACATACTGGGGAATCGATATATAAACGTAAAACAAGCCTTTTCTTCTCTATTCATTACCTTCTAGAAATTATAATAACCGGAGGAAAATACAAAACATTATATTTGAATAAACTTTGGAGGCGCCGTTGCAAAGATTGTGTCATGAAAAAATACAGTAACCAGTGCTGCCAACGTCCGATGTAGATCAAATATTATTTTGTGACCTGTCATACTACTAGGCTAGTTTAGGTGGATTTGTTAGGTTCTGGGCCCTTTTTGTACTTTTTATATATTGGGTAAAACTTATATGGAGAAATTATTTAAAATCCGTATGGAAATATCTATCATTGCTATCGTTAGTAATGTCAGCGTGCCGTTGGTAACTCTGTGTACCATACGTCAACGTTGGTAACACTGTGTATTATTGGTAACGTTGCTAATGTTATCGTTCGCAGTACATTCGTAAGAGAAGTGACACCGTACAACTTAAAGTTAGCCGAATTGGTTGATCTGTTTGTTTCCGATTGAAATGAACAGCAAATTTGGTTAAATCACGTTATTTACTATAGAAAAACATATATTTTCTGTTCGAAATCTCACCCTGTAATACAATAAAAAATTACCTTTTAATCCACAAGGCCGTTGATATACAAAGGCTCCTAAAGTTGCCTTAGGGGTTACCATTTAATCATACCATAGGCCTATGTACACTAAGACAAAAGACTAACCTAATGACAACTACCTATCTAAATTTAAAAACCCTATAAAAATCTCATTAAAATTCATTGTCAGTAGTGCCTGCGCCAAAAATGGAGAAAAATACTTACGTTCTGTTTCACGAGGATCAATATTGACAGTTGAGTGACAAACGACTTCACGAGCAATTCAACAATCACAACACGTTGAACACGAACACGTTTGTAAATAAGTTTGAGGCCACTCTATCCATTCATAGACAGATGCAAAGCTTCTTGGTATTAGCTTATAAGGATTTAAGGTTTTAATGATTAAGGATTTAAGGATTTTCATTAACTCTAGGCGCCCCTCTCAGGATATGAGAGTACATTACAAAATATACAAAATTATAATTTGACTTACAATAATAGTGCAAGATGGCAGTAAAAAGAAGCAAAGCTACTTCTAATCACATATCTATACAATACTGTACATATATCCGTATACCCATATATGCCATTTATAAGGGGACATGAGCCTATAAAAAACTAAAACATAACTAAAACCGTTACATTATTATTTTTACAAATTTTGCTAGATTGCACAATTCTCTTTAATTTTCTATTTTAAATAATTGGTTAAACTTTTTACTATTTGGTCTAGTGTAATATCTTTTTATATACAATTCTCTGAGGCTACTAAAACAAGGACACACCAGAGTATGAAAACTTTATTCATTGTTGTATTTAACTAAAGGGAAGAAAAAATAGAATAAATTGTGAAATATAGATACAGTGACAGCGTGTTTTTTTTTTTTAGTTTGATTAGAGCTCGTTTAGCATTTCCCTTGAAACAACTCACAATGTTTGTGCTTGTTTAAGTGGTTTCTTTATAGTACCTCTTTTCTTGTATTCATTTCCTCTTCGAAACAACTGTTAAAACTAAAATACCAACTATTACAGCAATTCGTCTTCCCCTTCTTCATTCGTTCGTTTTAGATTTCCCTACCTTATTTAAGTCATGGACTCTTGCGCTGGCAGCCTCTAAAAATTCTTGTTCTTGGTATGGTCGTTCCATTAAACTTAATTTGTTCTTTACATTATATGCTGGCCAATAAAGTAAGAGATGTTCTTAGCTATCCATGTTGTTTATTAGTCTTTTACTGACATTTAGCTCGAATGTTTTATCTGAATTTTTGTCTTATGGCGCTAGGTTTCTCATCTAAAGCACTTCAAACATATAATGCATATTTTCAAACTTAAATTTTTCATATATTCTCCTTAAAACTACTTTTTTTGGACTTAATTTACTCTCTATTGGAGGTTTTCTTCAACCACAATACTACTCAAATAGAGAGATCTAACTTTCTTTTCATAATCCAAATCATTCTCCTTCATTCATACTGAAAGCCCTACTACATGAGGCCAAATCAGATCATAGGAGAAGAGATGTAGTATTAGCCCACTTCACTACTTTCAGTGTTACTGCATTACAGGTCAGTCATCTATCTAATTTTCCTTTATCATCTACATAAATTCATTATCATCATAGATTTAATCTGATTTAATTCATGGAATCTGGGACTTATGACCCAGCACTGAGGACAATATTGCAGTTTGAAGCAATGACTAAAATGTTGGGCAGAAAGATACAAGAAAGGATGCATCAAGAAAAAAAAATAGAATACTAAAAAGTGGGTCACCAATGGAGTGAATACTCCCAACGTCCTTATTTTCAGGCTATAAATTAATTTTGGAACCATAAAAATGTTCCCATACATATTCCCTATCACTACTTTACTAGAACTTATAATTATTACACTTACCATGTCCATTAAATACTTTACCCAGATGAAGATCCTTTTTCGACCATTGTCAACATCAGGCGCTAGGTATAAGCATACCATTTTTCTTGCTGGTTCTTCTGATTGCCACTTCACTTGAATATAAAGTACAATCTAACCTTTGTATCATGCTAAGGTGAAGCCACACTGTCATGTGGATAACTATGAAGTTAAAGGCTAAGGGATCTCACATCATAACAATACGTCTTTACATTAGTTCTTTTTCCTATCCAGTATTCTGTCTCCCTAAATTAATTTCTGGGCTAAGAATCAATCTATTATCTTATTTTCATGGGACCCTACTTTGAACGTAATTGTGCAAAATTATGCTGTTGGATAGGATTAATGGAATTTAGGCCATATGAGACAGCGCTGAATGGCCTAAGCACTGAGGTGTCACTAGGGGAAAGACCAGCAATTGCACTACAAGGCAAAAGGCTAGAGAGCAAGATAGAAAAAGGAAAGGGAAAGGGGGGAAAGGAGGTAGAATTTAAGGATTAAAAGTAGGTGTAATAAGGGTACAGACAGGAACTCCAAAAACCTTTAACCAATGCCTATGGTATGCCAATTGAGGTGCACTGAGAACATTACCCTTTGTGGCCGGGGGTAAGTGGGGTATGCGGCAATTATAGATAATGCGTACGATACAAGAGAGAGCAGTTGTGGATGCATTAGACAAAGCTAAAGAGACACACCTAATAAAATAAAAAAACGACTTAGCGGGCAAGTCCAAAACAGAAGGATGACCTGGAGAGCGCGAGTAGTAGGTGTCGGTGGGGTAGTCCAACTGTATTCTCTAGGGCCTGTCACGGCCCTCCCCTTTGATGAAGGGATTATCTAAATGGAAGACTGCCTGTGAATAGTGGTTTACACACGCCCTTGTTAAATATACGACACCCACAAGGTGATCGCGCGAGGGTTGTAACCTCTACATTCCATGCTTTTATCTTTCTCTAGTATATTTAGAAGATTTATATTAGAAAAGTGTAAAGAAGGACCTTTTTCACCGGCCGTCACAGATCGACCCAGAAATAGATTTTTCCTTCGTCAAAATATTTTTAACAAAGCCACTAAAGAAATGAAGAATGATTGATTGTATGAAATATGGACATTATGGCCTCACACTAGGGCTGGGTGTATAGATGTGACAATCATTGTTTTGAAAATGAGCTAATGATAATTGTTCAACCTTTTGCACAAATCATGGGCATCAATGCTCAATGGAGCATAAAGATTGTTAGATACCCTTGAATTTTTAATGGTATTAGTATTCCAACTCCACCATACTTATACAAAGACTGATTTCATAAATTTCAAATACTGACAGATTCTGAAAATGTTTTGTTGTCTATGTTGATACAATAAGTAGATATCTAATATTCAATTATGAATGTATTAAGACTTCTAAGACAATTCAGTGTCCAGGTACAACTAAGGGAATACCTCCCTCTTGCACAATAAACTGAAAGCTAAGATGATGGACAGCAATATGGAAAAAAACAAAAAGTAAGAAGAAACAGGTAAATTAGAAGGGTAAAAAATGGTGCAGTTAGAGGCTGAAGGAAAATTACAAAAACTCTTTAGTGCCTCTGAATGCATTAACCCCAAATGGAACTTCTGTTCATTAATTTAATGCCAGTTACTTGAAAAAAAGATTAACCATTGTGCTCAATACTTTATTTTTCTGTATTATACAGAATAATATTTTGCATTACAGTGCAAGTTTAACAACTGCTGCCTCTCTCAGAGCTAACATTTTTGTACACTTTCTACAAACAAAGCATAAAAAATAATTACTATTTCATACATAAAAATATGAGTCCAAATATTAACATTCTAGGTTGTAAAATACAGGACAGTATATACAAAAATTAAGTAAGGTAGAAATTCTCTACATTTTTGGCATCTATAAAATGTATTAGCATAAAATTTGAAGACACCAACTAACCTGACACTCCAATCGTTCAGTCACAAAGAATGAAGAAAATGTGTCCAAAAACTTCACTCCCCCCCATCCATCACAAATCACATCTGGTGCCGCACACTAAAATACCACTCTATCACTGCACTATGAAAAGTCACCTGCACAAAAAATTCAATTCCTTTACTCAAAAGGAACCACATCTTGCGCCTCTCTGTAGAACACCATTCACAATGGCCCTATGCTCAATAAGTCATTTCCAGAGGATATAAAAATTAAATTAGTTTTACAAGTGTATAAAATATATGATAAATATTTGAGCTGTTATAAATATTTGAGCTGCCACCTCAAATGGATATATTGCACTTTTTCATTAAGCACTTGAGGTAAAGACATCATTAAAAATTTGACTAAGAGTACAATATGCCTACAGAAATGTGGTAACAAGATTGCAATATCTAAATAACCTTTTATCACACTTGCAGAAGAGTGCACAGCCTGTGAGATTGACTTGAGAAAAAAAAGACTCTAATGATTATCACCATGAAAATTTTCTTTAGGCATCACAAATCGTCTGGTATTTCAGTTTTACAGTTGCCATGAATGATGTTGAATTCTGTCGTACAATTGAAATACTGGTCAAAAATAGTCTGATAACCATGATTTTTCCACCAGTCACAGAGCTGTCGATTCCATCCACATGGCAATGTGTAGAAGAGATCCGGATGGTCGAAAGCTATGAGAGTATACAAGTCTTGATCGCCAAGATGACCATGGAAGCTATAATAGTTGCTCTTTTCAACAAGTTTTGCTTGCTCCAAATAGCTGCCTATGAGAAAAAGAAAACGAGTTAGTTATATGAGGGAAATCAAAAACTACATACAGTACAGTAGTCTATAATACTTTGGAATTACCTAAGAAAAAAATTCCTTTGCATACAATTGCTTTTCAGAGAGTAGCCTAATTTTCATTTTTAATTCAAACATATACAGTACAGTAATACCTGAATAATACTATACAGTAAATGCATACTTATAATGGATGATTTTCGAAGCTTCTGGATATCGACTAAAACAACCCCACTGTTGTAGCCGGGAAATCCCCCTTCACCAGGCGGACTACCCAAAAGCGTTTCCGGGTGGTTCCTCCTATACAGGGACAGCAAGTGCCGATATACTGGGGACTGCTCGTATGCCATCCCAATGATGTTAGTCGGACTGAAACGGGTAAAGTGTGAATGCAGTTCGGCCACATCCCCCTTAACCTGGAAAAAAAAAAATCTAAACAATTCCTCGCAACAATGAGTAGATAGAAAGGGTTTAAAAGTTATTCAAGGTTGAAGTTCTGTGCATATACAAATACAGTATTGGTATACAGTACAGTACACAGGTCGTCGTTGTCGTCGGCGCCCACTCGTGTCCGAGTATTGGGTTCTGTCGTTAGCCATCAGCCTCCTATCAGAAGAAGGGTGGAGGAAATGACAGAATGCCAGTAGCTGGGTATATTGTTTTGGGTGGTCGTGGCTTTGCAACGGCCACGCACACACACTTGGCCCACATCGTTTTTACCGCGGCTCAAGACATATGAGACAGGCGGCTTCTCTGATGTTGGTTGCATCGGGCTGCCGGGTTCTTGTTATGTCAAGGCCCGCCTTTTTGCCTGCCCGATAGGCATTGCCCTCTTCCGCCGGCGCTGGGAAGCTGTGCCGTTGGGATCTTGTTTGGTTTGGTTTGGTTTGATTTTGGAGTTTTCCTTCTCCTAGCCTTTGCCTATCTGAAATAAAGGAGAAGGCCTATAGGGGTCCAGTCTTGGTCTGGTCTCTCAGAACTGGCCTTAGTGGTATGGTTGAGCCTGCCAGGGTGGATAAACTACCCCACTGTCATTGCCCAGCCCATCATTGAGACACTCAAGCCCCTCTACTGCAGCAAAGTGCTGGACCATCAGAGGGGACAGTACACAGGTACTGTACTGTATTATAGGCAAGATTGGAAAATTGATAAAATGTGTGAATCAATACATGTAGTTGAATTTGTCTTGTATGGGATATGAAACACTAGCATTTCGTTCTTCAATTTTAGGATTACATGTTACATTGGAGTTTTATATGTCTTGGAACTAATAAAGTGAGTATGTTCCAATAACTTAAAGATACAGTATAACATATCTAAAAATGTTAAAGTCTGCACTGTAATTGTTCAGTGGTTACTTTCCTTTTGGTAAGGGTAGAAGAGACTCTTTTTAGCTATAGTAAGCAGCTCTTCTAGGTGAAGGACATTCCAAAATAAAACCATAGTTCTCTAGTCTTGGGTAGTGCCACAGCCTCTGTACCATGGTCTTCCCCTGTCTTGGGATAAAGTTCTCTTGCTTGAGGGTACACTCGGGCACACTATTCTATCTCATTTCTCTTCCTCTTGTTTTGTTAAAGTTTTTATAGTTTATATGAGATATTTATTTTAATGTTGCTACTCTTCTTAAAATATTTTATTTTTCCTTGTTTCCTTTCCTCACTGGGCTATTTTCTCTGTTGGAGCCCCTGGGCTTATAGCATCCTGCTTTTCCAACTAGGGTTTTAGCTTAGCTAATAATAATAATAATAATAATAATAATAATAATAATAATAATAATAATAATAATAACAGATACAGTATAAGATTTTATAATAATAATAATAATAATAATAATAATAACAACAGTTACAGTAGATTTTATAATAATAATAATAATAATAATAATAATAATAATAATAATAATAACAGCAACAGATACAGTATAAGATTTTAAAATGGTAAAGTCTATAACAAGGAAATTAAATGGATTAAAATCTAAAGAATGTAATAGAATAATGTAGGCAAATTTTAAATTTACTGAAAGAAGAGAATGAACCTGAATCAAAGGATGTTGACATAATAGAAACTGAGAAGATTGAGGAAGATTTAACTGCAACAACATTTAAATGAAAGAACATTCACTAGTGTGAAGAGAACAGTACTGTGTAAAGAAATAAGATTGCTAGAGCAGTCCATAAAAATATCAGAGAAGGTTGAAAAAAATGCTAATTTGGTCAGATGTTCATTTGACCAACAGCAGTGGAAATCGTTATAATGATGCAATTAGAGAAGTACAGTACAACGCAAAAGGCAATTGGACTTATGGAGTTTAACTATGGAATAGATATGGTACCAAGGAGCTAAAATATAAGCATCACAAGAACAAGTGGACTAGGCAAAAACTTGGTAAGAAAGCAAAGGTGCTCTCATGACACAAGATCTATAATGAAGACAGTGGCAGGTATTTCAGAATAGATTCAAGACAAATTATGATGACCATCAAGGACTATTAAGTAATGTCCTGCAAAGTAATGAAGGAAGCTACATTGGAATATAGAGTGGAGGCTACTGGAAACAGCTACATACCGATAAAATGAGCCAGTGTTAGCAGTGTTCATATAATGTTTATAAAATAGAAGGGTGGAATGGAAAGGAGAGGTCAGAAAATCAATTAAGCAAGAGTTTTTTGGTAGATGGAAACAAGAGAAAAAAAGTGTAGTCTTGAAGCTTGGCTATGTGGATAAGGTGGAAAACATGTAGAGATGAACTTACAGAAATATGTTATTTTTATTAATAAAATAAATTTTTGAATATACTTACCCGATAATCATGTAGCTGTCAACTCCGTTGCCCGACAGAATTCTATGGAGGGATACGCCAGCTATCACAATACTAGAAGGGGGTGTACTTACCAGCGCCACCTGTGGCCAGGTACTCAAGTACTTCTTGTTGACACCTCCTCAATTATTCCTCGGTCCACTGGTTCTCTCTGGGGAGGAAGGGAGGGTCGATTAAATCATGATTATCGGGTAAGTATATTCAAAAATTTATTTTATTAATAAAAATAACATTTTTCAATATTAAACTTACCCGATAATCATGTAGCTGATTCACACCCAGGGAGGTGGGTGAAAACCAGTGTACAAGATTAAAGGATAGCTAAGTATCCCATATTTCATATAACAGTTATCTCAAATAACAATGAAATAATAAGTACCTGGTAAGGAAGTCGAATAGAACCGTTACTCTGCCTCTTTATTTAAGTTCGTCTTCCTTACTGAGCGCAGCGTTCCTCTTGGAGGCTGAATCAACCCAAAGGTGCCAAAGTACACGGGGTTGCAACCCCTACTAAAGGACCTCTACCAAACCTTTAACCTAGGCGCTTCTCAAGAATGAATAGACCACCCGCCAAATCCAAGGATGCGGAAGGCTTCTTAGCCTACCGTAACAACCATAAAAACAACAATAAAAGTATTCAAGAGAAAGGTTAAAAAAGGTTATGGGATTAAGGGAATGTAGTGGCTGAGCCCTCACCTACTACTGCACTCGCTGCTACGAATGGTCCCAGGGTGTAGCAGTTCTCGTAAAGAGACTGGACATCTTTCAGATAAAATGATGCAAACACTGACTTGCTCCTCCAATAGGTTGCATCCATTATGCTCTGCAGAGAACGGTTTTTATTAAAGGCCATCGAAGTAGCTACAGCTCTTACTTCGTGGGTCCTTACCTTCAGCAATGCAAGGTCTTCCTCCTTTAAGTGAGAATGTGCTTCTCTGATCAGAAGCCTTATATAATACGAAAGCCCATTCTTGGACATGGGTCTCGAGGGTTTCTTGATGGCACACCATAAGGCTTCTGACTGTCCTCGAATAGGTTTAGACCTCTTAAGATAATATTTGAGAGCTCTGACAGGGCAAAGAACTCTCTCTAGTTCGTTACCTACCATGTTGGAGAGGCTAGGTATTTCGAACGATCTAGGCCAAGGACGTGAAGGAAGCTCGTTCTTTGCTAGGAATCCAAGCTGAAAAGAACATGTCGCAGATTCGGTTGTGAAACCAATGTTCTTGCTGAAGGCATGAACCTCACTGACTCTCTTAGCTGTTGCAAGGCAAACGAGAAAAAGAGTCTTGAGGGTGAGGTCCTTGAAGGAAGCTGACTGGAGAGGTTCGAACCTAGATGTCATAAGGAACCTTAAGACTACGTCTAGATTCCAGCCTGGAGTGGAAAGACGACGTTCTTTAGACGTCTCAAAAGACTTGATAATGTCTTGAAGGTCCTTGTTGGAAGACAGGTCCAAACCTCTGTGGCGGAGAACTGAAGCCAACATGCTCCTATATCCTTTAATCGTAGGTGCTGAAAGGGATCTCTCATTCCTAAGATGTAGAAGGAAGTCAGCTATTTGGATCACAGAGGTATTGGTGGAGGAAATTGAATTAGCTCTACACCAGCTTCGGAAGACCTCCCACTTAGACTGGTAGACTACGAGTGGAAACTCTTCTAGCTCTGGCAATCGCACTGGCTGCCTCCTTCGAAAAGCCTCTAGCTCTAGCGAATCTTTCGACAGTCTGAAGGCAGTCAGCTGAAGAGCGTGGAGGTTTGGGTGCAACCTGTCTACGTGAGGTTGACGTAGAAGGTCCACTCTTAGAGGTAGAGTCCTGGGGAAGTCGACTAGCCATTGACGTACCTCTGTGAACCATTCTCTTGCAGGCCAAAGGGGAGCAACCAGCGTCAGCCGTGTCCCTTCGTGCGAGACGAATTTCTGCAGAACTTTGTTTATTATCTTGAACGGAGGGAACGCGTACAGGTCGAGATGGGACCAGTTCAGTAGAAAGGCATCCACATGAACTGCTGCAGGGTCTGGAACAGGGGAACAATACAGCAGAAGTCTCTTGGTTATGGAGGTGGCAAACAGATCTATGGTAGGTTGACCCCACAAGGTCCAAAGTCTGTTGCACACACTCTTGTGGAGGGTCCATTCCGTGGGAATGACCTGATTCCTTCTGCTTAGGCGATCCGCTGAAACATTCATATCGCCCTGGATGAACCTCGTGACCAGAGTGAGGTTTAGACCTCTTGACCAAATGAGGAGGTCCCTTGCGATCTCGTAAAGGCTCCTCGAATGGGTCCCTCCTTGCTTGGAGATGTAAGCCAAGGCTGTGGTGTTGTCTGAGTTCACCTCCACCACTTTGCCTAGCAGGAGGGACTTGAAGTTCAACAGGGCTAGATGAACTGCTAGCAGTTCCTTGCAGTTGATGTGGAGAGATCCTTGTTCCTCGTTCCACACTCCCGAGCATTCCCGTCCGTCCAAGGTTGCACCCCAGCCCGAGTCCGATGCATCTGAGAAGAGATGAAGATTGGGGGTCTGAATGGCCAATAATAGACCCTCCTTGAGAAGGAGGCTGTGCTTCCACCACAGGAGAGTGGTCTTCATCTCTTGGTTGATAGGGATAGAGACTGCTTCTAGCGTCGAGCCCTTGTCCCAATGAGCTGCAAGATGGAATTGAAGAGGGCGGAGGTGGAGTCTTCCTAGCTCGACAAACAGGGCCAGTGATGAAAGGGTCCCTGTGAGACTCATCCACTGTCTCACTGAGCAATTGCTCCTCTTCAGCATGCTCATGATGCACTCTAGGGCTTGGCTTATCCTGGGGGCCGATGGAAAAGCCCGAAAATCCTGACTCCGAATCTCCATTCCCAGGTACACAATGGATTGGGAGGGAATGAGTTGAGATTTCTCTATATTGACTAATAGACCTAGGTCTCTGATTAAGTCTAAAGTCCAACTGAGGTTCTCCAGACAACGACGACTCGTGGAGGCTCTCAACAGCCAGTCGTCTAGGTAGAGGGAGGCTCTGATGTTCGACAAGTGTAGGAATTTTGCTACATTCCTCATCAGATGAGTAAAGACCATAGGAGCTGTGCTTAGGCCAAAGCACAGGGCTTGGAACTGATAGACAACCTTTCCGAAAACGAATCTCAGGAAAGGTTGGGAGTCTGGATGAATGGGAACGTGAAAGTATGCATCTTTCAAGTCCAACGAGACCATCCAGTCCTCCTGTCTGACCGCTGCTAAGACCGACTTGGTCGTCTCCATCGTGAACGTCTGCTTGGTGACATACTCGTTGAGAGAGCTGACGTCCAGCACCGGTCTCCAACCTCCTGTCTTCTTGGCCACAAGAAAGAGACGGTTGTAGAAGCCCGGGGATTGATGGTCCCGGACTATAACCACTGCCTTCTTCTGCACCAGTAGCGACACCTCCTGTTGCAATGCTAGCCTCTTGTCCTCTTCTTTGTAGTTGGGAGAGAGGTTGATGGGTGATGTGGTCAGAGGTGGTTTGAGGCAGAATGGAATCCTGTAACCGTTCCTCAGCCAACCGACAGACTGTGCGTCTGCACCTCTCTTCTCCCAGGCTCGCCAGAAGATCTTGAGTCTGGCTCCTACTGTTGTCTGGAGAAACGGAGAGTCAGTTTTTTCCTTTTGATGTCCTGGATCCTTTCCTAGACTTGCTCCTGTGAGAGTCTGGACGGGAGCTTCCTCGGCTGGGGGCTCTACCACGAAAGGGCGGTATGAACCTAGTAGCAGGTGTATCAGCAACTGGGGAGCGATAAGTCTTGGGGACTGAGGTGGCAACCTTAGACTTACGAGCTGATGAGGCTACAAGATCGTGCGTATCCTTTTGTATCAGGGCAGCAGACAAGTCCTTAACTAGCTCTTCGGGAAAGAGGAACTTCGAGAGCGGAGCAAAAAGGAGTTGTGACCGTTGGCAAGGTGTAATGCTGGCGGAAAGGAAGGTACACAGTTGTTCCCTTTTCTTCAACACCCCTGATACAAACAACGACGCTAGCTCACCCGATCCATCTCTGATGGCCTTATCCATACAGGACATTAAAAGCATGGCAGAATCTTTGTCCGCAGGAGAAGTTTTCTTGCTGAGGGCCCCCAGGCACCAGTCGAGAAAGTTGAACATTTCAAATGCTCTGAACATCCCTTTCAGTAAGTGATCCAGGTCTGAGAAGGTCCAACAAACCTTCGAGCGTCTCATAGCAGTTCTCCGAGGCGAGTCCACCAGACTTGAGAAGTCAGCCTGGGCAGAGGCAGGTACTCCCAAGCCTGGTGCTTCCCCTGTGGCATACCAAACGCTCGCTTTCGAAGTGAGCTTCGTTGGAGGGAACATGAAGGAAGTCTTGCCAAGGTGTTGTTTAGACTGTAGCCACTCCCCTAAGATCCTTAAAGCCCTCTTAGAGGATCTAGCTAGGACAAGCTTAGTATAGGAGGACTTAGCTTGTTGTACGCCCAGCGAAAACTCAGATGGCGGAGAGCGGGGAATAGCAGAGACAAAGTGGTCTGGGTAAATCTCCCTGAGTAGAGCCAAGACCTTACGAAAATCAATAGACTGTGGAGAAAGCTTGGATTCGTCCACGTCTGATGAGGGATCAAGGTGTGCCTCCTCATCATCCGACACCTCATCACCAGAGTGTAGCGAAGAGATCGGACAAGAATGCTGAACCGCAGAGTCAGAACGGGTAGGAACAACAACAGAGGTTTCCTCTTCCCGAAACTGTTGAGGGAAAACCTGAGGCTCAGACTGCAAAGGCTGAACAACAGACGAAGCAGAAGGAAGGCGCATGGGTGAAGGAGGTTGACTCCTAGCAAGAGAGGTTGAACCCAAGGGTTGCGCTAGCTGAGCGGAGGACGGAGGCGGAGCAGCCCGTTCCTGTTCCTGTGATATAAGCGGAGCATGATGAGGTTGAGGCTGCGCAGAACAAGGTAAAGTTCTCGCAAGCTGAGGCTCCTGAGGCGCAAGTCCAGGGTGTAGAGGAGCTTGCCTAGAGGAGGGTTGAGCTCGCTGCAGCGATGGCTGAGCAGACTGACTCATAGACGGGAGAGGTTGTTGTACCTCAACCGAGAGTTGCACCACTGGTGGAGCAGCAGGGAGAGGCGGAGGATGAGTGGAATAATCCTCCTGATCCCAACGTAAAGGTTGCCTTAAAGAAGGCTGAGGCTGAACACCACTGGGAACAGCGAACTCGGAAAGTGGCTCAACATCGTACGCCTGGCAGATGGTGCTGCGACCAGGCGGAGCGAGCGCAGGCTGGGCGAGCGCAGGCGGAGGGAGTGTAGGCGGAGGCGGAGGTGCAACACTCTCAGCCCGACACTCACGCATCAAGTCCGAAAGCTGAGCTTGCATGGACTGAAGCAGAGTCCACTTGGGATCGGCAGAAACGATAGTAGACTGAGGTAAAGCCTTAACAGTCGAGCTCTGTTGTGGCAGAACCTTACTCCTCTTGGGCGGAGTACAGTCGACAGATGACTGAGGCGAGTCAGAGCTGAGCCAATGACTGCAACCTGGCTGAGCACTCGCGGACTGGACTCTACGTTTAAGCGGTCTCGAGACCTGAGACCAACGTTTCTTCCCCGACAGTTGATCAGCGGACGAGAAAAAGACGGGCTCAATCGTCTGCAGGTGGGAGTGACGGTCTTTGGAAGACACGCCCGCAACCACCGAGGATAGTTCTGTGCGCCTAACAAGGCCTGCCGAACCCTTATGCCCTTCGACATTGCTTCTCCCCTGGGCATGGGAGCTTGCAAGAGGTCCCGGACTGGGAGGACGACAGGCTCGCACAGAAAAATCCTCACGCACCACACTGGCACTAACACTAGCACTAGGCACTGCACCGACACTAGCACTCGTCACAGCACTGGCACTAACTCCACCCACTGCACTCTTGACCTTCAGCTCTTTAACTTCGGCCATCAGAGACTTATGGTCACTTACCACTGACTCTACTTTATCGCCTAAAGCCTGAATAGCACGCAAAACAACTGACATATCAGGCGGAGGGCACACAGTAGGTTCGGGGGTAGCCACTACAGGGGTAGGAAAAGGTAGGGGATCATGAGGTGAGGAAAACAGTGAAGAGTGAGAAGAACTCCTCCTAACTCTACCTCTCTCTAACTTAGTTGAAAATTTTAAAAGACGGACAAATTCCAATTCGGAAAGTCCGGCGCATTCCTCACATCGATTTTCTAACTGACAGGGCCTGTCCCTACAGTCAGAACAAGCGGTGTGAGGATCTACCGAGGCCTTCGGAATACGTCTATTGCAAGACCTACATCGTCTATGGGAGGGAGCTTGCGAAATGTCAGACATCTTGTAAACCAAAGAGTTAGCCAAAGGGGGTTCCAAAAACAAGCAAAAATCGTTAACGTTATATCATACTATATAAAAGCTATCTAGCTAATATAAGAAGGATTCCAGTAATGCGACAGCCGTTAATCTGAGAGAATACTTCACCAAATATCCGTGAATAAACTCGAAGACCATAAGCGTATCCCAGAACGTCTTGCCGGAAGCACGACAGAGGAATAATTGAGGAGGTGTCAACAAGAAGTACTTGAGTACCTGGCCACAGGTGGCGCTGGTAAGTACACCCCCTTCTAGTATTGTGATAGCTGGCGTATCCCTCCATAGAATTCTGTCGGGCAACGGAGTTGACAGCTACATGATTATCGGGTAAGTTTAATATTGAAAAATATAGAATGCAAAAGATAGTGTCACAGGGGGTACTGAGGATTATGCAAGGTAAACAAAGTAAGGAATTTTCAATGGCGATGTTTTACTATAAGATTAAGTCAATTTACTGATTTATCCAACTGGCATCAAAACCATCATATATCATCCATGCCAACATTATAAGAGGTACCAACATTATAAGAGGTAATGGTGGAGAGAGAGAGAGAGAGAGAGAGAGAGAGAGAGAGAGCATATTGTAGAGGAAGATGTAGTCAGTACAGAGCTTTCTTTAATAAAATGGATGAGTCACCTAAGAAAACATCTTTGTGAGATCTTACCTTAACATCAATATCCATTAGTATCACTTTCTCCAGACCAGGAAGAAGTTTTTGCAGATGAACAGAAAAGAAGAAGAGTGCATCCTTATAATAAGCATGCCTTCTGGTTGTGAAATAATCTTGTAAAACCTTCACAGACTCTTCAATTTCAGGTATGAAGTCTTCTGCTGACACGTAAACAAGCTATAATGGAAAATGCAAAAGGGATGTAGTTATTAAAGTTTGCTGAAAACTTTTTTTTAAGAATTTTGTATCTTTTAAATTCCAGACAATAGTTTAAACTTAGTTCCTTTATTCAACATCACTCCTGTAACCAAGTCCACCCCTTCCAACCCCCGCTGATTTGTAATCTTACGATTACCCACTTCAGTTATCATTTCTTTCATTGCATTGTCAAAGCTCCTAACATCATTCTTCAATTTACCTTGACTGTCACAACCTTTCAGCATATAATATTAATAATGATAATAATAAATGTTCATAACAAAACGGATAGAGATACTTCGTGCCATTATTTAAACTCAATTAAACTCAAATGGTAACCAGAAACGCTACTTTAAAGTTTATCGTGTAATTTTCATCATTCTTAAAAACAAGTTGTGCAGTTCCTTTGGAGTCAACACTACCTTTTTCTTTTCTTTTTTATCAAATGTGGGCACAAGGCTCACACCTGCACATCCATTGGCTTTTGCATTAATATATCACATACCTTAAAGTACTGTAGTATAACATAAACTAGAGTCAAATTTCAATAATTGGGGTTTTTAGCCAAAGGATTTGTTCTTTAAAACATTAAATTTGATTAAAGATACAGGGAATTTATTGTTTTAATTAATTAAAATTCTAAAATTGATAAGACGATAAAACTAGCAAACATTAGCTTCACTAATATTCTACACAATATGGTCGCAATGATTTCCCTGATAAAACCATAATGATGTTAATAAATGATAAAAAGCAAACTTTTCACTTGTTTACTGGTCTAGTCTATTTAATGAGTGGCCTTAGCACTAAAGGGTATAAAGTACAGCTTCTATTAGCAATATCACTTTATCATCACGTTTTTTACAATTTTATCACCATCTAGTTTTTCTCAAAGATATCACCATCTCGTTTTTTTATCGTTATCATTATTAGATAAAAGGATTTAACCAGGCCACCCAGTGAATTTGCAATTAAGCGCATTCTAATCATAAGATAATACTATGTTGCCAACAGGCTATATTTACTTTAAAGGGACGCAAAGGCATAGTTTTCTGGCTTGGTAATTACGTACAAAGTTTGGATGTTTGTTAGCTAAAGTACTGTACTTTTTTTTCTTCTTCTTCTTTTTTTAAACATTTAGAAGATATAATTTTTTTTTTTTTTTGTAATTTCAACCAAAATGCTGAGACGGTATAGGCTACGACATAACATAAGCACACGGCAGGGCAACCCATTGCTTTAATTATGAGGCTTAGACATGCCTATGTTGGCCCTTCAAATATTTACATCAGCTTATCAATAACATTCCCTAACACAAGGTCTATCAAATTAGTGTCCTCAGGAGGGCACAGGTTTCTGGGAGCCACCTATGGAGAGTAATCTGGCCAATGCCATAATCATTTCAGTTGTAAACTAGTGTTAACTGGTTGAGTTTTATGATCAAGATGAATTTGGTGTCAAAGTACATTTAAATTTTAAAGCAACATCCAGGTCCCATATTACTATACCCATACACATATCCTAAATACAGTACTTTGAAGTACAGAGTATGAATACAGCCAGATTAGATATTAAGGGGAGATGCAAAAAGGTGACGTTCACCAGTTGAACTTCGAAATGGTGGCCTTGATTGTCCTCGGGGGAAGGTAATGACGTTTAGATATTCACTATTGCTGAAGCAATAGTAAAGACTTACTATCGAGGGTTAATGCTAATCCTAATTTCGCACGCGCAAATGCACAGGCATAAAATAAGGGGACCCTTTGTATATCAGCAGCCAGTTCCTCAAGCGTTCATTGAAAATGGGCCTCAACTAACCTTACTTTCCCCCCCTAACCTGAACTACAAGCCGTGTCCCTACCTACTTACCTAACGGGGGGGGGAGGATAAAGGCTCCATACAACCCCCCTTACACTTCCATATCCTAAGTTAGACATAAAATACATACAGGTGGCCGCTATCATACATACACCCCAATTAAGGTATTACTATAGATCCGGTCGGAACAATTTTACCATAAAAATAAAAAATGGTTCTCGCCCCTATGTCGGGGGAGGTAAGATTAGGATATTTACTAGTGAATGTGAACGGGTACATATAGGCTATACCAAGGATCACAATTGAGGGCTTACGCTAATCCCAAGCTTGTATTCGTAAATGCACCGGCATCAGAAAAAAAACATCTTCCCTGCCTCGCCTCACCTTCACATATCTGGAATCAAGTCTATTTGATGATTGGACTTGATTGATGATCTGGGAGGCGATGTGAAACCCATCCTCGTCAGTTATGAGGTGGAGGCGTAGGGGCGCTGATGACTGGTGCAAGAGGGATCCTACGGCCACTTTGAGCTTATACTGCAGGGGAAGATTATCTTTGGCGTGGGTGAAAATTAATGCTATGTCGAGGGGCGGTCTGTATAAGAGGTCATTCTCCTGGTAATCCAAGGGGACGGGTTCATCTTCCCTGAAGAGGACGTCTTCAGGTCCTTCGAGCTTCGCCACAAAGGAAGCAGACACTACATTTTGAGTCACTCGGTGGTCCTTAAAATTGAACAGAAGCACCAAACAGGCTGTCAGAACGATTAAAATGCTGCCGCGAAGCACAACTTTCAATCTGACCATCTTCCTGTCACTGACACATCGACGGAACTCGACGGGTCACGATTCTCACGATTATTTTTTTTCGATTTGTTGTGGGTTTGTCAAGGCTAGCGGGTTGCGTTCATTATCCTTTGAAAACTTATTATTTCTCTTGCGTTCGTTTGAATTTAAGAGGCTTTGGTATGCCGAGAGGATTGTGATTTATAATTATATTTATGTTTAAGAATAAGTGAGTTAAAATTTAAAATTTTAACACTTATTTATATTACTTAATTTTATATTTTAATTGAAAATCAAATATTTATTTTTCTTTTATATTAGTCCAAAATACCTTCGATGGATAGAGATGATTTCAGTTCGCCTATAAGGTGTTGAACACACCCCTTTTGTGTTTTGGATGCGTTCTCGATGACGCAAAGATGGGAGTACGGGTGTTTTTCTCTCCCTGCATAGTAAGAGGATGGCAATAATCAATTCAATACGATTACACGTTAAAGGTATTATCAAGGGGAAAATACCGATATTATTGACTATATTTAATGTCTTATTCCAATCAAAGATGCAATACGGCCAATAAGCCGGGTAATAATCAGGCATGAATTTTTTTGTGTTTGAACTCTTATTTTATCTTGAATTTGATTTTTAAGGCCTCTGAACTACAATTCCTGATAATACAGAACAGCATCTTCCTTTCATATAAATTATGTGATACAGTGATGATCCTTATAAATTTTGGGAAAGAACGAGAAAAGGGTGTTGAAAGATAGACAATGCATTCTATGCACGTGTCAACAGATGTTCAGTACACTTGCTTACTTAATTGTTTTGGGTTTAAATCCAACCCTCCACTGAAGTCGAGTGAACTACTTCTCGGGCGAGTCCATATTAATCATCTAAAGAATCATTTTCATTATAACTTATACAATTCTTTGATTGAAGCATCATCCAAATCATATTATGTTATGAAAAGTAATGTCTTTAGTTTCTTCTTAAATTCAGTTGCTCCCTTTAAGTCCTTCATTTCAGTTGGCAGTTTATTATAATGTCTAGGCACACAGTAGCTAAAAGACCTTTCACAAAATTTACTATTTGTTCTTGGTTCAAATAGCCTATGTTTGTCACTCATGTGTCTTATGTTAACATTTGTTTCTAGTTCTAGTTTATTCAGGCATTTTGGTTCAGTGTCTTGAACGTTAGTAAGAGTAGCTTGTATTCAATTCTCGCTTTTACCGGCAGCCAGTGTAATTTAATTAGTGCAGGGGTAACTCTTTTCCTATTGTGTAGTCCTTTTATTAATCTAGCGGCTCTGTTTTGTACTCTTTGAATTTCCTTCAGCTGATAATTTGGTAATCCATAGAACAGTGAGTTGCAGTAATCAATTCTTGAAAATATGTAGTGATTAATGAGTATGGCCATAGATTTTTCATCTAAGTATTTAATAATAAATGCTATATTTCTAATATGATAGTTACAATTTCTTGCCATATTATTTATATGTTCATTCATTGTCAGTCTATCATTCATGATTAATCCAAGATTTCTGACAGATTTCTTTAGGTCAATGATCGATTGACCTATTTCAAATTCTTTGGAAGCATTCGATTCTTTTTATATCTTTTTCATTTCCAAAAATAGAGATACTGCATAGCAATTCCTAGATTGAAACATGGGGCCCCGTTACATGAAAGCTACAGAGGTTCGATATATAAATTGGAGCCTTTTAAGTTTGTACAGTTGTCACGTCATCAGATACCATGAGCGCACACACACACACACACACACATATATATATATATATATAGAGAGAGAGAGAGAGAGAGAGAGAGAGAGAGAGAGAGAATTGTTTTAGATTTGAAGATAAAAAGAAATTCAGTGACGCACACAATGCAGAATTGCAGGGATCGAAGTGGCACCCTTGTACATTATTATTATTATTATTATTATTATTATTATTATTATTATTATTATTATTAGTTATGCTACAACCCTGGTTGGAAAAGCAAGATTGCTATAAGCCCAAGGGCTGCAACAGGGAAAAAACAGCCCACTGAGGAAAGGAAACAAAGAAATAAATAAACTACAAGAGATGTAATGAACAAATAGAATAAAATATTTCAAGGATGGTAAGAACATTAAATAGGATTTGGTGAGATATGCGGAACATATGATAAGGATATTGAGCATAATATGTCGTTGTAAATATATATACATATATATATATATATATATATACATATATATATATATATATATACACACACACACACACACACATATATATATATATATATATATACGAAAGTGTTGGTTCTGAAAAGCGCTTTAGTGGAAGACCTTTGACGATTTAAACAATGAGACTTTTCAAATAAGCGGAAAAGTTATGAATATTCATAACACTCAAAATAGTAACAACATTAGAATAAAAAGTTTATATAAAAAAAGAATAATAAAATAAAAGAATTCAGCTGTGATGCAAGTTGTTTAATGCAATGTTGCAATTTTGATGTGACCGAACATATTCGCTGACACGTTTAACCGTCTCTATTTAATGTTGGATGGTTTTGCTTGAGCATAAGCGACGCTGTTTTTATTACTAACTTCATGTTCTTGTGAAAATGTTCTTTGACATCTCATTATATTTAAAGATATTAATTTTTTTATAGCTTTAGAGTTTTACATGACTCGAAACTATTAATCAATGACTGTTTAGGAGAAATTCTATTGTTAGATTTTATCACAAAGATTGCGTATAAAATGACAAGCAAGGATCAAGAGTAAACATAATAAAAAATAAAATAAAAACATTGTTGCTCAATGTACATTTCCTCTTTGTTTGTTACTTTGCCTTCATAAAGTCTGCAATATATATATATATATATATATATGTATATATATATATATATATATACATATATATATATATATATACATGTATATATATATATATATATACATACATACATATATATATATATATATATACACGCACACACATATTGCCTGTAAATATTGATACGATGGGTGTTATAAAATTAAAGGAAAAATAAATTAAAGACTTGGGGGAAATTTTTGCAAGATTATTAAAGGAATGCTGCAAGAAGTTACAACTAGCCTACAGCACACTCCTTATTGGGTTTCGATTTCAGAAGCAGGCATGTGGCCCGTAGAGTATACACACACACACACACATATATATATATATACAGTATATATATATACGGTTGGTTATGGATATAGTGGAAGACCAAATAATGGAATCACATGGGGGAATGCTGGGTAGAAAGTCTTTTAGAATTATGAAAAAAGTATGATAGTAAATTTTTTTAGAGCGCTTTCTTCTGTTCTCCCTCATTCGCTGTTTATTTAATATTACTTTAAAAATAGTATATGCTCAGATCTTTTATTCTTTTTTTTTTATACATATTAGGCATGTGTAGCCGTAGATAAGATTAATTACTGTTTCATGTCTCATGTAAATTAGTTAATGGTTTTAGCCAGTAGAATTAGTTATAATCTAGGCAAATCTAAAAACGTGTCCATACGTCAGCATCACCACTTCAATAAAATTAATTGATCAATATTTTTTATAACACGGGAAACATTAGCCATGATACTGCGCAATACAGAATGCCACCACCCTTTATTTATTTATTTATTTTTTTTTTTGCCTTCATTTCCTCTCTTCTAGTTAGGAGGCCGTGTTTTACATAAACTAGAACAATTTAAAAACAATCTCTCCAACCTAGGCTGAGGGCTTGGTACAGTCGACTACCCACCGATGTGGTAACGTCTTTGACTGGTGAACACCAGACTGAGGTTCGAGTCTCGCTCAAACTCATTAGTTTCTTTGATAGCAGCAACCTCACTATCCTTGTAAGCTAAGAAGGGGGCTTGTTTGGAGGGAGCCTATAGGTCTATCTGCTGAGTTATCAGCGGCCATTGCCTGGCCCTCTTTGGTCTCAGCTTGGGTGGATAGGGGGCTTGGGCGCTGATCATATGTAGATATGGTCAGTCTCTAGGGCAGTGTCCTGCCTGATAGGGCAATGTCAATGTCCCTTACCTCTGCCATTCTTGAGCGACCTTTAAACCTTTAAAACCCGAGAGACATCATAAATCCTGATGGAAAGAAACTAATCGGAGAGATAATTGAGGATCAATTGAAGAACCCTTATTGAAAGTGCTAGATTAGCAGCATTGAAGAAACTTGTAACTATGGAAGGGAAATTATTATTATTATTATTATTATTATTATTATTATTATTATTATTATTATTATTATTATTACTTGCTAAGCTACAACCCTAGTTGGAAAAGCAGGATGCTATAAGTCCAGGGGCTCCTTAAGGGAAAATAGCCCAGTGAGGAAAGGAAAATAAAATATTTTAAGAAGAGTTACAACGTTAAAATAAATATCTCCTATATTAACTGTAAAAATTTTAACAAAACAAGAGGAAGAGAAATAAGATAGAATAGTGTGCTCGAATGTACCCTCAAGCAAGAGAACTCTAACCCAAGACAGTGGAAGACCATGGTACATAGGCTATGGCACTACCCAAGATTAGAGAACAATGGTTTGATTTTGGAGTGTCCTTCTCCTAGAAGAAATGCTTATCATAGCTAAAGATTCTCTTCTACCCTTAGCGAGAGGAAGAAATAAGAAGCTGGGGGTAAAAGGACCCAGAAAAAAAATAAGAAAATAATTATGGAAAAGATAGAGGAAACTAATAAAGAAAAGATAATAAGGATGAAAAATATGATAGGGATAAGGCAACCCTTATAAAGAAGGCATGATTAAATCTGTTCTAACTAAAAGCAATTTCGGGAGGAAATTCACAGACATGTGTAACTATACTTACATACATACATATATATATATATATATGCCTCTCTCTCTCTCTCTCTCTCTCTCTCTATATATATATATATATATATCTGTGTGTGCGTGTTTGTGTGTGATTTGAAAACATATCCCTCAGAGGAATATTGGTAGTTAAATGGCAGGACATGATTAAAAATGAGACTGTAAGAGAGATTAACTTAATAATATGAATAGGGAATTGGGGAATATGTGGAAAGGAAGAGTACCCCTGGATACAATCCAGTTTATAGCTCATGCAAAGAAGAGTAAGATAATACATAACATTTATTTTCATGCCCAAAATTAAGACAGTTGAAGGAAAATGACATAAGCGTAGGTATGTTGCAAAATCCTAGGGCAAGGCTTCTGAAAGAAGAGATTAAAGATACCAAACTAATTACCACAATACATTGCCAAAACTGATAACAACTGATTCCAGTGTTTAATGGGATAAGATTAAAGATTAAGATTTTCATTAAGAATATTGTTTATGGTACAGGAAAAAAAGCTCAATTACAGTAACGTGTCTTGCACTTATCTATTAGATGATAGTGCCCGCAAACTTATTTTGCGGAGTGAGCAGTTTTACGAACCAGGAACCAGCCACCAGGAACAAATCACTTCATTTGTGCCGGGATCAAAATTGTGTCGTCTCCCGCTCGCATACAAATGTAACGCTGCCCTTTAGTTGCTAAACCCATAGTTTAAAGACGTGATATGAATGAGTAATCAAAAGACCAGATATGGTGGCGAAAGTTCGTTGTGTAATACAAAGGAGACAAAGAATGAGTAAATGAATAAAACAGAAATACAGTTATTGAAGAAAATGGCAGACAATTGGAATAGGCTTTTAATCCCTAAACTTAGCTAGGTGAGTGTGAGACTACTGTTGCATCATAATTAAAGGCGCTAAATATCTGACAAACTGAACAGCCAAAAAGTGATAAACTCGATATTTCCCGTTTTTATGTCTCTCAGCCTCTTTTATCATATATCTTTTTACCTTACTTTGTTTCATTATAAAGCGAACCAAAATACGGACCGTTTAAGGTTGCTCAAAATCATTTCAGGAAGATAAATTCTCCCGTTACCATCAAAAGAAGAGGACAACGACAAACAGTAAATTTAATACTCAGAAACTTGCAACACAACTAAGGAGTCTGGAACGAGGAACGCAAAAACCGAGGCAGCTTCATCAACTAACTCCCCCAGAAGGCAAAAAGGGATTATGAGTTTAAGATTCTTAGTCTGACGTAACTTTGATGTCATCTTGTGTAACTTGAGTATCAACAATAATTGTAACTTGGGTAGTAGGCTACCCTTAGACGCTTTGCGGTTTAATAATCAAAACAGAATAGTGGGAGTTTCGTTAATCCTATAATTATATTTGTCATGTTTTAATATTAATCCGCTGACTTTTTTTGTCCAGTAATAGACATTAATTATAACATTAATCCACTGTTGCATGTCTGTAATACACTCATACACTCGGATAAATTGAGAGAGAGAGAGAGAGAGAGAGAGAGAGAGAGAGAGAGAGAGAGAGTGTCTGGTAGGTACCAATACCCTTATACTTGACACCTAAGCAATGTCTATGAGAGAGAGAGAGAGAGAGAGAGAGAGAGAGATTATCAGTGTCTGGTAAGTAGCCTACCAATACCCTTATAGTTGACACCTAAGTAATGTCTGAGAGAGAGAGAGAGAGAGAGAGAGAGATTATCAGTGTCTGGTAAGTAGCCTACCAATACCCTTTTAGTTGACACCTAAGTAATGTCAGAGAGAGAGAGAGAGAGAGAGAGAGAGAGAGATTATCAGTGTCTGGTAAGTAGCCTACCAATACCCTTATAGTTGACACCTAAGTAATGTCTGAGAGAGAGAGAGAGAGAGAGAGAGAGAGAGAGATTATCAGTGTCTGGTAAGTAGCCTACCAATACCCTTTTAGTTGACACCTAAGTAATGTCAGAGAGAGAGAGAGAGAGAGAGAGAGAGAGAGAGATTATCAGTGTCTGGTAAGTAGCCTACCAATACCCTTATAGTTGACACCTAAGTAATGTCTGAGAGAGAGAGAGAGAGAGAGAGAGAGAGAGAGAGATTATCAGTGTCTGGTAAGTAGCCTACCAATACCCTTTTAGTTGACACCTAAGTAATGTCAGAGAGAGAGAGAGAGAGAGAGAGAGAGAGAGAGAGATTATCAGTGTCTGGTAAGTAGCCTACCAATACCCTTATAGTTGACACCTAAGTAATGTCTGAGAGAGAGAGAGAGAGAGAGAGAGAGAGAGAGAGAGTCAATTTCAGGTAGAGTGGTCACCTAGAGGTATGCGTGAGGGGGTCAAGGCAGTGAGAGGGATAAATTTAAGTGGAATAATCTTCAACTATTGAATGGCCCTTATCGAGAAGCGAACCTAGTCTCACTCTATATTCGGCCTTGCAATTCTTTCGTAATCGTTAAAGTCTACCCATTCAGTGAGTTCCTTGTCATGTGTGTGAATGAATGAAACGATAATTAGTTTAGTGGTAAGACTGAATGACCGTGGGAATTGTTTTATATAATTTCTGTATCATATAAATAAATGTAATCATAGCGTTTGTTCCTTAATGAATTTACACAGCAGTGATCCATTGCATGCCGGATATGCGATACGAATTCAGAAACATATTTAAATTCACCCTCAATATATCACATATCATATAGCATTTACTGAATAGTAGAGTAGGCTCTAGTTTCTTTTTTTTTCTTTTTTTTATTGGCAAGACCACGAGAATGCCCTAAAGACAGTTACACTTGCAGCGTATAAACGCTGGAGGAGTTATCAGGGAAGTTGGCAACAACATATCCGGGATCTTAACGTTAGATTTTAAAGCCTATTTATAAGCTTAAAATTCCATCCACTACTACATCTCAGCAATTTGATCAATCGAGAGATGTGAGAGCGACGATATCTTGTGACAGTATGCATTGTGAAAAAAACAAAAAAGGAGAAAGTAAAATTCTCCCATCAACATCTTCCCGCCATGACCTCACATCGGTGCTCAGCTGAGAGATGGGAGGGACCAGCACGAGCAAGAGTCCTGTGACTGTGTTGAGTCCATTCTAGACTTTAGTTTGTAAGTGATCGTGGTATGAGTAACTGCTTCTCAACTGTCATTGTAACCGTTCGCCCCACATTCTTGTGGGTTTGATGTCCCCGCCCCCACTGAGAGGTACAGTGTATGTGAAAAAGGATGTGTAACGAGATTTGGAATGTGGACTCCGTGTGTTTATTTAGTGCTGCGATTAAAGGACATTTAATGCGACCTTGTATCCAGTGATTGTTTCCGGTGGATACTATGTATCCTCGCAATTTCAAACAAACGAGACGTCAGTTGTTGGTGAGACAATAACTCATATCAATAAAGTGTTGTATTAGTATTCTATCTTCGTCTCTCAGACTTCAGTGCGTCTTGATTTCATTGAGGACGAGGAACTGTTGATGTTTTTCGTATGGAAATGAAGAAATCGTCGTACTGGAATTAACTATTGGGATGTTTGGTGGGAACTGGAATTCTTCATATTAGCGTAAGTACTGAATTGCGTTTTAAGTGTTTGTAAGCATGGAATGTGCATGTAAACATGTCTTGGATTAGAGTTCTCTTGTTCTATCTTATTTCTCCTCCTCTTTTCTGTAATGATGTTACTGTTATTAAATATTTTATTTTGAATACTCATTGCTTCTTATATAGTTTATTTATTATCGTGTTTCCATTTCTCACTGGGCTATTTTTCCCTTTTATAGCATCCTGCCTTTCCAACAAGTGTTGTAGCACACACCAATGAGTCTGTGGTTGTAGATTAGCTTGTAATAATAATAATAATAATAATAATAATACAGTCCCCTTCTTATCACGTACTTGATAACAGAACCTAATCATCACGGACTTTGATAGGTTGAACCATATCATCAATGACAGTATTTCTCACGGTAAAAAAAAAATATCCTCCGATAAAAGAAGGAAGAAGACGAAGAAGAAGGAGGAGGAGTATTAATCACCACCTTTAGTATCTTGTCCATCCCTCCGTACTCACGGAGGTGAATCATGTGAATGAATTCATTGATGAGTCATGCAGAACAGGTAACCTAGGTGAGACATTTACGCTTTTTCTGTCTTAGGTTATGGCGTCATTTTGCCCTACGGGTTTGTGACGTCATATTATTATTATTATTATTATTATTATTATTATTATTATTATTATTATTATTATTACTTGCTAAGCTACAACCCTAGTTGGAAAAGCAGGATGCTATAAGCCTGGGGTCTTATGGCAGGGAAAATAGCCCAGTGAGGAAAGGAAAAAAATTGAATATTTTATGAAGAGTAACAACATTAGAATAAATATCTCCTTTGTAAACTATAAAAGCTTTAACAAAACAAGAGGAAGAGAAATTATACAGAATAGTGTGCTCGAGTGTACCCTCAAACAAGAGAACTCTAACCCAAGACAGTGGAAGACCATGGTACAGTACAGAGGTTATGGCACTACACAAGACTAGAGAACAATGGTTTGATTTTGGAGTGTCCTTCCCCTTGAAGAGCTGCTAGCAGGGAAAATAGCCCAGTGAGGAAAGGAAACAAGGAAGTAATGGTTGATTTCGGAGCGTCCTTCTCCTAGAAGAGCTGCATACCATAGTTGAAGAGTCTCTTCTGCAGTTCGCATGGGGAGTAATGAAGTAGAATAAATATGTTTAGGGATACTGATAAGCAAACAGATTGATATAGAAACGTATAAACAAAAACAAAAAAATAATAAACACGTTTATCTCATCATCTCTTATACGAAGGGTCGAGAAATCAATTATTCGAATAAGATTATAGAAAAGAACGATATTTAATATTCAAACCAAGTGAGATGTTTAAGGAAGAAATTCAAATTATGGATGGATGGAATGACAGATAGAAGGAGAACACAGGAAATGGAATAATTATATAGCAACATTCGTATGTCAGTCATGCGGTAACTGTGACGGTCTAGGACTCTAGGTTATGTTTCCGTGTTTTTATTGTTATTATTTCAATGCTAATATAAAACGGTACAAGTGATATATATATATATATATATATAGACCTATACCTTTAGTATAGGCTTACATACATATATATATATATATATATAGACCTATACCTTTAGTATAGGCTTACATATATATATATATATATAGACCTATACCTTTAGTATAGGCTTACACACACACACACACACACACATATATATATATATATATATACCTTTAGTGTAGGATAAGGTAATACACTTTGTTTGTAGACTTTATATTATTATTATTATTATTATTATTATTATTATTATTATTATTATTATTATTATTATTATTCAGTAATGGCTTCAATGTGTCAACCTTCTAATTTTGTTGTTATTCTAATTCAGCTGCATGACAATTTCTTTAAGGGCTGGCATCAATGTGTCAACCTCCCTGTTATTGTCTTTCTCCACAAATATTGTGACCCACCGTGGTCAAATGATTACTTGGCACATAATTTACTGCTTAGGTCAACAGGAAACAGTCTCGGTAGTAAACCCCCCCCCCTATTTCCTTAAATATTTCTCTCTCTCTCTCTCTCTCTCTCTCTCTCTCTCTCTCTCTCTCTCTGGTGAAGCAACTTAATCAAAGTAGAACATGTATTATTTTTTATAATTGTTCATCTTGTTGACAAATAAGAAGATAGATATTAAACACCAGTATAACATGAAATGTAAAGAAACCAGAAGCACATAATTAAGTAAACAGATCAATAGTATAAGTATAAACACACACACACACACACACACACACAAGAAGGAATAATTTATCATAGTGTCATCAAGGAATTCTCAATTTCCTCTTTGCTCGACATTCAACACTTGAGAAAAGCCCGTTTGACACGATGCCTCTGAAGTCTGAATTTCCGCTTTAGTTGTTGGGCAACCGTGATGAACTAGTCGTGAAAACACGAGTGAATAAGCTTCAGTGTGATGAATTCACTGTGGGTTTAAATTTCAGGAAGAGGAAAGTGTGAAAGTGGACGATATCAGGATGATAAATATATGAAGCTTGGAGGAATAACTCGGTTGTATATTTTGGATAATGACGACTAGGCCTAGAAGTGTCTGGAACTTTTGGGAACTTCAAGAAGGTAGGAGTACTTCAGAAATAAAGGGCCTCTTGAAACTGAAACTTCGAGATGAGCACGGAAACGAGAGAGAGAGAGAGAGAGAGAGAGAGAGAGAGAGAGAGAGAGAGAGCTCCCGATCAAAATAGACCCATGATTAGAAAATGCATTAGACCGATAACAAACCAAAATTAGCGATAACTTCAAACCGTAAGATTTTGTAGTCCATAGAGATGGATTTCAGAATCACGCCGCTATTCTGAATAACCGTTTAATTTTGAACGTAATTGTCTTGCGCTTGGGACACTCTCAAGTCCAATAGAATAATTGGTTTCAGCTGCATCGTAGAGAGAGAGAGAGAGAGAGAGAGAGAGAGAGAGAGAGAGAGCTCCCGATCAAAATAGACCCCATGATTAGAAAATGCATTAGACCGATAACAAACCAAAATTAGCGATAACTTCAAACCGTAAGATTTTGTAGTCCATAGAGATGGATTTCAGAATCACGCCGCTATTCTGAATAACCGTTTAATTTTGAACGTAATTGTCTTGCGCTTGGGACACTCTCAAGTCCAATAGAATAATTGGTTTCAGCTGCATCGTAGAGAGAGAGAGAGAGAGAGAGAGAGAGAGAGAGAGAGAACTTGTGAGTTACCCGAGAGAGTATTTCCGCTCTTTCGGTCTAAGGGGAAATACACATCAGTGTTGTAGCTGGTTTTACGTGTTCGTCACTTGTTATTCTCGAAATTATTATCATCATTATTATTGTTGTGGAATAATAAAACAGAATGACATGGAAATTTCCTTATGTTAAGAAATTGAATATAACATTCTGTTTAGGCCTGTATGATATCAGTGGTATGTGAAGCTTAGGTGATTGGTGAGAAAGAATAATTAGTTAATGGATAAAGATGTTATATAAAACATAGAAGAAAAAAATGAATATAAAATTCTGATCAGGCCTGTATGACATCAGTGATATGTGTAGCTTAGATGATTAATGAGAAATAATTATTAGTTAATGGATAAAATAGATGTTATAAAAAACATAGAAGAAAAACTTTATTTAAAAGGAGTCAATTTGATGTAGGTTTAAAATGAAAAGACAAAAAATATTTTTCACCTCTTTCTAATATCAAGTGAAATAATTCACAAGATCTTTTTAAAGAAAAATTAATTATTCATAGTGAAAAACGTTGAAAGAGAAGTCTAATGGAGATTAATGTAGATTTAATTTATGATGTTATACGAGGTATAAAACTGAACGAAAACATTGATATGCTAATCTCTCCATCGATCATCACGAGGAAATATTTAATTATGTCATTTGAAACCTTTGAAAAGGGTATTAAAAGTCAGTGAGTTAATTAATTGACTTGGTTGATCAATTGACATGTTAATTACTTTATTATTGTTAATATTACTAGCTAAGCTACAACCCTAGTTGGGAAAGCAAGATGCTATAAGTCCAAGGGCTCCAACAGGAAAAAATAGCCCAGTGAGGAAAGGAAATAAGGAAATAAATAAACGATATGAGAAAAAAAAATTACGATAAAATAAGTAGATAGTACAAATCGTTACGATTTTTACTACTACTACTACTACTACTACTACTACTACTACTACTACTACTACTACTACTACTACTACTACTACTACTTCAGGGAAATATATTTTAACTGTAAAGCATTTCCGTAGAAACGAGTTTAATTAAAAAAAAAAAAAAACCAACAGCTGGATGCGTAATCAACAAGCGTAGTCGTTGCTGTGGAGAGAGAGAGAGAGAGAGAGAGAGAGAGAGAGAGAGAGATTTGCTATTTTTTTCTTGGTGTAAACAATGGGCTTCCTGTTTTATCTAAGAATATTGCCCTCTTAGAGTGAAGGGTATAATTGTTTACCATAAGGTGCGCGGAAATGAGCGAGGTGATAATGATAACACACATACGCAAATGCACACACACACACACACACACACACACATATATATATATATATATAGTTTAATGCAAGATTTTGAAAAAAGGAAATCAGACAATGGTTAGGTTAAGTGAAATATAGAAATCAAATCGCCTGAAATTACATGTAAAAATTAGGCTATATATCAGTTTAGTGAAATCAGTGTTACTGTATGGACATGAGGCGTGGTATGACATTGAAATAATATCCAACAGATTTTGTAAATTTGAGATCAAAGGCCTCAGAAGAATATATGGAGTTAACTGAAAGGACAGGATTAGAAATGTAACCATAAGAGAGATTACTCGAGTGCCATATGAGGATGAGATCATGGTGAGGGGTAGATGGAGATGGTTTGGGCATGCTCTTCGCGCTCCCCAAGAGAGATTAGTTCACCAAACTTTTAAATGGGCTCCACAGTGCCCTAGAAGAGTTGAAAGACCTAGGTCTACATGACTGAGCATTATGAAGCGTGAAGTAGGAGATGATGAATGGAGTATTGATTTAAAACCTAAAGATAGAGACGACTGGTGAAATCTAACTGAGGCCCTTTGCGTTAATAGACGTAGATGATATATCATCATCTCCTCCCACGCCTATTGGCGTAAAGGGCCTTGGTTAGATTTCTCCAGTCGTCTCTATCTCGAGTTTTTAATTCAATACTTCTCCATTCATCATCTCCTAATTCGCGCTCCATACAGTAGTCCTCAGCCATGTAGGCCTGGGTCTTCCAACTCCTCTAGTGCCTTGTGGTGCCCAGCTGAACGTTTGGTGAACTAATCTCTCTTAGGGAGTGCGAAGACCATGCCCAAACAATCTCTCTTATTATATAGGGGATATGTATATGGACCAAGTACACATTACTCTTTCGGTAAGTCTATTCAGTCTCATCTTCCACCCCCACGAAGCTTATGTGCCGGGTAACGTCTGTTTTCGTATCTTAGTCACCCATCCAAGCATTGAACAGACTCAGTATTACTAACTTCGTTAATTTGAATTTTATTAACTTGACATCCTCAAGTCAGATGATATGCAGTTCATCTTTATAGTCAGGCCTTCTCCATCACGAGGTTCAATACCACACATTATTCTAGAAGTTTTATTCCTGCTATTACCAAGTTGTGGAATGATCTTAATCGGGGAGTTGAATCGATAAAACTTTAAAAGTTGAAACTTGCAGCGAATGTTTTTTTTTATGTAAACAGACTGACATAAGTCTCTTTTTATAGTTTATAAGGAGCTGTTTTAATGTTGTTACTCTTCTTAGAATATGCATTTCTTCTCACATACTCTATTTATTTCCTTATTTCACTTCCTCTCTGGGCTATTTTTCCCTGTGGAGCCCTTGGGGTTATAGCATCCTGCTTTTCCAGTTAGGGTTGTAGTAGTAGTAGTACTAGTATTAGAAATAATAATAATAATAATAATACTGAAAAAAATATATTTTTTTGAGCTACAAGATGGCATCATCGCACGGAATTATCACAGATCTTCAACACCGATTTGAAAATGATCATCTAGTTATTTTAGCAACTTGTCTAAGCGATCGGTTTTCGTCGCGAAGTGGCGCCTAAAAGTCGCGCCTAGAGCGACACAGAAAACGAGAAGAATAAATTAAAAGAAACTCACTCATCCTAGTAACATGACCCACCAATGTAAAAATCGTGTTATATGAACTAGAGAGTGTGTGGAAGGAAAACATCGTTAAATTCTAGTGTTTAAGGGCTGTTCTTAAGATAGGTTATATCTTTCTAGATTATTTCTGAAAATGAATTATTTTTTAAGCTATATGCGATGTGAATTATCTGTAAAACTATTTTTTGTTTAAAATTACTTAACAAATATAATTCATATAATCTATAAAACCAGTTTTTACGGAAATTGATAATTTGAGAAATTAATTTGCTCTTAAAATTAACAATTATAAGAGAGAGAGAGAGAGAGAGAGAGAGAGAGAGAGAGAGAGAGAGAGTGTGTGTGTGTAATAGTGAAAATTCTTCCGTAACGATAATATTGAACTATATTTTAATACATCCTAGAAAAGAATTCGATAAAAATCGAAACTCTCAGAAGAATGATTCAAAATCTTTACAGAGTGTAATAGGCAAGTGACTGGTATTCTATAAGTGATCACATTCTTAAAATACCGTCCTCCACCAATATAAGATCGCAAGAGCCAAGATGGCGGTCAGTGATAACCACTTCACTTAAAAGGGGACGAACTTGGAGTACTAAATAGCACTTGACTAATCAAACGCAACTTGAACGGCGATACATCACCTACGAAACTGCTTTGTGAATGGTTTGTCAGGGCACAGAGAATGCTGGTTGGGACTAGGCTTACATGATACAGAGAAGGCTGGTTGGCAACTAGGCTTACAAGATACAGAGAAGGCTGGTTGTCAGGCCACAGAGAAGGCTGGATGGTACTAGACTTCCATGCTATACTCCTCTGGTTGGCACTAGGCTTACAGGCTACAGAGAAGGCTGGTTGGTGCTATGCTTACAGGCCATAGAGAAGCCTGGTTGGTACTAGGTTTACAGGCTACAGAGAAGGCTGTTGGTGCTATGCTTACAGGCCATAGAGAAAGTTGGTTGGTACTAGGACTTACAAGTCATAGAGAACGCTGGTTGATACTAGGCTTACAGGATACAGAAAAGGCTGGTGGGCAACTAGGCTTACAGGCTACAGAGAAGGCTGGGTGTCAGGCCACAGAGAAGGCTGGGTGGTACTAGACTTACATGTTATACTACTCTGGTTTGCGCTAGGCTTACAGGCTACAGAGAAGGCTGGTTGGTGCTATGCTTACAGGCCATAGAGAAGCCTGGTTGGTACTAGGCTTACAGGCTACAGAGAAGGCTGTTGGTGCTATGCTTACAGGCCATAGAGAAGCCTGGTTGGTACTAGGCTTACAGGCTACAGAGAAGGCTGTTGGTGCTATGCTTACAGGCTATAGGCAAGCCTGGTTGGTACTAGGCTTACAGACTACAGAGAAGGCTGGTTGGTGCTATGCTTACAGGCCATAGAGAAAGTTGGTTGGTACTAGGACTTACAGGTCATAGAGAAGGCTAGTTGGTACTAGGCTTACATGGTATAGAGAAGGCTAGTTGGTACTAGGCTTAGAGGCTACAGAGAATGCTGGTTGGTGCTATGCTTACAGGCCATAGAGAAGGCTGGTTGGTACTAGGCTTACTGGTCATAGAAAAGGTTGGTTGGAGGCTTACTGGTCATAGAAAAGGTTGGTTGGAGGCTTAAAGGCCACAGAGAAGGCTGTTAGGTTTACAGGCTTTGGATGCGCGCTGTGATTTATTTTTGAGATTGCCCTTGTCCTGAGATGGAAAGTTTAAGCCGGAAACTTAATCTCCCCCATATAATAAAGGTCAAGTCTCTCTCTCTTCATATATATATATATATATATATATATATTTCTGTCACGCTCACGCTCAGCGGCAAAAGTTATAACTCCTTGGTGTCTCAATATCCCTTGGTTAGGGGGAGAGGGAGTAGTTATACCCTAGTGAGAGGGGTTATAGTTAGGAAGGGGGAGAGGGTGGGAAGGGTTGAACCTGTCTGTTCATATCTATCTAAATACTTATACATAATTTTTGAGGGTTCGCGCACTCAAGTAAGAAATACTGACTGATAATACCTGTGAAATTAGCCCCTGGTCACATAGCCGCGTTTGAAAAAGGCCTAGATCATTTAGCTTTTTTTGCTTTTTGAAGGCTGTTTTGGTCTAATATTTCGGTGTAGCTGTACCAGTAAATTTGCATACCGAATAGTTTTAATGTTTTTTTTTTTTTTTTCAACGTGGGGAATTTAGAGTTGTTGTAATTTCCAGTTTCATATCAATGAGATTTATATTATGTGTTGAGAGAGAGAGAGAGAGAGAGAGAGAGAGAGAGAGAGAGAGTTTATTTGAGAAAATCTCACATGACGATAGCTAGCAACAACAAAAGAGTCGTACGACGACTGAGTAAAAAGTTTTTATCGTGATCAGTTTAACTCGGATAAATTGATAATCATTCTTCATCGTGTATGCATAAATGAAAGATATTGAATGCTTGAACACACTCACGCACACACTTTTTACTATCTATCCATGTAAATATATTGTAAAACAGCATAGCTCAAATCTGGGCCACCCCTATCTGTCTTTTCAGGGATTCTCTGCTTCGCAAACAGGATGTTGTGGACAGGATGGGAGGGAGGGATTTGCTCTCATTTACAAAAACATAATTACTTTAATGACTAACTTCGTCGTGGTGCTTTTCCTGTGCAGAAATTAGTTGAAAGATGTAGTTTCATGCAAACGCATGCTTTAAGAACAATCGCTTCGGTCTAAGGTCGGGCAGTTGTGAATGCGTCAGCTATCTTCTTGGTGTAAAGGTTGGCTTTATTTTGTTAGGTTCCATGTTTTTCGTATCTCACTCCACAACACCATGATTGTGTGTACACTACTAAATTCTCATTTCTCACCGATATCCCTACATTAAGGGGTAGGTTGCCTGATGCCGACCTCTCCAGTGCCTTCTATCAAAGGCATCCTCTTCCACCATACTTCTCTCCATATCATCCTTCACCTTATCTCGCCATGTAATCTCTGCCTCCCTCTTGATATTCTCCCTTTTACAGGTTCCTCATGAGCTCTCCTCACTCCCTTCAATCATAAATCCTCAACACGTGTCCACGCCGTCTCAGTCGTGATACTCTTAGTACCTCTGTAGTCTTTACTACGCCTGCCACATTCTTACTAAATACGTAGGTGGAAAGCGCTGCATTATTCAGAAAGCTCATTGTCATTATAATAACTTTCGGCACAAAAAGATAACTTGCTTACTTTGACACTTCTTCGGTAGGTGATTCTAGCTTCCTTAATTATATGCCACTGCTTATAGTAATTTCAAATTGCACTTTTGCATAACTCAAAATTCAAAACATTTATAATTTTTATTCTTGTTGTTATAATTTTCGTGCAAGTCTAACATGTTCGACCTTTTCTTCAATACTATTCCTCAGTGTCTCATATAATCCTATCTGCTCCTACCATTTACAAATCTCAAATTTGTCTTATCTGCTTTCTTTTATTCTGTTTCTTTTAATTCAAGTTATCACTTTACCTTCAACTTATTTCAAGAGATTTTCATGATATCCTACCTTTTCATTTTAAATATACTTTTTTCATATTTCCAAAATACTTTTTACCCAGCTCTCCGTACGTGGTTCACTTATTTGATCTTCCACTATACCTGTTAACAACTGTTCATCTGATGTGAAGAAGTGAAACAATAACATCACCTCTTTATGATCAATTCTTTACTGGCCATATACCCGTTTCTGCTACCAATTCCCAATAAGGTGTAGATTTGGGTTCTTAAACATTCCTTTAAACAATAACACCACCACGTTTCAATATTTGCAAATGCAGCTACTGCTTCATGTATCTTTATTCTCACCTGCGATGCCAATTCTCTTACTTTGTTAACTTCTTGCACCCTATATATAATTCTAAATTTACTTCCATTTTGCTTATGCTAAGACTATGGTCTCATTTTCCTAGCACTGGTCTCGTAAATATTTATGTTCTCTTGCTAAGATTAAATTCCCCAAGTTCTTCCATATTGCGACAGTGGCGAAGGACATTTCCTGCTACTACTACTACTACTACTACTACTACTACTACTGACGCAGCTTCTGCTGATCTGTAATATCAACCAGAAATACTACTGTTAGCTAATGCTCTTCCCAAGGATCATCACAAGGTAGTTTTACATTTTAAAAGTAGTTAGGCTACTACTACTACTACTACTACTACTACTACTACTACTACCACGGCAATTTTTTGTTACGATAAAGAACATGTTGCTACCATCAATACTTTGCTTTAAGACAGCAAAGATATAACAATTATTACTATAACCGCTACGACCTTTATGTAGAGACAAAGTATTATACTATAATAATATGCTCAGTTCTGTAACAGATAAAAGACTACTAGTACTGCTACTACTGTTCTTTGACGTAATGAAAGAGATAGCTGTTGCTTCATATGCCAAGATGGACGTGAACAGTGACAAAGAAGTAAAAGTTCAACCTAAGAAGCAGTGACATGGTTTCTGGGAAGAGATACAGCATATCCCTAGGATCGAGTCATTTGCTTTTATTCCGTTAGATTATTCTAGGCCTAGGGTCTGACTGCAGATAGAAATAAAAATTCTATCTCAGTATAACGTAATATTGTCAAAAACATCGTAATTGAGAGAGAGAGAGAGAGAGAGAGAGAGAGAGAGAGAGGATGTTCGATTTCCCTAACGTGAAAATTGAGAGAGGATGAACTATATGCCTAATACATGAAAACAAGGAGAGAGAGAGAGAGAGAGAGAGAGAGAGAGAGAGGGGGGGGATGTTTGATGTTCCTAACATGAAAATTGAGAGCAAGAGGATGTTCGATATGCTTACTAGATGAAAAAAACACACACAGAGAGAGAGAGAGAGAGAGAGAGAGAGAGAGAGATTGTCCTTGTGAGCGTATGCATTTACTGTTAAACGTAAGACAACAATTCTCCACAGGTATTTCAAGAGATACATATACGTCTAATACAATCTTTGATCTCTCATAATGTTTTTTCCTATTCTCTGCATATAAATTAGCGTTTGTCGGTGTAGGTCAGCCGACAAACGTGCGATGTATGTTAAAGAGATTCTTCGTACCGTAGTGCAGACAGGGTTGCCAGGTTGGCCTTTTTCAGGCCAAACACTTCAAAATTTGGCTTTTTCTTAAATTGGTTGGCCGCTAGCTATATCATAAAAAGAAAGTTTGGCCTAAATGTTATATTTTTGGCAATGTTTTATTAATGGGTTGGCCTTTAAAAGCTTCTGTTGATTAGAAGTTGGTCTTTTCTCACTTAGAAAAACTGGCAACCCTGAGTGCAGATTCGCCACCGAACAGGTCGGGAGAGTTGATTAGTGACGTAGAAGTTAAACCGGTTTCTAGTCTGGAGCGAGTAGTAACTAGTTTGGTGATGCGTAAAGAAAAATAATAAGTATTTCTTTGGATTTTAGGAAGATTTGGCTTCTGGAAGATCTGTGGTTTGGAAAACATGGAGTCTAGCCAGTAGGTGGTAATAGACCTATGTCGCATTAAACTTTAGAATGGGTATATATGATTTACTTTTTATATTGAATATTTTTTATCATTAGACTATCTCATAGCTAGTTTATTTATTTCCTTCTTTCCTTTCCTCACTGGGCTTTTTTTCCGTGTTGGAGCCTTTGGGAATAATTATAGCATCCTGCGTTTCCAACTAGGGTTGTAGGCTTGTAGCTCAGCTTGTAATAAAGATAATGGCTTATAAAGTACTGAACGTTACATATTCAAGTAGGCTTACTTATTTGAAAAATAGGATTTTTACATTTGTCTCCAAATGATTCAGTCTAATAAAAAAAAATTGTCTTTTATTTCTATATTTTTTCTTTTCATTGTCAATTAATCCTACTTTGTTCCCGAACCAAATTACATTTATGTAATTATCTTTAGTGTTGTACTTTTATCTTTTTTTCTGAGTAATATTAGAAAATCTAGTTTTAAAAATCTTTACTGTAAACCTAAGGTATAATTCTCATAACTTCCTATAGTCAATTCTTGAGGCAGAATTGCACCGACTCGCCGGGGTGCCCTTTTAGCTCGGAAAAGTTTCGCTGATTGGTTGAACAAGAATATTCTAACCAATCAGATAGCAGGAAACTTTTCCTAACTAAAAGGGCACCGCTGCGAGTCCGTGCAAATGCGCCTCATTAAAAAAATTGAGTATAGTAGATTTAATAACGTGAGCCAAATGCATTGGACTTTCATTTTTGTTCATAATGTGAACTAGAAGATCAAGGCTTATTCAAAACCCAACTTTTAGTTAGAGTTCAGTAGTTAATTTTACAAAGTTCCAAGTTTAGTTCCATGTATGAAAGGTAGGCCTATGCTGCTTGCAACTCGAAATTTTAATCAAAGTCACTCTAGGCCTACATTTGATTATATTCCTTTTCTAAATTACTAACCTAAACAATACGTTGTAGTAAAAAAAAAAACTAACAGCTATTTCTAGTACAGTGTAGGACAAAGGCTTCAGACATGTTATTAGCCATGTCTGGGGTTTAGCCATTTTCATCATTGCGCTGACCAATTTTGGTGATGGTGGGAAACTTTTGTTTGATCGTTCCAGCAAGCCAACCTAGCATGGGTGGTCCTGACTAGTACAGCTTTGCTGATCATGGCAATACGCAAACCCTTTCATTATTATTATTATTATTATTATTATTATTATTATTATTATTATTATTATTATTATTATTATTATTTGCTTAGCTACAACCCTAGTAGGAAAATCAGAATACTATAAGCTCGAGGGCTCCAACAGGGAAAATAACCCAGTTAGGAAAGGAAATAAGGAAACTACAAGAAAAGTTAATTAACAACTGATATAAAATGTTTTAAGAACAGTAGCATGAAAATAAGCATTTCATATATAAACTAAATATAACTCTATTATTATTATTATTATTATTATTATTATTATTATTATTATTATTATTATTATTACCCTATAATCCCAAAGGGCTCCAACAGGGAAAATAGCCCAGTGAGGAAAGGAAATAAGGATATAAGTAAAGCATATGAGAAGTAATGAATAATTAAAATAATATATTTTAAAAACAGTAACAACATTAAAACAGAGCTATAATATATAAACTTTCAAAGGAGACATATGTCAGCCTGTTCAACATACAAACATTTGCTGCAAATTTGAATGTTTGAAGTTCTACAACCGATAAACTTATGGTGTTTTGTCAAGTCCAGTGATGAAATTCTCTTCTAGTTTTTATCTTTCTATAAGAAGCCACTCCCCGGGATGGCGGCTTGCGCCACTGCCATACTCCTCTCGCTGATTGGCTGTGGGGTCGTGACGTCATTCAGGTTTATCTTGTCATTCTTGAAACTAACTGATCCTTTACGTCATTCTATTCGTACTGGAATGTTGCGTCATTTTTATGCATGCCTATAAGATTCTCTCTCTCTCTCTCTCTCTCTCTCTCTCTCTCTCTCTCTCTAACGAAAAGTATGCGAAGGACTTCCACATTCGTACCAGAATGCTTCATGCGAATACTATGTAGAGAATGACTCGCATATGTCTTGTTTAGAGAGAGAGAGAGAGAGAGAGAGAGAGAGAGAGAGTGTGTGTGTGTGTAGGCATATACTGTTTCACTCCACAGTTCGAGCTGAGCTGAAGTCAAGTAAGCATGATCTTTAACTTTTCCTAGATCGTAACATTTACAAATTCGAAGAAGAGGAGGCAGGAAATTTTGGATGAAAGGTTACGGCCTTCATTCAGTCCTTATCGCTCGGGCCAAGTGAGTCAGCTAGATTTCCGTAAAACCTGACAGAAAAGGCAAACGGTCTAGGTCATTATATACATTACTTAGTGTAATGTGAGGCAATCTTAGTGTTAGCAGGCTCATTACCATTATTATAATGTAACAAGACTTAAAATATGCTAATTTGGGAAACAATTGAAAGTTGAAGGCCACTCATGAATGGCAGAGACAAGGGATTGTGACATTGCCCTATCGAGCAGGACAATGACCTAGCCTAGAGACTGACCATGTCAGCGCCCAAGTCCCCTCTCCACCCAAGCTAGGACCAAAAAGGGCCAGGCAATGGCTGCTGATGACTCAGCAGATAGACCTATGGGCTCCCCCAATCCCCCCATCCTTAGCTCACAAGGATAGTGAGGTTGCAGCGACCAAAGAAATTAACGAGTTTGAGCGGGACTCGAACCTCAGTCTGGGACGTTACCATATCGGCCACTGCTAAATTCAAATATATATATATATATATATATATATATATACATATATATATATTTATATATAAAGATTGAAGTGAATAAAGATTAGTTATGAAACCATGAAATATAACTTTGGCAAAGACTAGAACATTCTCCCTATTTATGAATACTTATGAATTTCCTGCAATAGATGCAGACTAGACGCAATCTCTGGAGATAGATAGTACATTCATAAGTTTATAATATCTTTATTGTTTATTTTATTGTGAAGGATTAACTTTATAATCGAATGGCATAACTTAAGTGATCTCTCTCTCTCTCTCTCTCTCTCTCTCTCTCTCTCCACATAAGGATCCACAAACTTTCCATTTGCTTTGGCAACGTCCTTGGAGTGCCCAGTAATACAATCGGTATAACTCTCTCTCTCTCTCTCTCTCTCTCTCTCTCTCTCTCCAAGCGTTTATAGTTTATCCCATCCTTTGCTTAGTTTTATTTATTGATTAGAAATGATTATTTTGTCGATACGGTGAACTCCAAAGATCGAAGATGAAATTTAATATATAACGATTTAGAAGAGATATAGGCCTAAGTTGCCTTCTAGATCACTAAAGTTAAGCAATTTTTAATCTGGGCTGTACCTGGATGGGTGACCATTATTTCTAATACTTTTTTAAAGAAGGAAGTAACGAAATAGCTGAAATTTCGACAGACCTTAGGAGCCCTGTTGCGAGCGGCAGCGAGTTGAATGAACACCAGAAATGTATTGATTAAGGTAAGAAGTTGGAAAATGAATTGCCATAAATGTAATGAATAGTTAGTTTATGGAATTAATGAACATGAGTGGAGTGCTTAGTGAATTTAAGTAGCCTATTAGTATATATATATATATATATATACACACGTGTGTGTGTAGTATTAATGATTTTATATTTATAGTCCACGTTCCTTTTCTAATAGCTTTATACGATCAACCCTTTATAAGAAGTCGAAAAGTCGCTAAGGCCACATTTTTTTTAATGAATTAGCCACTTTGTTACTAAAAGCAATTTAGTATTATGAGTATATTACTAATGCGAAACCAGCTCAAATGCACTCGGGTCTCGCACACTACTCCTTAAAGATAAATGCAAGCTATGAATAGCTCCGACCCCGGGCTATCTCTGGCCGCAAGAGATGCTCACAGCGAATGAAAATGCGTATGTGATCTCTCTCTCTCTCTCTCTCTCTCTCTCTCTCATTAAGAGAAAACTGATATGAGGTTTCACGGTTTTAAATTCATGTTGGTTTGACAAGTACCAAGAACGGAGAGGGAAAAAAACAACGTATTTATTTGTACAGAACGACTCTATGTAAACAATTGTGGGAGGAGTCATGGCGAGGAATTACTTCGAGAGATTAATGTGTTGTTGTAGTCCTCGTCACTGTGATGACAGCTCCCTTGAAGGTCAAGAACTTATCAGGAGAAATTTGTTGTCGAAAGGTCAAAGCAGAACTGATAGTGTCTCGGGGGGAATTCACAGTGGAAGAACAGTAAACAGGCGTAGAAATGAAAAATCATTTTAAAAATTAGTTTTCTCGTAAAGTTTATTCGCTGTTTCTCTGTTTCCTATACGCAGTGGTTTGTTTCCTGTTATAGCCCTTAGGCTTGCAGTATCCTGCTTTTCCAGCTTGAGTTGTAGCTTTGTGGTAATAATAATAATAATAATAATAATAATAATAATAATAATAATAATAATAATAATGTTTGCGAGCTTTCTAGTGCTTGTATAAATACATCAATCCTTGTTCATGTTTTTTAAGTCTGCGTATATATATATATTCTTTCATACCATACACTGTATAGTTCTCACATACCACCCCCAACCTTCTTTTAAACATAAAATTGTCCACGCCTCTATATATGCTTCTTAGATTCTCCTATAGGACGGTGCAAATACTGACAAACACTTGAAGACAGCTTTTGGGGCTTGTCTATATTTGTTTTGTGTGTGTCTTTTAGTATTTCCACGTTTATTTCTCTTTCATGTTTTTGTAAGCTGCCATTTTCGATTATTTCTGTACTGTAACTTTTCCCATTTCTATGTGACCGATGTATTTTGTCATAGCTATTTTAAGCTCATCGTTTGAGTTGAAAACCCTATTCGAAAAGAAATTAAAAAGTAATATCTCCTTTTATGTTATTTGCAACTAAAACAATCTCGAGTTTGACAGATAGGCCTAGTCTGAAGCTCAGAACCTTACAGAATTTAAGCCGATGAAGGTGTACGGCTAGATAGCATTTCACCATTAGACCAAGGAAATAGTTGATAACTTATATTCACTTGAATATATCATACCCCATCTGCCCTCAAACTTATTGTCTAGTCTCGTGCAATATAAGGACATAGCATGTTTATTAAGCCACACTAAGAAGTATGCTCAATGCGGCCAAAGAAGACGAGCGTTGTCTTTGGAAGGTCTGTTCATTGCAATCAATTTGCATCTCAGCCGATCGCATAAGAATGGTTGCGTTGTTCTCAGGTGAACTGGGTGCTGTCCTCTTGGCCAAGCTTAGCAACTGGTGCTTATTATTAGTAATATTGTGATGATGATAATAGGACAAGCTGCGGCCATAAAACAAGGAAACCGCGACCATGAAACAAGGAAAAATCATGTTTCTATTACCCGAATAGTATCTCATCAAGAACTAGCTAGCTACATCCCATCGACAGATCTTAAGAAACGAGTTTTCCTGGTTAGTTTCAAGTAAAGCCGTTGTTGCTTTCGATTTTAAAATCTCTTGGTCTCTTGATTAATTGCATGGAAGTTGTTTGGCATTCTGCTCCTTCTCGCTATGTAAAAATGTCGCTGTTCTTCAAGAAACCGAAAGCCTATTAAAGTTTAAGTAACGAAGAGAATATGGATTTAAAACATGAACTATTCGCCGATGATATATTTTGAAGGTAGCGGAAAATCGGTGCTACTGTAAGGCCGGCCCTAGACGTAACTGTTTATCTGAACGATATAACTGATCAGTTAAATCGTTACAATACAACTGTCGTGTAGGGGGGAAATTTACGCAGATTTTGATCGTTTTAGATGAACTGATCGAGCGGCATGAACAGTTGAATCATTCATACTTTTTTTATCTGAACGATCTAACGATTGTCAGTCTATCATCAGGCAATTGCACATCTCATGACTGTGTCTTCTTTCTCTATAAAAGGTGTTACTAATGATAAAAGGTTCAAGTACGTTTCCTCGTTCATCCTTAAATCATTTTTCCAATCCTTAGTCACCGCTCTCAACTCCGCCAACAAGTATGTATGAGTACTGTATACGTTTTTCTTTCCAGTAGCCATTCTCTACTCCACTTGCGACCTCGCTTGGAACTAGAAGCAATTTTTTGTCCTTTTTACGCATAATGCCATCCAGAAGCACTTTTTTTTTTGCCCTTTTTACACATAATGACACAGCTAAACCTGCTAGAGCCAAATAATCCTCCTCCTCGGATGACATTGTGGAAACTGTGGAACCCAGTGTTGCAAGTGGGAAAAATATAAATGTATCCAACAACGTATCCTGAATATACAAAACGTATCCAAATATGATAGAAAACGTATCCAAATATGAAATAGTATCCAAAATGTATCCAATACATTCTCTTAAAAATGCGTCATATAATGAGGATGTGGTTAAGAAAAGTATTTTTAATTGATTGAAATTCTTACAATGTTGCTATTTTTAAAATATTTTAAGAAGATTAACATCATTAAAATAAATATCTCATTTATAAAATATATAAACTTTAACAAAACAAGAGGAAGAGAAATTAGATAGAATAGTATGCCCGAGTGACTAAAACGTATCCAATTCTTTAAAAATTAATAGTAAAATGTATCCATTTTTTGCCTCTTTATTCAATTTCGTATCCTTTTGTCCAGTGTCGTAAAAACGTACCAGCAACATCAAAACGTATCCAAAGGATACTTTCGTATATATACTTGCAACACTGGTGAAACTTATGCAAATTATAACTATATATCGGAATGGTGTAGGGGCAGCGACGGTGGATGGCTTGCAACGATTTTTACCTGATCAGTCACATCGTTCAGATAAACAGTTACGTCTAGGGCCGGCCTAAGACAGCAAGAGTAAGTTGACAGATTTTAGATTTTAGACCTTTTTAAATGAGGGAAGCAAATTATGGATAAAAAAGGGAACCAAAATTGATCTCAGTGACTATAGACTTACTAGGACTATATATGCACTGCGCAAGACTTCGTTTAAATCTAAGATAATTTTCATTTTATTAAATGAGGGAAGCAAACCATGGATAAAAAAAGGGAATCAAAGTTGATCTCAGTGACTATAGACTCACTAGGACTATATATGCACTGCGCAAGACTTGGTTTAAACATAAGATAATTTTCACGGCAGAGCCTCCAGAACAGAATTTAGGCACGTCTATCCAATCAAGGTATTTCCTTCTCTCTAAGGTGAAACCTCTACTTTTTTCATTCTTTTTTCATCTCTCTAGCTTCACTATATAACTAATTTTCTTACGCTGTTGCCAAACTGAAGTCACACTTTCGTTATGCTGATGTCCCGTTAAAGCGAACCTCCATGTCATCAATTATCAGCCATGTTGGGTACTGTCCATGGTTTAAACTTTTAAGGTAATTACCTTAGTTTGAGGTAAATTTTATGATTTTAAGGCAATTAAAAGGTCATTTCGGTTTTACTATAGTCAAACCATTCGGTGGTGGCCGCTGAACAGAGCTCTTCGCCAGAACTTATCGTGTCCAAGCGTAAACACTTAATTCATTTTTCCTTGAAGCAAGCTCTCTTTATTGACAAGTCGAAAACCTTTGAAAAGAACAATACAGCCAGAATATGGGATTAACAGTAATACAAGGACGAGTATCCTATTCTATCTCACCCTTTCTTTACAACTGTACTTGCTGGCACAACATCACTTGAATAACATCAACATCTTTACAATAATAACTTAGTTTATTGTAACACACACAGACACACACACAGTATATATATATATATATATATATCGAAAACTAACAACTAAGCACAAACAAAGTTTATAATAAACTTGGAAGAGTTATTTAACGAAAACACCTTTTAAATCTTTTTAATTGCTCTGCCCTTGTCAGATACTTACCTTTCATTACCGATATTTCCGTGCTTGTGGTATTCGGGTCACATCTGTCAATCAATGGTCTTGTAGCTTACAAGATTATGATTTCTTAAGGGAAAAGTCAATTTAATCTCTCTCTCTCTCTCTCTCTCTCTCTCTCTGTATATATATATATATATATGCAGTATGTATGTATGTATATATATATACAGTATATATATATATATATATATATGGATAAATATCAACACAACATCGTGTTCAAATAGAAATAAATTTCTACCTCATACTTGGGATCGAACGCTAGCCCCTTCTAATGAAAGGCCAGGTCGAAACCAACCATGCCACGAGAGCCCATAAAGGAAATCTGAACCTGACACTAATCTAGCTGTCCGAGGATTTACCTGGTGAGACATCAGTCTCTTTGCCAGCGAGTTTTAGAAGGGGCTAGCGTTCGATCCCAAGTATGAGGTAGAAATTTATTTCTATTTGAACACGATGTTGTGTTGATATTTATCCATATTGACTCATTAGGGGTAATTTGAATGAATTACTACCAATTGTGTCACGTGGTGGCCCGGGGAAATCTGGTAAAACTCGCTGGCAAAGAGACTGATGTCTCACCAGGTAAATCCTCGGACAGCTAGATTAGTGTCAGGTTCAGATTTCCTTTATGGGCTCTCGTGGCATGGTTGGTTTCGACCTGGCCTTTCATTAGAAGGGGCTAGCGTTCGATCCCAAGTATGAGGTAGAAATATATATATATATATATATATGCAGTATGTATGTATGTATATATATATAGCCATATATATATATATATATATATGTGTGTGTGTATATATATATATATATATAGAGTAAATATATATATATATATATATATATATTTATATATATATATATATATGTTTGTGTGTATATCTATATATGTATATATAGATACATATATATATATATATATGCATATATATATGTGTGTGTGTATACATATATCTATAAATATATGTGAGTATATGTATATATATATATCTATATATATATATATATATAGGCCTATATATATGTATATATATATATATATATATATCACGTAGACTTTCCTTGGAGATTCTTTGCACCCATTGAATGTAATGTTTTCTTCACCTTCCCATAATATTTTTTTCAAAGGTGGTGATTTCGTTTCCTGCATAAATGTTTCACAATGTTTTTTAAAACATATTTGTTGAAATTTAGGTTTTCCACATTCTTCTCGCATGATTATTCGACGAACTGTTATTCAGTTATGGATACATTAGTAAAATGGCCGATGTTGATCTCCATTGTGAAATACTTGTACACACTCTACACTGTTTTCACGAGTTGTTTAAGTTTCCAAGCGTCTAAGTTTGATAACTTAAGCCGTTTCAAACACTGCCTTTTATACTCCAAGGTCAAGCATTCTGGGGATTAGATATGGCTTGCTGACCTTTGCCTAATAAAGTCACCCTTGTGACCTCCAAGATATACTGGTCAATCAGATTTCACCATTTGACAGAGACTTATTTCGACAATAGGATAAAACTGGCAAATAACCTGGAATTATAATTTCGAAGAAAATTCTGTTGGTTTCAATTATCATTATAGAAATGGAAACCTTACCTTATGAAATATATATATATATATATATATACTCGGCAAGACTAGCAGGAGAGAGAGAGAGAGAGAGAGAGAGAGAGAGAGAGAGGAATTATATTTTTGAAAAAAATTTTGTTGGTTTCAATTGTCATTATAGAAATGGAAACCTTACCTTATGAAATATATATACTCGGTAAGACTAACAGGAGAGAGAGAGAGAGAGAGAGAGAGAGAGAGAGAGAGAGTCATTTAACTTTTGGTTAATCGTAGCCACCTCTGGTTAATCCTGTGAGATTAGTCAAAAAGGAAGGATCTGTCCAGGACCCTGGATCTGTCATAAAGGGGCTACGCTTTATCAGTTTCACTCAGTTTGGATGGATCGTGTCTGAGTACTTTGTTCATTTTGCCTTAAAGTGGTTGAATTATTTTGACACGAGTACGCTATACAGTAGGACAGATATCGTCTCAGCGGCCACGACAGATTGGTTTTACTATAGCTTAAAATTTAAGGAAATTGGAAAACGTTTTAAGGAAATCTAAGGTAAAAAGCAGCAGCATTAAGGCAATGGCCATATGGCACATGCTCGAGTTTAAACCCTGCTAGAAGTGACTACTGTCCGAAACTATTTCTAGCAGAATGCTACTATAGATGCTAAGAAAGTAATGTTAAGAATTTTTTAGAAATTTTAAAAAATATGGATTTTGTACTGACGACAGACGACCATCTGTAATTACATCATGATCACTGTCAGTATTATCAGCACAGACTGCCTCTATTAATATTATGATTATGTTTTACAAGTAATTATTTTTTATTTAATGTATGACCTGTATTATTATTATTATTATTATTATTATTATTATTATTATTATTATTATTATTAGCTAAGCTACAGTCCTAGTTGCTTCAAAGACTAATATATATATATATATATATATAGAGAGAGAGAGAGAGAGAGAGAGAGAGAGAGAGATATATAGAGAGAGAGAGAGAGAGAGAGAGAGAGGGGGGGGGGGCTTTAATATAGCCTTTATACAGTAGTTCTAGGTATTAAGCATTCCTGATTCTTAAGTTGTATGTGAGTGTACGATTGTCCTCGTGGCGTTCATGATGTGAATATAAAGTGACGAAATTTTCCAGAAGCACAAGGTTATCATGCATGCTGTCAACATCGTTGAATTTATCCGTATATTATTATGCTTTTGTAAGTGAACAGCGAGGAAATAGAATGTGCACCATAGAGCTATACTGGCGAGGAAATAGAATGTGCACCATAGAGCTATAATAGCGAAGAAATAGAATGTGCACCATAGACGTATACTAGTGAGGAAATAGAATGTGCACCATAGACCTATACTAGCGAGGAAATAGAATGTGCACCATAGACCTATACTAGCGAGGAAATAGAATGTGCACCATAGACTTATAATAGCGAGGAAATAGAATGTGCACCATAGACCTATAATAGCGAGAAAATAGAATGTGCACCATAGACTTATAATAGTGAGGGAAATAGAATGTGCACCATAGACCTATGATAGCGAGGAAAATAGAATGTGCACCACACACCTATAATAGCGAGGAAATAGAATGTGCACCACACACCTATAATAGCGAGGATATAGAATGTGCACCATAGACTTATAATAGCGAGGAAATAGAATGTGCACCATAGACCTATAATAGCGAGAAAATAGAATGTGCACCATAGACTTATAATAGTGAGGGAAATAGAATGTGCACCATAGACCTATAATAGCGAGGAAATAGAATGTGCACCATAGACCTATAATAGCGAGAAAATAGAATGTGCACCATAGACTTATAATAGTGAGGGAAATAGAATGTGCACCATAGACCTATAATAGCGAGGAAATAGAATGTGCACCATAGACCTATAATAGCGAGGAAATAGAATGTGCACCATAGACCTATAATAGCGAGGAAATAGAATGTGCACCATAGACTTATAATAGCGAGGAAATAGAATGTGCACCATAGACCTATAATAGCGAGGAAATAGAATGTGCACCATAGACCTATAATAGCGAGGAAATAGAATGTGCATCATAGACCTATAATAGCGAAGAAATAGAATATGCACCATAGACCTATAATAGCGAGAAAATAGAATGTGCACCATAGACTTATAATAGTGAGGGAAATAGAATGTGCACCATAGACCTATAATAGCGAGGAAATAGAATGTGCATCATAGACCTATAATAGCGAAGAAATAGAATATGCACCATAGACGTATAATAGCGAGGAAATAGAATGTGCACCATAGACCTATATTAGAGTATGTAGATATATGTGCAATTGTGAGCATATATGTCTATACATGGGACCTCGAGGGATCCGAATTGAACAACAAAATGCCATAAGAGTTTAATGTACTTGTCTCTCCCCTTATATAACGACATTTTTAACTGTATGCTTGTGTATGTATATGTAGTTTATGCGGTGTTGACTGGCAGGGGCCCTCGCAGGATGACTGCCAAGGGAAAGCGGAGGAATGATAGGAGATATGAGAGTCCTTCTTGGCACTGTGCCAAATGTGACATTAAATACCCCTTGTGAGTTTAGTGAGTAAATCTCTTTAGTCTCCTTTGTGTTGGTTAATGAAAGACTACACTATCACCCCACCCCATTTTTATTGACTGGAACCTTCTTTTTTTTTTTCTTTTTATTGCAGCGGTTATCAATATTATTGTCAGGGCTTAACTGGTTAATATTTGATTTGTGGAGGTTTGCCCAAGTGTGAGATCATGCGTCTAATGATATATTTTGTTTCCTTCTCCGAAGAGAGAGAGAGAGAGAGAGAGAGAGAGAGAGAGAGAGAGGGGGGGGGGGGGGTGTGGTAATGTTCGTATCTCTTGCACTAAGAAGAAAGAGTCAAGGTTATTTTACAAAGTATTTTAGATGGATATAGACTAAAAGTTCTAGTCGATATGATAACTGTATTATATATATATATATATATATATCAGTCGTCACTAGTCCACTGCAGGAAGAAAGGCCTCGGAAGTGTCCTTCCATTCTTCCAGTCGCGTATGTTTATAGTCTTCCTATACCCTCAAATTTTCTTAGTTCGTCAATTCATTGTCTTCTCTCCTTTCCCCTACCTCTGCAATTTCTAGTGACCCACTTTGTTATTCTTAATGTCCATCTATTATCCATTACACACACACACACACACACATATATATATATATATATATATTACCCCTTTCTGAGTCGGGATACCCTAACGGGATGAAATGTTGGTTTGCTGTGAGCTATCAGAAGAAAATCTCCCACCATCACCACTCCGCATTGGCCAACGTGGTTAACATTGGCCAAACACCAGACATGAATTGACATGTCTTGAGCGGCCCACACATGCTCAAATTTTTGGTCAAAATTTTTTATGTCAAATTATTTGAAGGTTTGACGTTCGCCCTACACGCTCAAACTTCCCATCAAATTTTCATTTTGCTCCCGAGTGTCATCATGGATGCATATACAGCGTTGGCTCTTGGCTTAGCGTTGAAGAGCACACAGAAACGAAAGAGACGAAAGTGGGCCCAGCAATGGTATTTATGTCGTAATATTTTGTCATGCTCCTTTATTACATGAACTCAGTGAACCTGATGTTTTCAAGACCTTCCTCCCCATTTCATCTGCTCATGCTCAAAGATCTGCTTGAGTCTTTTTTTTTTTTTTAATTCTTTTCGGAAGCTCGTCCGTAGTGAGTTTATTTTCTCCGTCAGCTCCTCCTTCGTCCCTTCCGGATAATAATCACGGAATTTCTATAGAAGAGTCTCATATGCCATATCTTCTTTTATTTCTGTCACTATAACAGTCAATTTTAATGTTCCAAAGTTGTGGTAAACTTCTATAAACATCAATAAGCTCCAGAAGAAATTTCTTTTCATGTTTTGTTGGAGCCATGATGACGATGAGCCGCGCACGTCCTCCTAATTTGCGCAAATTATTGCTAGGTACCACACACGCACAAATTATTTGACGTTGTCTCAAAAAATATCTACTGAAACCAGATCAGTAAAAGATTTGACATCAAACCTTTTAGACCATCAAATTACGCCACACACGATCAAATCCATGTCAAATAATTTGACATAAAAAAAATTGGACCAAAAATTGGAGCATGTGTGGGCCGCTTTAGGCCTTTGTCCTCCAGTGGATTACAAATGGCTGCATTTGTTGCTCTCTCTCTCTCTCTCTCTCTCTCTCTCTCTCTCTGTGTGTGTGTGTGTGTGTGTGTGTGTGTACAGTATATGTATGTATTATATACATTACTTATTTCAACTTGGTATCTGTGTAAAGTATCTTGTAATTCCTTCTTCATTCACAGTCGTCCATTGACCTTTTTTTATTTAAAGAATATGAAAACGTGATGAAATTCACTAACGCCAATCCCATCCGTAAGTTACATTCACTTTGGCTGGAGATGACCTGAAGTTATGATTCTAGGAAACTTTTTGCTTAGGTGAGATTCCCCGTTAGTTACAATACGTTTGTCTCGCTCCTAAAGTGTACGTGGCTTTTTTCTTGTGTCTAGTTTTGTTTTCCTTATTTTCACTATTTTTTCCTCTTTTCGCCCACATTTGTTGTACACTTTTCTTTTGTTTTCAATATTTTCTTCACAGAAAAGGAATTTTCCTACAGTTTGTGCATTTTCTTCGTATGGTTGTTGGAGCTCAATTGCTTTTATTATGTCACTATACTGTGGACAATGTAACATGAAGTGGTCAACATTCTCTTCTACATTACAGAATACATGGTTTTTTATCCACCCTGGTGTCTGTTATTTATATTCAAGCCCAGTGTGTTTGTCATGGCTCTGAATAATAAAATTGACGAAAACGTGTTATCATATACTTCCTCCTTGATTTAACTTTAACAGTTTTTATACAGAATTAGACCCTCATTGCACTCCATTTCACTGTTCCATTTTCTTGTGTCCCATTCTCTTGTTCTCTTCTTTGTGTCGTCTTTCGTACATCTCTTGACTTCTTTCATCGCCATCCAACATTCTTCAGCATAGTACTTCTTCACATACATCCACCACTTCCTCTATTTCCTTCCATATCATTGACAATTGCAGTTAGTAAGAGTAGTAGGTTGACCAAGGCACCACCAGCCACTCGTTGAGATACTACTGCTAGAGAGTTATTGAATCATTTGACTGCCCAGAAAGTACTATATTGGATTCCTCTCTCTGGTTACGGCTTATTTCATCTTTGCCTATACATACACAGAATAGTCTGGCCTATTCTTTACTCATACACTTGACAGCACTGAAATTTTCAATGCTTCTTCTCTCAAGAGGTTAACTACTGCAATTGATCAGTGGCTACTTTCCTCTTGGTAAGGGTAGAAGAGACTCTTTAGCTATGGTAAGCAGCTCTTCTAGAAGGACACTCATAAATCAAACCATTGTTCTCTAGTCTTAGGTAGTGCCATAGCCTCTGTACCATGGTCTTCCACTGTCTTGATTAGAGTTCTCTTGCTTGAGGGTACACTCTGGCACACTATTCTATCTTGTTTCTATTCCTCTTGTTATTTTCAAGTTTTTATAGTTTATATATGAAATATTTATTTCAATGTTGTTATTGTTTTTAAAATTCTTGTAGTTTTTCCTTATTTCCTTTCTTCACTGGGCTATTTTCTCTGTTGGAGCCCTTGGGCTTATAACATCTTGATTTTTCAACTAGGTTTGTAGCTTAGCAAGTAATAATAATGATAATAATATTTCTTTCTCTCCATCATAAATTACCCTTGTTTTCATAGCAGATGCTCCTATATCCCCTCTCTCAAGGCTATACCTGCTGTAGCAGTGTAGCCTGCTCTTTACACTCCTTAATATCCTTCTATATACTCCATTCTCAATTCTGTGCAACTTTTCTATTTCAGTTTCCATTAAGTTAATTACATTTGTTCCATATAATACAGAAGGTAGTGCTACACTTTTCCAGTATGTTTTCCCTATCAGTATTTTATTGCAACTTTTTTTTCTATGATTGAATATGTAAGATTTGGAAGTCTTTGTGCCTTGACAATCATTTCACTTTTTTGTATTTCGAACATGCTTCTACTGTCATCTACCTTGATACTTAGGTATTTAATATTGCTTACTTCTCTTGTTCCCTCGGTTATCTGGTTTCTCCTTCATATTATATATATAAGTACGCTACTTTTATCTCTATTTATGTCTAAACCATATTGCTTTCCTATATCTATCACTTTCCTTATGTTCAATTCAGCATCCTCTATACTCTCAGCAAACACTTGGACATCATTAGCAAAAAAATAATAATACAAAATTTATAATATCATTTTTAAAACCATTACCTTAATTTTCTACGTGTTTTATAACCAGATAAGTAATTAATTTGAATAATGTTGTAGAGCCAATACAGCCTTGCTTTATTCCATTACTTACGCTCATTTTTTGTTCTACTTTTTCCCCCATGGCTAATGTAGTAGAGTCTCCCACATATACTCCAGCTATAGAGTTTATAATACTAGTATGGACTTTATATATATATTTTTTAATATTTCTGTCAGTTCTCTTTTTATGGAGTTGGAAGCTTTTTTGAAATCTGAAGAGGCAACTATTAGTTTTTTCTTATTTTGAAAGTTTCTTCTTCTTCTATTTTGAAAGTTTCTTCTTCTTCTTCTTCTTCTTCTTCTTCTTCTTCTTCTTCTAAATCTAAAGAGGCAAGTATGAGTTTTTTCTTATTTTGAAAGTTTCTTCTTCTTCTTTTTCTTCTTCTTTTTCTTTATCAGTTTGGGTGCTTTCAAATACTGTCACGATCAATCTGCGTCCCGATTCAAAAGGCTTGTGTTTGATCGTATGTAAATTCCCTTGAGTGTATGTAATTCGACGTCAAATCACTAACAATACTTATTGTTGTTTTTGTTGTTGTTGTTGTTATTATTAACCGTATTAATATTATTATTATTACTTTTGTTGTTGTTGTTATTACTATTATTAGTGTTATTATTACTGTTATTAGTGTTGCCATTACTATTGTTATTATTATTATTATTATTATTATTATTATTATTATTATTATTATTATTATTATTATTTCCATTATTATTATTATTATTATTATTATTATTGTTATTATTATTATTATTATTATCATTATTTTCTGTACATTTGGAACTCAAACTGTGCAAGGTTTCACCATCTTTACTCTGTATGGACTTAAACTCGCTGGTTCTAGTTTGTGGTTCCTTAGCTATTGTCTTTTCAAATAAACACGAAAGAGAAATTTAAGAATTGGATAGTGACAAAACCAAATCTACCAATTTTTAAGCTGAACAAGGGTTTCATCCACGATTTGATTGAAGGATGGATTTGTGCTTTTCCGACAAGTCCCAGTTCACATCCTGTGAGACATTTCCCCTCCATTGGCTTTCTGTGAAGAGAGGATATTAAAACCACAAGCACAGGATTAAAGGATTTTATTAACTCTAGCGACCCCTCTCGGGGTATGAGAGTACATTACAAAATATACAAAATTACAATTTGACTTGCAATAATAGTGCAAGATGGTAGTAAAAAGAAGCAAAACTACTTCTATTCACATATCTACACAATCATTATCATCATTATCCTTACTAGCCAAGCTACAACCCTAGTTGGAAAAGCAACATGCTATAAACCCAAGGGCTCCAACAGGGAAAAATAGCCCAGTGAGGAAAGGCAATAAGGAAATAAATAAGTGATGAGAACAAATTAACAATAAATCATTCTACAAACAGTAACAACATCAAAACAGATAGTTCATATGAACTATAAGAAGACTCATGTCAGCCTGTTCAACATAAAAACATTTGCTGCAACTTTGAACTTTTGAAGTTCTACTGATACAACTACCCGATTAGGAAGATCATTCCACAATTTGGTCACAGCTGGAATAAAACTTCTAGAGTACTGTGTAGTATTGTGCCTCATGATGGAGAAGGCCTGGCTATTAGAATTAACTGTTATGCAACACGCATAATGTACTAATTGAACGACGGTACCAAAGATTAATATCTAGATCAGGAATAAGAAATTTAATAGACCGTAAGTTTCTGTCCAACAAATTAAGATGAGAATCAGCAGCTGAACATCAGACAGGAGAACAATACTCAAAACAAGGTAGAATGAAAGAATCAAAACACTTCTTCAGAATAGATTGATCACCGAAAATACTGAAAGACTTTCTCAATAACCTAATTTGTTTGTGCAATTAAATAAGGCACAGACCTAATGTGTTTCTCAAAAGCAAATACTGCCTTATATCCGTATACCCATATATGCCATATATAATGGGGACACGAGCATATATGGACTAGATGAAACTAAATATATAATAAACTGGTCCATTATTTCGAAGAAATCTTTCGAACGGCCCAAGCTTCTATTTCTTCCATTGATTAAAAACACTTCAACCGAGCAAGAACAGGCTTTGTTTGTTGAACAATTCAAGTGGGGCGGGAGGGGTAAACACTTCACCGCTTCATTCGAAACCCGTGTGGGTGTGTGTGTGCCTGGCCTGGATATGCCAAGATAGTAACAGAGGTTTGTTATGAGGATATAACTGCGATCTGTTTCGTAGGTATAACGGTTCACTGATAACCGGATACGAAAGCGAGTTGAATAGAAATCGTGTTTGCTTTAAGGACATAACGTAACTGTTCTGTAAACTTGACGGATGTTTATTAAAGGGGAAATACAAACAAGTTTTGTATATTTTGTTAGACACACGCAATAACAAGATTTGTAGAAATAAGAAGTTTGTTAATAAGAAATAAAGGTAATCTATTATAAACACCAACATACCATGCTGTGGACCCAATAGTATAAGTTCTGTAGTTTCGTCGTGGTCATCTAACAGCTTCTTCTTCTTTGTCTGCATCTTTTCCCACTTTTATGTGGCGGTCGATGTTTTTTTCGTAATACAATCGTTTTACTTAGTAGTTGAATTCAAACAAAAACTGATTCGATTCTATTCTATGCCTTGGAATTTTAGACCTATAATTTTTAGGAAGTAGCCTTCTTGTGCATAAGACTAATTTCATTCATATCACAAAAGGACTAAGTTGGTAAAAATATCAGTAAAATTAAAAGATTTATTTTTATTTTTGTTTGCTTGTGGAAGGAGGAGACTTTTAAAGACTTTTAATCCAAATTATGGAATGATCTTCCCAATCAGGTACAGTTGTTGAATGGGTGGAAATTTCAAAATTGAAACTTGCAGCCAATGTTTTTATGTTAAACAGGCTGACACAAGTCTCTATTTATAATTTATTTATGAAAGATGTCTTCTAATGTTGTAAATATTCTTAAAATATGTTATTTTAATTGTTATCACTTCTCTTACAGTTTATTTATTTCCTTTCCTCGCTGGTCTATTTTTCCCTGTTTGAGCCCATGGGTGTATATCGTCCTGCTTTTCCAACTAGGGTTGTAAATTAGCTAGTAAATATAATATTAGGTTTTACTATTCTTGACCAGCACCCCTCACAAATGTGTGGAATGTGAGCCGATCTCTTTATTATGAAGGCAAGCACGCGAGGTGTGAAAACGGAGAGCTGTTATAGAACCTTATTTCATTTTGCTTGTTTGGAAATTGATATCGTTTTTTTTTCTTTCTTTTTTCTTTTTTCTTTTCTTGTCTTCGCTTCATGGTTTTGCTTGGGCAAGAGTTTGTTTATCAAATAGAAAGAATTGTGGAATACTTAAGGAATGATTTCACTTAGGTAGAGTTGGGGTCCTACCTTTAGACCTAGTCGGTACTGGATCCCTCGCGGAGAGAGAGAGAGAGAGAGAGAGAGAGAGAGAGAGAGAGAGAGAGAGAGAGAGATGAAAATTTTTAATAAGATATTATTAATATTATTCGGATATTGCCACCGTATAAATAGATTTCTGTAAAGTGAAGTTTGCGCAATTTAATTTCCGCCAACGCAGACCAGAAATGCCCATTGGTAACGTCCCTGCCGGGTGATCGGCCAACTGGGGTTCGAATCCCGTTAAAATTCATTTGTTCCTTTAGTGGCTGCAACCTCACCAACCTTGTGAGCTAAGGGCGGTGTGCTTGGGGAAACCTATAGGTCTACCTGCTGAGTCATCAGCAGGCCATTGCCTGGCCCTCCCTGGTCTTAGCCTGGGTGGAGATGGGGCTAAGGCGCTGATCAAATGTATATATGGTCAGTCTCTAGGGCATTGCCCTGCTTGTTAGGGCAACGTCACTGCCCCTTGCCTCTGCCATTCATGAGTGGTTTTTAAACATTTTAACTGCTGCCTAAGCTGAGTAGAAAGAATTTTAAAGAACTAAATTGCTGTAAAAATCAAACCATAATATTTTTATTTATATTCAACAAAGAAAAATGAAACTATAAGACCTTTTTTTTCCAATCATAGGAAGGCAGTGACGTCACTTGGTATCGAGACCAAATATCTCTCGACTCGAAAGGTCAGGAAGCACATCAGACAAAGCGCCGGTGTTTGGTGGGTTGAAGGTTCTCATTTATAAACATGTTCTTTATATAGATACGCAGAGGCTTCGAGTTGATTGCTGCCTGAATAGCTTTAGCCTTTTTCATATTAAGATTGACCGTCATCAGAGTTAAAGCTAGTTTATTATATGATATTACTATATGAGCTTACGGAAAATATTTCCGGTACACTCTCTCTCTCTCTCTCTCGCTCTCTCTCTCTCTCTCTCTCTCTCTCTCTCTCTCTCTCTCTCTCTCTCTCTCTCTCTCTCTCTCTCTCTCTCTTTCAGTGTGAGTGTGTGTGTATAAATACAATTATCGCTGGATAATTTTGTATGGATGAGAGTTTGTAATTGTCTCTCTCTCTCTCTCTCTCTCTCTCTCTCTCTCTCTCTCTCTCTCTCTCTCTCTCTCTCTCTCTCTCTCTCTCTCGCTTGCATACCAAGAGACAGAAGGATCTTATTTCAGAAAATTAGAAAGCGGAAGAAAAATCTTGCAAAAGAAGAAAAAAAATGTATGGAAAATGATGGAAATAAAAAGTAAGATTGAAAATGCAGAACAAAAGATTATACAATCGAAAGAAAGTGAAAAAAAGGGACTTAGAAGAAAGGACACTTCAAAATATCTGAAAAAAAAGGGTACTTTACTCCTATGCAAAAAAGATGACTACAGGGAGATTAGAAATAAGCCCTCTAAAAACTGAAGGACGGTTAACGAATTAAAAATAGGAAATATTCAACACATTAGCAGAAAAATATAATAGTGAATTCACGTCAAGAATTGCGAATGAGAATAATGAAACAGAAATAAGAGAAGAAAATAATGAATATCTAACGGATATGAATATTAATGAAGCAGATATTGTCACGGCTATAAGCGAAATTAAAAATGGATCGGCGGCAGGACCAGATGAAGTTCCAGCGATTTTGTTAAAAAAAAAACTGCAAACACTATCGCGAAGCCGCTTGCAATACTGCTAAGACAAAGTGTAGATATGAGCGAGATATATGTTAAACATAAATTAGCTTATATAACCCCTATTTTCAAAAGTGGATGAAGACTAGAGGCAAGCAATAATAGACCTGTTAGTCTAACATCACATATTATGAAAGTGTATGAAAGGGTAATGAAAAAGAAAATAATGAATCATTTGGTGAAAAATAATTTATTTAATATAGGTCAACACGTTTCTGTGCCCGGAAAAAGTACACAAACCCAACTGATAGCACACTATGAAAACATATACAAAAATATGATAATTGAAAAAGACACAGATGTGATCTATCTAGATTTTGCAAAAACCTTTGACAAGGTAGACTATAATATATTAGAGAAAAAAATGAGAAAGCATAATATTGTGGGAAAGAGAGGAAAATGGGTAAAAGAATTTCTGCAAAACAGAAAACAGATAGTTGTTGCAAATGACGAGAAATCAGATGAAGCTCGGGTAATATCTGGCGTGCCACAGGGTACGGTATTAGCTGCACTGGTGTTTGTTATTATGATCTCAGACAAAGACTGTAATGTTAAAGACTCTGTAGTGAGAAGTTTCGTCGATGACACAAGAATAAGTAGAGAAATTACTTGTGATGAGGATAAGAACGCATTACAAAGAAATCCAACCAAAATATATGAATGGTCGGAGATAAATAGGATGCTATTTAACTCCGGTAAATCCGAATCAATAAATTATGGAAACAGAGAAGGAATGGTATATGTATACAGGGGACCTAATAACGAGACAATCACAAACAAGGAAGCAATTAAAGACCTTGGTGTAATGTTAAACAGGAATATGTTATGCAACGACCAAATAGTAACACTGCTAAATGTAAAGTAAATATGGGAATGCTATTCAGACACTTTAAAACAAGAAAAGCTGAACACATGATTATGCTGTACAAAACTTATGTACGTAGTACACTCGAGTACGGCAATGTGATATGGTACCTACACTACCAAAAGGATATTGCACAAATAGTGTACAAAGGTCCTTTACTGCTAGAATAGAAGAAGTTAAGGACCTTGACTACTGGGAAAGACTGCAATTTTTAAAATTGTACAATCTAGAAAGAAGAGAACGCTACATGATAATACAAGCATGGAAGCAAATCGAAGGAATTACCGAAAACATCATGGAGCTAAAAATATCAGAAAGAGCAAGCCGAGGTAGATTAATAATGCCCAAAACTATACTAGAAAAACTAAGGAAGGCGCACAGGACATTAATCCACTACGCACCAGCATCGATAATGCAGCGACTATTTAATGCGCTGCCAACTCATCTAAGAAACATATCAGAAGTGAGCGTAGATGTGTTTAAGAATAAGCTCGATAAATACCTAAGATGCATCCCAGACCATCCAAGACTGGAAAATGCATTAGCAACTCTCTGGTCGATATACTAGGTGCCTCACACTGAGAGACCTGGGGGAACCCAAACATAGAATAAGGTAAGGCTCTCTCCTAGTAAATCTGGTAGTTAGTTAACTGACGTTAGTGTCCTGCCGTTTGGGTAGAGAAAGAGATAAAGGACAGACTTTAGTTATAATTTATTCGACAAAATCATGTTTAAAAAAAAGGATAATCATTGAAGTTAGCCGAGAAAGGAAAAACAGTAACGATGTAATCCTAAGGAAAGTGGAGCGTCTGAGGTAATCCTAGAAATTATTTAACCTCATTAAAGCGAACCTGAAATAAAAAAAAAAACTTAACGAGGTTATGCCTTAATAATGCAAATCTCATCAACATTAGGTCTTCATCTACCAGCTGTAGGCCTATGCTTTCGTATTTTTTCCTGAAATCAAAATAATTCCAGATCGTAACTAGAAAAGTATTCTGAGAGTGCAGACCTCCGTGGCCACGGCAGCTTATTTCTCGAAATCAGCTTGCCTTTCCCAGAATCAATTTAGACCGTAGGCGTATTTGAAGTCTGTGTGAAAATCATGTGCGACCTTGACCTTGACCTTTGACCTAGGACTTTCAAAAGGGAATCACTTCCACTTCTCAACATAAAAATTCATCCCTGAAAGTTTCACTACTCAGTGAGTAGAATAGTGGCCAGGAAGTTGTTAACAAATAAACAGACAAATTCGGGCGAAAACATAACCTTCCAACTTCGTTGGCGGAGGTAATAAGGTGTATGAGACCAGCTTTAAGCACCAAATACGCTCCCTCAACAAGGACCTACAAGATTAAAACGATACGCATTCAGAGGTTTCGTTGAATTTTGCGTAAACGTGAGTTATCTGGTCCTGCAAGTGGTCCCTCGATAATACAGCGGCCCAATACGCCTCACCTTTGCAACTGAAGGCTACTA
>NC_090751.1:25746928-25752305 GCF_036898095.1 Palaemon carinicauda | reverse complement strand
ATATGTAAGCCTAAACTAAAGGTATAGGTCTATATATATATATATATAATATATATATATTATATATATATATATATATATATAATATGTGTGTGTGTGGGTGTGTGTGTGTGTGTGTGTGTAACACATTGAAGCCACCACTGAATAATAATATACTATACTAAAGGTATAGGTTTATATATATATATATAATATATATATATATATATATATAATATATATATATATATATATATATCACTTGTACCATTTCATATTAGCATTGAAATAATAACAATAAAAACATGGAAACATAACCTAGAGTCCTAGACCGTCACAGTTACCGCATGACTGACATACGAATGTTGCTATATAATTATTCCATTTCCTGTGTTCTCCTTCTATCTGTCAATCCATCCATCCATAATTTTGATTTTCTTCCTTAAACATCTCACTTGGTTTGAATATTAAATATCGTTCTTTTCTATAATCTTATTAGAATAATTGATTTCTCGACCCTTCGTATAAGAGATGATGAGATAAACGTGTTTATTATTTTTTTGTTTTTGTTTATACGTTTCTATATCACTCTGTTTGCTTATCAGTATCCCTAAACATATTTATTCTACTTCATTACTCCCCCATGCGAACTGCAGAAGAGACTCTTCAACTATGGTATGCAGCTCTTCTAGGAGAAGGACGCTCCGAAATCAACCATTACTTCCTTGTTTCATTTCCTCACTGGGCTATTTTCCCTGCTAGCAGTTCTTCAAGGGGAAGGACACTCCAAAATCAAACCATTGTTCTCTAGTCTTATGTAGTGCCATAACCTCTGTACTGTACCATGGTCTTCCACTGTCTTGGGTTAGAGTTCTCTTGTTTGAGGGTACACTCGAGCACACTATTCTGTATAATTTCTCTTTCCTCTTGTTTTGTTAAAGCTTTTATAGTTTAAAAAGGAGATATTTATTCTAATGTTGTTACTCTTCATAAAATATTCTATTTTTTTCCTTTCCTCACTGGGCTATTTTCCCTGCCATAAGACCCCAGGCTTATAGCATCCTGCTTTTCCAACAAGGGTTGTAGCTTAGCAAGTAATAATAATAATAATAATAATAATAATAATAATAATATGACGTCACAAACCCGTAGGGCAAAATGACGCCATAAACCTAAGACAGAAAAAGCGTAAATGTCTCACCTAGGTTACCTGTTCTGCATGACTCATCAATGAATTCATTCACATGATTCACCTCCGTGAGTAAGGAGGGACGGACAAGAAACTGAGTGGTGATTAATACTCCTTCTTCTTCCTTTTCTTTTATCGGAGAAGACTTTTTTTACCGTGAGAAAATACTGTCATTGATGATTAGGTTCAACTTATCAAAGTCCGTGATGATTGGGGTTTCTGTTATCAAGTCCGTGATAAGAAGGGAACTGTATCATTATTACTATTATTATTATTATTATTATTATTATTATTATTATTATTACAAGCTAAGCTACAACCAAAGACTCATTGGTGTGTGCCACAACACTTGTTGGAAAGGCAGGATGCTATAAAAGGGAAAAATAGCCCAGTGAGAAATGGAAACACGGAAATAAATAAACTATATAAGAAGCAATGAGTATTCAAAATAAAATATTTCAACAAACAGTAACATCATTACAAATAAGAGGAGGAGAAATAAGATAGAACAAGAGAACTCTAATCCAAGACATGTTTACATGCACATTCCATGCTTACAAACACTTAAAACGCAATTCAGTACTTACGCTAATATGAAGATTCCAGTTCCCACCAAACATCCCAATAGTTAATTCCAGTACCGACGATTTCTTCATTTCCATATGAGAGACATCAACAGTTCCTCTTCCTCAATGAAATCAAGGCGCACTGAGGTCTGAGAGACGAAGATTGAATACTAATACAACACTTTACTGATATGAGTTATTGTCCTCACCAACAACTGACGTCTCGTTTGTTTGAAATTGCGAGGATACATAGTATCCACCGGAAACAATCACTGGATACAAGGTCGCATCTAAATGTCCTTTAATCGCAGCACTAAATAAACACACGGAGTCCACATTTCAAATCTCGTTACACATCCTTTTTCACATGCACTGTATCTCAGTGGGGACGGGGACATCAAACCCACAAGAATGTGGGGCGAACGGTTACAATGACAGTTGAGAAGCAGTTACTCATACCACGATCACTTACAAACTAAAGTCTAGAATGGACTCAACACAGTCACAGGACTCTTGCTCGTGCTGGTCCCTCCATCTCTCAGCTGAGCACCGATGTGAGGTCATGGCGGGAAGATGTTGATAGGAGAATTTTACTTTCTCCTTTTTTGTTTTTTTTTTCACAATGCATACTGTCACAAGATATCGTCGCTCTCACGTCTCTCGATTGATCAAATAGCTGAGATGTAATAGTGCTGAACTTTTAAGCTTATAAATAGGCTTTAAAATCTAACGTTAAGATCCCGGATATGTTGTTGCCAACTTCCCTGATAACTCCTCCAGCGTTTATACGCTGCAAGTGTAACTGTCTTTAGGGCATTCTCGTGGTCTTGCCAATAAAAAAAAAAGAAAAAAAAAGAAACTAGGGCCTACTCTACTATTCGGTAAAGGCTATATGATATGTGATATATTGAGGGTGAATTTAAATATGTTTCTGAATTCGTATCGCATATCCGGCATGCAATGGATCACTGCTGTGTAAATTCATTAAGGAACGCTATGATTACATTTATCTATATGATACAGAAATTATATAAAACAATTCCCACGGTCATTCAGTCTTACCACTAAACTAATTATCGTTTCATTCATTCACACACATGACAAGGAACTCACTGAATGGGTAGACTTTAACGATTACGAAAGAATTGCAAGGCCGAATATAGAGTGAGACTAGGTTTCGCTTCTCGATAAGGGCCATTCAATAGTTGAAGATTATTCCACTTAAATTTATCCCTCTCACTGCCTTGACCCCCTCACGCATACCTCTAAGTGACTACTTGTCATACGGTACTGGTCTTCTCTACCTGAAATTGACTCTCTCTCTCTAGGTGTCAACTATAAGGGTATTGGTAGGCTACTTACCAGACACTGATAACCCCTCTCTCTCTCTCTCTCTCTCTCCTCTCTCTCCTCTCTCTCTCTCTCTCCTCTCTCTCTCTCTCTCTCTCTCATAGACATTGCTTAGGTGTCAACTATAAGGGTATTGGTACCTACTAGTCTCTCTCTCTCTCTCTCATAGACATTGCTTAGGTGTCAACTATAAGGGTATTGGTACCTACCAGACTCTCTCTCTCTCTCTCTCTCTCTCTCTCTCTCTCTCCTCTCTCTCCTCTCTCCTCTCATCTCTCCTCTCTCTCTCTCTCTCTCTCTCTCTCATAGACATTGCTTAGGTGTCAACTATAAGGGTATTGGTACCTACTAGTCTCTCTCTCTCTCTCATAGACATTGCTTAGGTGTCAACTATAAGGGTATTGGTACCTACCAGACTCTCTCTCTCTCTCTCTCTCTCTCTCTCTCTCTCTCTCTCTCTCTCTCTCTCTCTCTCTCTCTCTCAATTTATCCGGGTGTATTACAGACATGCAGTAGTGGATTATTGTTATAATTAGTGTCTATTACTAGACAAAAAAAAAAAGTCAGCGGATTAATATTAAAACATGACAAAATATAATTATAGGATTAACGAAACCCCCACTATTCTGTTTTGATTACTCAACCGCAAAGCGTCTAAGGGTAGCCTAGTACTCGAGTTACAATTATTGTTGATGCTCAAGTTACACAAGATGACATCGAAGTTACGTCAGACTAAGAATCTTAAGCTCATAATACCTTTTTGTCTTCTGGGGGAGTTAGTTGATGAAGCTGCCGCGGTTTTTGCGTTCCTCGTTCCAGACTCCTTAGTTGTGTTGCAAGTTTCTGAGTATCAAATTTACTGTTTGTCGTTGTCCTCTTCTTTTGATGGTAACGGGAGAATTTATCTTCCTGAAATGATTTTGAGCAGCATTAAACGGTCCGTATTTTGGTTCGCTTTATAATGAAACAAAGTAAGGTAAAAAGATATATGATAAAAGAGGCTGAGAGACATAAAAACGGGAAATATCGAGTTTATCACTTTTTGGCTGTTCAGTTTGTCAGATATTTAGCGCCTTTAATTATGATGCAACAGTAGTCTCACACTCACCTAGCTAAGCTTAGGGATTAAAAGCCTATTCCAATTGTCTGCCATTTTCTTCAATAACTGTATTTCTGCTTTATTCATTTACTCATTCTTTGTCTCCTTTGTATTACACAACGAACTTTCGCCTCCATATCTAGTCTTTTGATTACTCATTCATATCACGTCTTTAAACTACGGGTTTAGCAACTAAAGGGCAGCGTTACATTTGTATGCTAGCGGGAGACGACACAATTTTGATCCCGGCACAAATGAAGTGATTTGTTCCTGGTTGCTGGTTCCTGGTTCGTAAAACTGCTCACTCCGCAAAATAAGTTTGCGGGCACTATCATCTAATAGATAAGTGCAAGACACGTTACTGTAATTGGGCTTTTTTCCTATACCATAAACAATATTCTTAATGAAAATCTTAATCTTTAATCTTATCCCATTAAACACTGGAATCAGTTGTTGTCAGTTTTGGCAATGTATTGTTGTAATTAGTTTGGTATCTTCTTCTTTCAGAAGCCTTGCCCTACTTATGTATACAACCAGCTCCCTGCTAGGATTTTGCAACATACCTACGCTTATGTCATGTTCCTTCAACTGTCTTAATTTTGGGCATGAAAATAAATGTTCTGTATTATCTTACTCTTCTTTGCATGAGCTATAAACTGGATTGTATCCAGGGGTACTCTTCCTTTCCCCATATTCCCCAATTCCCTATTCTTATTATTAAGTTAATCTCTCTTACAGTCTCATTTTTAATCATGTCCTGCCATTTAACTGCCAATATTCCTCTGAGGGATATGTTCTCAAATCACACACAAACACGCACACACACAGCTATATATATATATATATATATATATATATATATATATATATATATATATATATATATATATATATATATATATATAGAGAGAGAGAGAGAGAGAGAGAGAGAGAGGAGAGAGAGAGAGAGAGAGAGAGAGAGAGAGAGGCCTATATATATACATATACATACATATATATATATATATATATATATATATATATATATATATATATATATATATATATATACATATATATATATATATATATATAGATATATATATATATATATATATATATATATATATATATATATACACATATATATATATATACATATATATATATATATATATATATATATATATATATATATATATATATATATATATA
>NC_090751.1:25711928-25741928 GCF_036898095.1 Palaemon carinicauda | reverse complement strand
AAATGTAATTGTATATCACAATCCTCTCGGCATACCAAAGCCTCTTAAACTCAAACGAACGCAAGAGAAATAATAAGTTTTCAAAGGATAATGAACGCAACCCGCTAGCCTTGACAAACCCACAACAAATCGAAAAAAAATAATCGTGAGAATCGTGACCCGTCGAGTTCCGTCGATGTGTCAGTGACAGGAAGATGGTCAGATTGAAAGTTGTGCTTCGCGGCAGCATTTTAATCGTTCTGACAGCCTGTGTGGTGCTTCTGTTCAATTTTAAGGACCACCGAGTGACTCAAAATGTAGCGTCTGCTTCCTTTGTGGCGAAGCTCGAAGGACCTGAAGACGTCCTCTTCAGGGAAGATGAACCCGTCCCCTTGGATTACCAGGAGAATGACCTCTTATACAGACCGCCCCTCGACATAGCCTTAATTTTCACCCACGCCAAAGATAATCTTCCCCTGCAGTATAAGCTCAAAGTGGCCGTAGGATCCCTCCTGCACCAGTCATCAGCGCCCCTACGCCTCCACCTCATAACTGACGAGGATGGGTTTCACATCGCCTCCCAGATCATCAATCAAGTCCAGTCATCAAATAGACTTGATTCCAGATATGTGAAGGTGAGACGAGGCAGGGAAGATATTTTTTTTTCTGATGCCGGTGCATTTACGAATACAAGCTTGGGATTAGCGTAAGCCCTCGATTGTGATCCTTGGTATATATGTACCCGTGCACATTCACTAGTAAATATCCTAATCATACCTCCCCCGACATAGGGGCGAGAACCATTTTTTATTTTTATGGTAAAATTGTTCCGACCGGATCTAGAGTAATACCTTAATTTGGGTGTATGTATGATAGCGGCCACCTGTATGTATTATTATGTCTAACTTAGGATATAGCAGTGTAAGGGGGGTTGTAGGGAGCCTTTATCCCCCCCCCATTAGGTAAGTAGGTAAGGTCACAGCTTGTAGTTCAGGTTAAGGGGGGAAAGTTAAGGTTAGTTGAGGCCCATTTTCAATGAACGCGTGAGGAACTGGCCGCTGATATACAAAGGGTCCCCTTATTTTATGCCGGTGCATTTGTGCGTGCGAAATTAGGATTAGCATTAACCCTCAATAGTAAGTTTTTACTATTACTTCAGCACTAGTGAATATCTAAACATCATTCCCCCCCCCCCAGGACAATCAAGGCCACCATTTCGAAGTTAACTGGGGAACGTCACCTTTTTGCATCTTCCCTTCATATCTAATCTGGCTGTATTCATACTCTCTGTACTTCAAAGTACTGTATTTAGGATATGTGTATGGGTATAGTAATAGGGGACCTGGATGTTGCTTTAAAATTTAAATGTACTTTGACACCAAATTCATCTTGATCATAAAACTCAACCAGTTAACACTACTTTACAACTGAAAACTCTCCATAGATGGCTCCCAGAAACCTGTGTCCTCCTGAGGACACTAATTTGATAGACATTTTGTTAGGGAATGTTATTGATAAGCTGATGTAAATATTTGAAGGGCCAACATAGGCATGTCTAAGCCTCATAATTAAAGCAATGGGTTGCCTTGTGCTTATTTTATGTTGTAGCCTATACTGTCTCTGCATTTTGGTTGAAATTACAAAAAAAAAAAAAAAAATTATATCTTTTAATTTTCAATATTAAACTTACCCGATAATCATGTAGCTGTCAACTCCGTTGCCCGACAGAATTCTATGGAGGGATACGCCAGCTATCACAATACTAGAAGGGGGTGTACTTACCAGCGCCACCTGTGGCCAGGTACTCAAGTACTTCTTGTTGACACCTCCTCAATTATTCCTCTGTCGTGCTTCCGGCAAGACGTTCTGGGATACGCTTATGTTCTTGGAGTATTTTCACGACTTTGGTGAAGTATTTCTCTTTGATTTCGGCTGTCGCTTTACTGGAAACTTCTATATTAGCTTAGTTAGCTTTTGGAATTAATTTGATTAATTATGGTGACGAAGAGAGTATGAACTCTCTTTCACCTTTAAATGGCCGACCCTTCCCTTAGACGGAAGTGTTGGTGTCTAAGAGAGTATAGACTCTCTTTCTTAATTTTGCTTAACAAAAGTTATAGATTTATTTTATATCTCTCCGCCTCTTATAGGCCTCTTCGATTAACTTCTTTTTTTTATAAACTTATTAAAATTAATTTTTATATTTGTTTATATTCGACCTTCCTAATAGTAGGCGGTCTTTTCTTGGTACCGAAGTTAATTAACATTGAGCCCGTCATTTCGGTTTTACCTGTTAACATATTATGCTATTTTAATGTCTTTGAAAGAATTTCTTTGATAGTCTAGTACTGTTTTCAAAATTGAACTAACGTTTTGTTTTGTCTCTGCAGTTGTTGACGTTCAGAACGTTCAACTTGCACTCTATCGTTACGATAGAGAAAGAATTTTCACGGTTTCACATTGCAGTAAGAGTAACCGTGTCTAGCGTTTTGTTCATTCTTTCTTAACTTAATGGTTTTAATCCTAATAAAGGAACTTTTCATTTTGGGAAATATTTCAGTTTTTTCCTTTAACAATAATATGTTTTAACGATATATATGATTGGGCTCTTCTCTCAGGTTCTAAGTCAAGAGAGAGAGAGAGAGAGAGAGAGAGAGAGAGAGAGAGAGAGATAGAGACGGAGGGAGAAAGAGGAGGATAAACGTTTCATTCAAGCCTGCCAGGCGTACGAGTAACGTTGTTATCGTTTTTGCTCTTCTCCCTAGTCTCTTTAGGGGAAGAAAGTAAACGTTTCTAGAGTGATCTAGTGTTTAGTCTCTTTCCAGCCACTGAATTATTTATCTTTCATTAGATTTTTCTGTTACATTGTAATTCTGTTTTCGCAATTACTAACTTTTGAGAAAGGATAGAATTGCGTGTTTCAGGTACAAACCACTTAAAGTTTCGAGTTCAGTGAAATAAGTGCTAACAGAAAATCAAAGTGATAAGTGATTAGCGCAAAGTGTGTCAGTGTTGTGCGTGAGGGTACTTCTGTGCGCGCCAGTCGTTCTCCCAGTCCGGGACCTCTTGCAAGCTCCCAAGCCCAGGGGAGAAGCAATGTCGAAGGACAAAAGGGTTCAGCAGGCCTTGATCGGCGCACAGAAGTATCCTCGGTGGTTGTGGGCGTGTCTTACCGAGACCGTCACTCCCACCCGCAGACGATTGAGCCCTTATTTTGCTCGTCTGCAGAAGAAATTTAGGGGAGAAAACGCTGGTCTCAGGTCTCAAGACCTCTTAAACATAAAGTCCAGACCTATGCCAGACGTACGAAGTTAGAGTTCAACAACCCGGATGCAGTCATTGGGTTAGCTCTGACTCTCCTCAGTCATCAGTTGAATGCACTCCGCCTAAGAGGAGTAAGGTTCTGCCGCAACAGATCTCTGCTGTTAAGGCTTTACCTCAGCAGACCTTAGTGTCTGCCGACCCCAAGTTGACTCTACTGCAGTCCATGCAGTCACAACTTTCGGTCTTGATGCGTGAGTGTCGGGCTGAGAGTGTTGCGCCTCCGCCTCCGCCTACACTCCCTCCGCCTGCGCTCGCTCCGCCTGTGCTCGCTCCGCCTGTGCTCGCTCCGCCTGATCGCAGTACCACCTGCCAGGCGTACGATGTTGAGCCACGTTCTGAGTTGGCTGTTCCCAGTGGTGCTCAGCCTCCGCCTTCTTTAAGGCAACCTTTACAATGGGATCAGGAGGATTATACCTCTCTTCCTCCGCCTCCACTTGCTGCTCCACCAGTGATGCAACTCTCGGTTGAGGTACAACAACCTCTCCCGTCCTTGAGTCAGTCTCCTCAGCTCTCGCTGCAGCGAGCTCAACCCTCCACAAGGCAAGCACCACTACACCTTAGCCTTGCGCCTCAGGAGCCTCAGCTTGCGAGACATTTACCTTGTTCTGCGCAGCCTCTACCTCATCGCGCTCCGCTCACACCACAGGAACAGGAACTTGCTACTCCGCTTCCGCCAACCGCTCAGCAAGCGCAACCCTTGGGTTCAGCCACTCATGCCAGGAGTCAGCCTCCTCCACCCATGCGCCTACCTTCTGCTACTTCCTTTGATCAGCCTTTGCAGACTGAGCCTCAGGTGTTCCCTCAACAGAGTCTTGAAGAGGAAACCACAACTATTGTTGTTCCAGCTCGTTCTGACTCTGCTGTTCAGCATTCCTTACCTCCATTTTCAAACCTTATGATAATGGAGGTTATTTGTATTACTTATAAAAATATATTTGTATTCCTTGCAATATATTTTTAACAATATCGCAGAATATGGCAAAAAATATGAATCATGAGTTATGAATGTAAGGTAAATATTATGTTGATATTTAAACCTATGCAAGCATGCATAAAGCACTCTAGCACTGGTCATGGAATTTCTGAGAAATGTTAAACGCCATGCACACGCTCTGCTTACCTTACAGCATGCTCTACATACAGCATGCTCTGCTTACAGCATGCTCTGCATACTACATGCTCTGCATACAGCATGCTCTGCATTCAGCATGCTCTGCATACAACATGCTCTACATACAGCATGCTATGCATACAGCATGCTCTGCATACAACATGCTCTGCATACAGCATGCTCTGCATTCAGCATGCTCTGCATACAACATGCTCTGCATACAGCATGCTCTGCATTCAGCATGCTCTGCATACAACATGCTCTACATTCAGCATGCTCTGCATACAGCATACTCTGCATACAACATGCTCTGCATACCTTACCGCATGCTTCTCAGTCACACATCTTTGGTTGTTGCCAACTCACTAGACTGTCAAGCAGTTTCATAACGTTGCCTTCTAGTCTGCTGCTTTTGCACCAGTGAACCCTCACTGAGAGAACTTAGCTTTTCTAGGATATGGTCCCTGTAGATGAGAAAGTTCTTTTCTCCCTCCTTCTGATATTCCCTTGAGGACTCTGTCATTTGGAGGGAGCCTTTAGCTGCATAGCCTCCTATGGACTTTTATTTAAGCGTAACATGCTTCCAGGGAAGGTAATGGTTCCACTTCAGTCGCTAATCCCGTCTGTTACCACACCTGCTCCCATAGACCTTGAGCTGTGTTGCAAGACATGCAGTCCAAGCTTAGTCCTTGTTAGAGGATTTTTTGTTTACGGAGTCAATGTGTCATGGGGAAGACGTTCAACAACCAACAGAAGTGACTTGTTGTGACGCAGTGCGGCAACCTCAGCAACCCGATAAGGAGTTGTCTGTACGACCCAGACAGTCTAGACAGATTCGGGTTGTCACTGTACTTCCTCGCTTGCCCATGATTGACAGTTCACAGACTGTGCAGCAGTACCATGATCTTGTGTCTGGCTCCGTCAGACGACTGGCTTTTAAGAGCTCCCACAAGTCGTCGCTGTCTGGAGATTTTCAAATGGACTATGGATCTGACCAAGGAACTGGGCCTCCTGGTCAATTTTGAGGAGTCTCAGCTCGTTCCATCCCAGACCATTGTCTCCTTGGGTATGGATCTTCAGAGTCGAGCTTTTCGGACTTTTCCGTCGGCCCCAAGGATCTTCCAAGCCCTAGAATGCATCCAGAGCATGCTGAGAAGGAACCGATGCTCAGTCAGGTAGTGGATGAGTCTAACAGGGACACTTTCATCGCTGGCCCTGTTCATCGTGTTAGGGAGACTCCACCTCCCCCCCCTTCAGTATCATCTAGCTGCTCACTGGATAAAGGACATGACGCTAGAGACGGTCTCAGTTCCTGTTTCCGAAGAGAGGAGGTCTTCTCTCGCGTGGTGTAAGAACAGCTTTCTTCTCAAGGAAGTCTACCTTTGGCTGTTCAGAAACACGACCGCCGTCTCCTCTCGGACGCATCAGACACGGGCTGGGGTGCGACTTTGGACGGACAAGAATGCTCGGGAACATGGAATCAGGAGCAAAGGACACTTCACATCAATTGCAGGAGTTGTTGGCGGTTATTCTGGCCTTGATAAACTTCAAGTCCCTCCAGCTTAACAAAGTGGTGGAGGTGGACTCTGACAACACCACAGCCCTGGCTTACATCTTCAAGCAGGGAGGGACTCTTTCGTGGAAGTTGTTCTAGATCGCAAGGGACCTACTCATCTGGTCTAAAGATCGAAAGCTAACTGGTAACGAGGTTCATTCAGGGCGGTATGAATGTCATGGCAGATCACCTCAGACGGAAGGGTCAGGTCATCCCCACAGAGTGGACCCTTCTCAAGAATGTTTGCAACAGACTTTGGGCCCTGTGGGGTCAGCCAACCATAGATCTGTTCACTACCTCGATAACCTAGAGACTCCTGTTGTATTGTTCTCCGATTCCAGACCCAGCAGCAGTTCACGTGGATGCTTTTCTGCTGGATTGGTTCCATCTCGACCTGTATGCATTCCCGCCGTTCAAGATTGTCAACAGGGTACTTCAGAAGTTCTCCTCTCACAAAGGGACACGGCTGACGTTGGTTGGCTCCGCTCTGGTCCGCGAGAGAATGGTTCTTAGAGGTACTGCAATGGCTGGTCGACATTCCCAGGACTCTTCCTCTAGGAGTGAACCTTCTAAGTCTACCTCACGTAAAGAAGGTACACCCAATCCTCCACGCTCTTCGTCTGACTGCCTTCAGACTTTCGAAAGACTCTCAAGAGCTAGGGGCTTTTCGAAGGAGGCAGCCAGAGCGATTGCCAAAGCAAGGAGAACATCCACTCTCAGAATCTATCAGTCTCAAGGGGAAGTCTTCCGTAGCTGGTACAAGACCAATGCAGTTTCCTCAACCAGTACCACTGTAACCCAGATTGCTGACTTCCTGTTATATCTAAGGAAAGTAAGATCCCTTTCAGCTCCTACGATCAAGGGTTACATAAGTATGTTGGCAGCGGTTTTCCGCCACAGAGGCTTGGATCTTTCCACCAACAAAGATCTACAGGACCTCCCTAGGTCTTTTGAGACCTCAAAGGAACGTCGGTTGTCCACTCCAGGCTGGAATCTAGACGTGGTCCTAAGGTTCCTTATGTCATCAAGATTTGAACCTCTCCAATCAGCCTCTTTTTAGGACCTCACATTAAAAACTCTTTTCCTCGTGTGCTTGACAACAGCTAAAAGAGTAAGTGAGATCCACGCCTTCAGCAGGATCATTGTTTTCACATCTGAAACGGCTACATGTTCCTTGCAGCTCGGTTTTTGCTAAACGAGCTTCCTTCACGTCCTTGGCCTAAGTCGTTCGAGATCCCAAGCCTGTCCAACTTGGTGGGGAATGATCTGAAGAGAGTACTTTGCCCAGTTAGAGCTCTTAGGTACTATCTAAAAAGGTCTTAACCTTTACAAGGACAATCAGAAGCCTTATAGTGTGCTATCAAGAAACCTTCTTTTCCAAGTTCTAAGAACTCAGTTTCTTACTATTCAGGCTTCTGATTAGAGAAACACATTCTCATCTGAAGGAAGAAGACCTTGCTTTGCTGAAGGTAAGGACACATGAAGTGGGAGCTGTGGCTACTTCAGTGGCCTTCAAACAGAACCATTCTCTGCAGAGTGTTATGGATGCAACCTATTGGAGAAGCAAGTCAGTGTTCGCATCATTCTATCTCAAAGATGTCCAGTCTCTTTACGAGTACTGCTACACCCTGGGACCATTCGTGGCAACGAATGCAGTAGTAGGCGAGGGCTCAGCCACTACATTCCCATAATCCCATAACCTTTTAACCTTTCTCTTGAATACTTTTTATGGGTTGTACGGTCGGCTAAGAAGCCTTCCACATCCTTGTTGATTTGGCGGGTGGTCAATTCTTTCTTGAGAAGCGCCGAGGTTAAAGGTTGTGATGAGGTCCTTTAGTATGGGTTGCAGCCCTGTATACTTTAGCACCTTTGAGTTGATTCAGCCTCCCAAGAGGAACGCTGCGCTCAGTAAGGAAGACGATCTTATTAAAGGCAGAGTAACGGTTCAAGTCGACTTCCTTACCAGGTACTTATTATTTCATTGTTATTGTGGATAACTGATTATATGAAATACGGGATACTTAGCTATCCTTTAGTCTTGTACACTGGTTTTTCACCCACCCCCCTGGGTGTGAATCAGCTACATGATTATCGGGTAAGTTTGATATTGAAAAATGTTATTTTTATTAGTAAAATAAATTTTTGAATATACTTACCCGATAATCATGATTTAATCGACCCTCCCTTCCTCCCCATAGAGAACCAGTGGACCGAGGAATAATTGAGGAGGTGTCAACAAGAAGTACTTGAGTACCTGGCCACAGGTGGCGCTGGTAAGTACACCCCCTTCTAGTATTGTGATAGCTGGCGTATCCCTCCATAGAATTCTGTCGGGCAACGGAGTTGACAGCTACATGATTATCGGGTAAGTATATTCAAAAATTTATTTTACTAATAAAAATAACATATGTTTAAAAAAAGAAGAAGAAAAAAAAAGTACAGTACTTTAGCTAACAAACATCCAAACTTTGTATGTAATTACCAAGCCAGAAAACTATGCCTTTGCGTCCCTTTAAAGTAAATATAGCCTGTTCGCAACATAGTATTATCTTATGATTAGAATGCGCTTAATTGCAAATTCATTGGGTGGCCTGGTTAAATCCTTTTATCTAATAATGATAACGATGAAAAAGGTGATATCTTTGAGAAAAACTAGATGGTGATAAAATTGTAAAAAAACGTGATGATAAAGTGATATTGCTAATAGAAGCTGTACTTTATACCCTTTAGTGCTAAGGCCACTCATTAAATATACTAGACATGTAAGCAAGTGAAAAGTTTGCTTTTTATCATTTATTGACATCATTATGGTTTTATCAGGGAAATCATTGGAAGCATATTGTGTAGAATATTAGTGAAGCTAATGTTTGCTAGTATTATTGTCTTATCAATTTTAGAATTTTAATTAATTACTGTAAAACAATAAATTCCCTGTATGTTTAATCAAATTTACTGTTTTAAAGAACAAATCCTTTGGCTAAAAACCCCAATTATTGAAATTTGACTCTAGTTTATGTTATACTACAGTACTTTAAGGTATGTGATATATTAATGCAAAAGCCAATGGATGTGCAGGTGTGAGCCTTGTGCCCACATTTGATAAAAAAAAAAGAAAAAGGTAGTGTTGACTCCAAAGGAACTGCACAACTTGTTTTTAAGAATGATGAAAATTACACGATAAACTTTAAAGTAGCGTTTCTGGTTACCATTTGAGTTTAATTGAGTTTAAATAATGGCACGAAGTATCTCTATCCGTTTTGTTATGAACATTTATTATTATCATTATTAATATTATATGCTGAAAGGTTGTGACAGTCAAGGTAAATTGAAGAATGATGTTAGGAGCTTTGACAATGCAATGAAAGAAATGATAACTGAAGTGGGTAATCGTAAGACTACAAATCAGCGGGGGTTGGAAGGGGTGGACTTGGTTACAGGAGTGATGTTGAATAAAGGAACTAAGTTTAAACTATTGTCTGGAATTTAAAAGATACAAAATTCTTAAAAAAAAGTTTTCAGCAAACTTTAATAACTACATCCCTTTTGCATTTTCCATTATAGCTTGTTTACGTGTCAGCAGAAGACTTCATACCTGAAATTGAAGAGTCTGTGAAGGTTTTACAAGATTATTTCACAACCAGAAGGCATGCTTATTATAAGGATGCACTCTTCTTCTTTTCTGTTCATCTGCAAAAACTTCTTCCTGGTCTGGAGAAAGTGATACTAATGGATATTGATGTTAAGGTAAGATCTCACAAAGATGTTTTCTTAGGTGACTCATCCATTTTATTAAAGAAAGCTCTGTACTGACTACATCTTCCTCTACAATATGCTCTCTCTCTCTCTCTCTCTCTCTCTCTCTCTCTCTCTCTCTCTCTCTCTCTCTCTCTCTCTCTCTCTCTCTCCACCATTACCTCTTATAATGTTGGTACCTCTTATAATGTTGGCATGGATGATATATGATGGTTTTGATGCCAGTTGGATAAATCAGTAAATTGACTTAATCTTATAGTAAAACATCGCCATTGAAAATTCCTTACTTTGTTTACCTTGCATAATCCTCAGTACCCCCTGTGACACTATCTTTTGCATTCTATATATTTCTGTAAGTTCATCTCTACATGTTTTCCACCTTATCCACATAGCCAAGCTTCAAGACTACACTTTTTTTCTCTTGTTTCCATCTACCAAAAAACTCTTGCTTAATTGATTTTCTGACCTCTCCTTTCCATTCCACCCTTCTATTTTATAAACATTATATGAACACTGCTAACACTGGCTCATTTTATCGGTATGTAGCTGTTTCCAGTAGCCTCCACTCTATATTCCAATGTAGCTTCCTTCATTACTTTGCAGGACATTACTTAATAGTCCTTGATGGTCATCATAATTTGTCTTGAATCTATTCTGAAATACCTGCCACTGTCTTCATTATAGATCTTGTGTCATGAGAGCACCTTTGCTTTCTTACCAAGTTTTTGCCTAGTCCACTTGTTCTTGTGATGCTTATATTTTAGCTCCTTGGTACCATATCTATTCCATAGTTAAACTCCATAAGTCCAATTGCCTTTTGCGTTGTACTGTACTTCTCTAATTGCATCATTATAACGATTTCCACTGCTGTTGGTCAAATGAACATCTGACCAAATTAGCATTTTTTTCAACCTTCTCTGATATTTTTATGGACTGCTCTAGCAATCTTATTTCTTTACACAGTACTGTTCTCTTCACACTAGTGAATGTTCTTTCATTTAAATGTTGTTGCAGTTAAATCTTCCTCAATCTTCTCAGTTTCTATTATGTCAACATCCTTTGATTCAGGTTCATTCTCTTCTTTCAGTAAATTTAAAATTTGCCTACATTATTCTATTACATTCTTTAGATTTTAATCCATTTAATTTCCTTGTTATAGACTTTACCATTTTAAAATCTTATACTGTATCTGTTGCTGTTATTATTATTATTATTATTATTATTATTATTATTATTATTATTATTATTATAAAATCTACTGTATCTGTTGTTATTATTAGTATTATTATTATTATTATTATAAAATCTTATACTGTATCTGTTATTATTATTATTATTATTATTATTATTATTATTATTATTATTATTATTATTATTATTATTATTAGCTAAGCTAAAACCCTAGTTGGAAAAGCAGGATGCTATAAGCCCAGGGGCTCCAACAGAGAAAATAGCCCAGTGAGGAAAGGAAACAAGGAAAAATAAAATAATTTTAAGAAGAGTAGCAACATTAAAATAAATATCTCATATAAACTATAAAAACTTTAACAAAACAAGAGGAAGAGAAATGAGATAGAATAGTGTGCCCGAGTGTACCCTCAAGCAAGAGAACTTTATCCCAAGACAGGGGAAGACCATGGTACAGAGGCTGTGGCACTACCCAAGACTAGAGAACTATGGTTTTATTTTGGAATGTCCTTCACCTAGAAGAGCTGCTTACTATAGCTAAAAAGAGTCTCTTCTACCCTTACCAAAAGGAAAGTAACCACTGAACAATTACAGTGCAGACTTTAACATTTTTAGATATGTTATACTGTATCTTTAAGTTATTGGAACATACTCACTGTATTAGTTCCAAGACATATAAAACTCCAATGTAACATGTAATCCTAAAATTGAAGAACGAAATGCTAGTGTTTCATATCCCATACAAGACAAATTCAACTACATGTATTGATTCACACATTTTATCAATTTTCCAATCTTGCCTATAATACAGTACAGTACCTGTGTACTGTCCCCTCTGATGGTCCAGCACTTTGCTGCAGTAGAGGGGCTTGAGTGTCTCAATGATGGGCTGGGCAATGACAGTGGGGTAGTTTATCCACCCTGGCAGGCTCAACCATACCACTAAGGCCAGTTCTGAGAGACCAGACCAAGACTGGACCCCTATAGGCCTTCTCCTTTATTTCAGATAGGCAAAGGCTAGGAGAAGGAAAACTCCAAAATCAAACCAAACCAAACCAAACAAGATCCCAACGGCGGAGCTTCCCAGCGCCGGCGGAAGAGGGCAATGCCTATCGGGCAGGCAAAAAGGCGGGCCTTGACATAACAAGAACCCGGCAGCCCGATGCAACCAACATCAGAGAAGCCGCCTGTCTCATATGTCTTGAGCCGCGGTAAAAACGATGTGGGCCAAGTGTGTGTGCGTGGCCGTTGCAAAGCCACGACCACCCAAAACAATATACCCAGCTACTGGCATTCTGTCATTTCCTCCACCCTTCTTCTGATAGGAGGCTGATGGCTAACGACAGAACCCAATACTCGGACACGAGTGGGCGCCGACGACGACGACGACCTGTGTACTGTACTGTATACCAATACTGTATTTGTATATGCACAGAACTTCAACCTTGAATAACTTTTAAACCCTTTCTATCTACTCATTGTTGCGAGGAATTATTTAGATTTTTTTTTTTCCAGGTTAAGGGGGATGTGGCCGAACTGCATTCACACTTTACCCGTTTCAGTCCGACTAACATCATTGGGATGGCATACGAGCAGTCCCCAGTATATCGGCACTTGCTGTCCCTGTATAGGAGGAACCACCCGGAAACGCTTTTGGGTAGTCCGCCTGGTGAAGGGGGATTTCCCGGCTACAACAGTGGGGTTGTTTTAGTCGATATCCAGAAGCTTCGAAAATCATCCATTATAAGTATGCATTTACTGTATAGTATTATTCAAGTATTACTGTACTGTATATGTTTGAATTAAAAATGAAAATTAGGCTACTCTCTGAAAAGCAATTGTATGCAAAGGAATTTTTTTCTTAGGTAATTCCAAAGTATTATAGACTACTGTACTGTATGTAGTTTTTGATTTCCCTCATATAACTAACTCGTTTTCTTTTTCTCATAGGCAGCTATTTGGAGCAAGCAAAACTTGTTGAAAAGAGCAACTATTATAGCTTCCATGGTCATCTTGGCGATCAAGACTTGTATACTCTCATAGCTTTCGACCATCCGGATCTCTTCTACACATTGCCATGTGGATGGAATCGACAGCTCTGTGACTGGTGGAAAAATCATGGTTATCAGACTATTTTTGACCAGTATTTCAATTGTACGACAGAATTCAACATCATTCATGGCAACTGTAAAACTGAAATACCAGACGATTTGTGATGCCTAAAGAAAATTTTCATGGTGATAATCATTAGAGTCTTTTTTTTCTCAAGTCAATCTCACAGGCTGTGCACTCTTCTGCAAGTGTGATAAAAGGTTATTTAGATATTGCAATCTTGTTACCACATTTCTGTAGGCATATTGTACTCTTAGTCAAATTTTTAATGATGTCTTTACCTCAAGTGCTTAATGAAAAAGTGCAATATATCCATTTGAGGTGGCAGCTCAAATATTTATAACAGCTCAAATATTTATCATATATTTTATACACTTGTAAAACTAATTTAATTTTTATATCCTCTGGAAATGACTTATTGAGCATAGGGCCATTGTGAATGGTGTTCTACAGAGAGGCGCAAGATGTGGTTCCTTTTGAGTAAAGGAATTGAATTTTTTGTGCAGGTGACTTTTCATAGTGCAGTGATAGAGTGGTATTTTAGTGTGCGGCACCAGATGTGATTTGTGATTGATGCGGGGGAGTGAAGTTTTTGGACACATTTTCTTCATTCTTTGTGACTGAACGATTGGAGTGTCAGGTTAGTTGGTGTCTTCAAATTTTATGCTAATACATTTTATAGATGCCAAAAATGTAGAGAATTTCTACCTTACTTAATTTTTGTATATACTGTCCTGTATTTTACAACCTAGAATGTTAATATTTGGACTCATATTTTTATGTATGAAATAGTAATTATTTTTTATGCTTTGTTTGTAGAAAGTGTACAAAAATGTTAGCTCTGAGAGAGGCAGCAGTTGTTAAACTTGCACTGTAATGCAAAATATTATTCTGTATAATACAGAAAAATAAAGTATTGAGCACAATGGTTAATCTTTTTTTCAAGTAACTGGCATTAAATTAATGAACAGAAGTTCCATTTGGGGTTAATGCATTCAGAGGCACTAAAGAGTTTTTGTAATTTTCCTTCAGCCTCTAACTGCACCATTTTTTACCCTTCTAATTTACCTGTTTCTTCTTACTTTTTGTTTTTTTCCATATTGCTGTCCATCATCTTAGCTTTCAGTTTATTGTGCAAGAGGGAGGTATTCCCTTAGTTGTACCTGGACACTGAATTGTCTTAGAAGTCTTAATACATTCATAATTGAATATTAGATATCTACTTATTGTATCAACATAGACAACAAAACATTTTCAGAATCTGTCAGTATTTGAAATTTATGAAATCAGTCTTTGTATAAGTATGGTGGAGTTGGAATACTAATACCATTAAAAATTCAAGGGTATCTAACAATCTTTATGCTCCATTGAGCATTGATGCCCATGATTTGTGCAAAAGGTTGAACAATTATCATTAGCTCATTTTCAAAACAATGATTGTCACATCTATACACCCAGCCCTAGTGTGAGGCCATAATGTCCATATTTCATACAATCAATCATTCTTCATTTCTTTAGTGGCTTTGTTAAAAAAATTTTGACGAAGGAAAAATCTATTTCTGGGTCGATCTGTGACGGCCGGTGAAAAAGGTCCTTCTTTACACTTTTCTAATATAAATCTTCTAAATATACTAGAGAAAGATAAAAGCATGGAATGTAGAGGTTACAACCCTCGCGCGATCACCTTGTGGGTGTCGTATATTTAACAAGGGCGTGTGTAAACCACTATTCACAGGCAGTCTTCCATTTAGATAATCCCTTCATCAAAGGGGAGGGCCGTGACAGGCCCTAGAGAATACAGTTGGACTACCCCACTGACACCTACTACTCGCGCTCTCCAGGTCATCCTTCTGTTTTGGACTTGCCTGCTAAGTCGTTTTTTTTATTTTATTAGGTGTGTCTCTTTAGCTTTGTCTAATACATCCACAACTGCTCTCTCTTGTATCGTACGCATTATCTATAATTGCCGCATACCCCACTTACCCCCGGCCACAAAGGGTAATGTTCTCAGTGCACCTCAATTGGCATACCATAGGCATTGGTTAAAGGTTTTTGGAGTTCCTGTCTGTACCCTTATTACACCTACTTTTAATCCTTAAATTCTACCTCCTTTCCCCGTTTTCCCTTTCCTTTTTCTATCTTGCTCTCTAGCCTTTTGCCTTGTAGTGCAATTGCTGGTCTTTCCCCTAGTGACACCTCAGTGCTTAGGCCATTCAGCGCTGTCTCATATGGCCTAAATTCCATTAATCCTATCCAACAGCATAATTTTGCACAATTACGTTCAAAGTAGGGTCCCATGAAAATAAGATAATAGATTGATTCTTAGCCCAGAAATTAATTTAGGGAGACAGAATACTGGATAGGAAAAAGAACTAATGTAAAGACGTATTGTTATGATGTGAGATCCCTTAGCCTTTAACTTCATAGTTATCCACATGACAGTGTGGCTTCACCTTAGCATGATACAAAGGTTAGATTGTACTTTATATTCAAGTGAAGTGGCAATCAGAAGAACCAGCAAGAAAAATGGTATGCTTATACCTAGCGCCTGATGTTGACAATGGTCGAAAAAGGATCTTCATCTGGGTAAAGTATTTAATGGACATGGTAAGTGTAATAATTATAAGTTCTAGTAAAGTAGTGATAGGGAATATGTATGGGAACATTTTTATGGTTCCAAAATTAATTTATAGCCTGAAAATAAGGACGTTGGGAGTGTTCACTCCATTGGTGACCCACTTTTTAGTATTCTATTTTTTTTTCTTGATGCATCCTTTCTTGTATCTTTCTGCCCAACATTTTAGTCATTGCTTCAAACTGCAATATTGTCCTCAGTGCTGGGTCATAAGTCCCAGATTCCATGAATTAAATCAGATTAAATCTATGATGATAATGAATTTATGTAGATGATAAAGGAAAATTAGATAGATGACTGACCTGTAATGCAGTAACACTGAAAGTAGTGAAGTGGGCTAATACTACATCTCTTCTCCTATGATCTGATTTGGCCTCATGTTGTAGGGCTTTCAGTATGAATGAAGGAGAATGATTTGGATTATAAAAAGAAAGTTAGATCTCACCATTTGAGTAATATTGTGGTTGAAGAAAACCTCCAATAGAGAGTAAATTTAGTCCAAAAAAAGTATTTTTAAGGAAAACATATGAGAAATTTAAGTTTGAAAATATGCATTCTATGTTTGAAGTGTTCTAGATGAGAAACCTAGTGCGATTAGACAAAAATCCAGATAAAACATTCGAGCTAAATGTCGGGAATTTCGACCCGATCAATCGAAATTCCCGCCATTTGACTCCACCTACGACTACGTCAAATTGGAGGGAGAGGAGAAACTCGCGGGCGAATGAGTGTAGTTCCAGACGTGAACGTTTAGAGCCAAAAAGGGAAACCACCTGGTAGGAAGGTGCTGAGACTAATAAAATCAATTGCTGGTAATTTAAGATTAGGAAAAATAAAGTCATTCTGTTGTAACATGATAAAAAAATCCAATCTAGAAATTTAGGTTCAGGACAAATTGCGCCAAAAAGGTGACGTCGGAGGTTGCAAGGATAGCTCGTCTTCTTTGATCCAACGTCCCCAACCGAAGTAAGTCCCCTCTAATTGTTATCTCTCCTCTCTACCTTGTGTACCAGGTTGGTTGTAGTAGAAGTTTGTGTGCAAGACGTTTAGTTTTTATATCGCAGTTTAGTGTAGTGATCCTTGTGATTGGGGATCTGAATCCTGAGTTAAATAAGAATAGGTATATTTGGTGTGTGATTCGTTGTGTATTGAATTCGAATTGGCACTATTTTCAGTTTGTTAATGAGTCCGGTGTGGACTTTGTGCTTGAAGAGCACATGCTATATTACCTAGGGTCAGTCTTGTTTTTTCAGTAAGTCTTGTGAATGCTTAAGAATGTTGTTTGTCTTTATCAGAGTTTATTTTTGTAATAAAATTGTAAATTTTATCGCCGTATTTTAATTAACTCCTGGAAGGTTTTGGCGAGTCTTGCCTCTTCAAGGCCTTGCGATCCGCCCAGTACATCGGGCAGATTTAATAAACTGGTGAAAATCACAACATTTGGTCCTTCGAACCGGATCGCAAGCGCTTCCCAGAGCCGGACAGGACTAATTTAAAATATGAGCTTTTGAGAGAGAGAGAGAGACTAACAATTAAGGTCCTCTACGTCCCGATGTGCGATCGCCCACGTGGGTCAGTTCTTTGAGTCCCTTCTTAACGTTAAATTATCCTTTTTTCCTTGCCTTGTCCAACCCCCCCAAACGTAAAGTAAAGTAATTAAGATGGCTGTGTCCACGATCGTGCATATCGAGGCGTCGATGGGCCTGCTGGAGGATTTGCTAAGCGAAACGCAAAGGGCGCTGATAGAGACTTACTCCGAGTCCGTTTACCAGAATTTGGTAACGGAGTTGCAGGCAGAGGTCCGACAGCTTAAAGAGCTATACAAGAGCCAGCGCGTCAAGCTAGAAACTAGTTTCGAAGCCCGAATTAGGCATATGTTAGGTGAAGCGACACGCGCTTCCACACTATTGTACAATAGAATAGATAAAGTGAAAGGCCCTTCAACGGGGAATGTTGCCCTCCCCAGGTTGAAGCCGCTGCCTCTCCCCACGTTCGAAGGGGAAGTGCAAGAGTACGCATCGTACCGTGAACTATTCACGATCCACGTGGATCGAAGAGCTGATTTAGACGAAGTGTCTAAATTCACGTATTTATTGGGGACGTTGGGCAAAGAGCCGCTCCGGATTATCAAATCTCTGAGTGTAACCGCCGCGAACTATAGTGTAGCATTAGATTTATTAGATAAGCAGTATGGCAACGTGCACCAAACGCTCGTGATTCTGCACCGCAAGTTAGCAAACATCTTTGTGCCGTCACTAAACCCAGTAGAATTAAAAAGGTTCCGTTTTGAGTTAACCATCATTATTGAGCAAATCAAAAGACTTAGTACCACTGACTTAGGCCAAGGCATGGTCATGAGCCTCATTAATCAAAAATTGTCAGAGGGAAAACTATACCGCAAGGTGGTAGAGCATTTGAGGAAATGCGACTATACGTTGGACGAGTTTTTTGAGGCAATAGATTTCATAGTAAGAATGTTAGAAGACGATGCATTGCAGAGAGGCGACAGTCTTGAGAGTGACAAAAGACCAGACAGTAGTGTAAGACCGAAAACCCATCCCATCCACCAAAATTCCTGCCCATTTTGTAGCGAACGGCATCCGCCTCACGGATGTCGCCAAGTGACAGACGTAGCTGCTAGACGTCGCATTTTACTAAAAAGGGGTCTTTGTTTCAATTGCACGAAATCAGGCCATCGTAGCGATAAATGTCCCGTATCAAATTCCTGTAGAAACTGTAATGCTAAGCACCACACTGCGATTTGCGACGCGGGTAGACCGCAATCAATCCCTAGTCATAGTAATAGTCAATCAACAACGTCCCGCCCCGTAGTAAATGCGACGCCTGCACAGAACCAAAATGCCCCCCGTCCGTCTAAGGTTAAAGTAGAATCTAAGCCGTGCACGAGCGCAAAGATCGCGCAGAGGTCTGATGTGGACCTCCCATGCACTATCTTGCCAACAGCCATGGCAGGTATTCAACAAAGGCAAGGTAGTAAGCGAGTCCGCCTATTTCTCGACTCAGGAAGCCAGAGGAGCTTCATCTCTGCAAAAATTGCCCGTCAATTAGGCCTACCGGTGGTAGGAAGAGTGTCCTTGAATATAGCTCCGTTTGGTTCCGAGGAAATAAGCGGCCAATACGATGTAGTAAGTTGCAGGGTTGAAATGGGGAAAAGAATCGTGCGTATGAAATTGGTGACACACGAACACGTGGACGTCCCGATACATAACGTGGGTTATGTCAAAGTCAGACAGCATCTGTTGACCAAGGGAGTCACGTTAGCCGATCCAGCAAACCAATCAGATACCATGAAGAACGTTCACATATTAGTTGGGGCGGATTATTTTAGCTATTTTGTCATAGGTGTAGAAAAAGTAGATGGGATAAATCTTTTCTTAACGCATAATGGTATGTCCCCGTACGGGAAGGTGCCACAGTGGCTGTTCCAAGGGGAAAAGGTCGAACAAGTAAGAACGTTGAGAGTGTGCAGAATCACGGACGAGCCATATCTGTATGATGTAGATGAGTGGTGGCGATTAGACCGTGTTGGTATCGCCCCATCTGAGCAATACACTGTTCGCGAGGCCGAGGCCGTGCGAAAGGTATCGCAAAGCGTTGTAAGAAAACCTGAGGGATATCAGGTTAGCCTACCATTCGGATCGGATGCTAGGCCAGAAACAAATTATCGTAACGCTATGGCGCAGTTGGAGTCGTTGCAGACAAAATTCAGAAAGGATAGGGAATATCTTCAACAATATCAGGGAGTGATAGATAAGTATCTCGAAGCAGGTTTTATATCAGAAGTGAAAAATCCCGTAGTGGAAGGTTATTACATGCCACACTTTGGTGTTAAGAAAGACAGCCGTACCACCCCCCTTAGAATCGTGTTCAATGCCTCTGCCAAATCACAAGGTTGCAAGTCCTTGAATGAATGTCTTTTACCTGGGCCCAATTTGGTAGAAGTAGCATATAGTTTAATTAACGGATTTTGAGCGAAGCGAAAAATCTATTTTTGGGTGAGATAGCCATGGAGTCCTGATGGAAGGTTCCTGTTTGGTAGCTTCCTTGGGTATAAGACTACTAAGATATTCCCAGAGAATTTAACCACAGGTTATCACAGAATTCTAACTTCTGGAGCGAGTATCTCAAAGGTTTCCCTTTAAGACATCGTAATACAACAGGGGACACGCATGTCTGGTCGTGCCACATAGCTATCTCCACCCCGAACAGAGTTAACGCTTCGGTGTGTAAGGGCTGAGAATAGCTGGGAGCCGTTCCACAGCTAATCTCACTCGTGGCTACTACTGATACTCGAGACGTAAACAAACGGACGCCATTGCTCTAATGACGTCACGAGCGTCTTTATCCTGGCGCCAGTTGCTGCCCATCACCATGATACAATTGTGTAGGGTGGGAACAAACTGACGAAGTAGTAGGGAGGGTCCATCAGGACGCCATGGCTATCTCACCCAAAAATAGATTTTTCGCTTCGCTCAAAATCCGTTTTTTGGGCTCAAGCCATGGCGTCCTGATGGAAGAGTACCAGAGAATCAATGTATCGTGGTAGATTTTCCCCCAGAGTTAAGTGCCTAGGCATTGACAAAATAGCAAAGTAATCTTAGATAAGAACCATAGGAACGAAGTATCCTGCCCCCCATTGGTAGGAAGTTCCCATGGGCTATGCCGACGTCAAAGTGGTATTGAAGGACTATTCATCTTGACAGAAGAGCTTTTTAAGAGCTTAGAGATGAAGCAGAATGTTTGATATTTGTATAGGAACATTCTGAGTAGGTCAGTGGTGGTTGGGCACTGTGTGTAGGATTCATCTCCTGATTATCAGAAGTAAGTATTCGAGTAGGAACCTTACTGAGACAAGGTGAATATAATTTAAGGATAGACATCTTAAATTCTTCATGACCATAAGAAAGGAGGAATAAATAAAACTATGACAGTATGTATTTCATAGTAAGTAGGAGCTGAAAGAGACGCATAAGTAATAAAATAGAAATTTTATTTCACAATGCAGAAATTAAATAATTTACAGCAAAAGTAAAGTTCATTTACAGTAATAATAATGTACATAGAAATAAAGGCTTGCTCTTGAATCTGAAAGGGAATTTCAGGATTAGTAGGTACTCGTTCTCGAGGAACGCAAGTCTTTAAATAACACATCATGCTCAAGGCATGCGGCACTTGTGTAACACTATGACATTTCACCTGGGATAAGAACAGTTATAAAAGCACTAAGTGTTTTTAGACATCACTATGAATCACTCGAGGGTCAACATAGGCACCCGAAGAGTTAGAGTCCCAAATAACTCACTGTTCTACGCAGAGTTAGGTGCAGGTTTCATAACACTACCTGCGGCTACCACAAAATGTTTGATTTCGTGCACTTGTTTCGCATAATGTTTAAAGAAAACTCGCGAGGACTTCCAGCCCGTAAAGTTTTTAAGGCTCTCAAAGTCCATACTCTGAAAGAAGTTCAGAGAAGATGCCACTTTTCTAGGATCATGACCAGCGGGTGTACTGTTCGGATCCGCTCTGCGAATGAAGTAGGTGATTTTCGCTCTTAATTGTTTCAGTGACAGGTCGCTGCCCGATGTTTCTCCTTTGAAGAGTTGGCCTCCACCAAAGTTTGAAGTTCTGCGAAGATAGACCTTGAGGCTCTCTACTGGACATAGAGAGACATCCTCCTTCAGGGGGCATATTCTCCAAGGGCCCCATCTTTTGGTGGGTAATTCATTTTTGGCGAGAAACGTCGGATCAGGGGAGAGGGTCACTTCTCCTGAATCAGCAAACAGGATGTGTCCCTCTTCTCTTGATAATGCCACTATTTCGCTGACTCGAGCTCCCGAGGCGAGAGCAAATAAAAATATAACTTTCTGAGTCAGATCCTTGAGGGGGCATGAATCGTTGTCCAAGTTGGAGGCGAAATGGAGCACCTTGTCTAGTGACCAGGAGATCGGTTTCGGAGGGGGTGCTGGGCGTAGGCGAGCACATGCTTTCGGCAGTTTGTTAAAGATGTCGCTGGACAGATCGATTTGGAAAGCGTATAGAATTGGTCTAGTCAAAGCCGATTTGCAGGTCGAAATCGTATTGGCTGCTAATCCTTGTCCATGAAGGTGAATGAAGAAGGACATGCAGAAATCAATGGTGATTTCTTTAGGATTTTTTGCTTTAACAAAGGAGACCCATTTCTTCCAGGATGATTCATATTGCCGTCTCGTGGATACGGTCTTGTATTCCTCTAGGAAGTCTAGACTTTTCTTCGAGATCCCAAACCTCTTCTTTGCGGCAAGGGAGAGAAAATCATGAGATGAAGGTCCTTGATTTTCGATGATGAAGCGAAGACAGTCGACTTCTGTACTTGTTGAGAGAGAACTGGGCCCGGGAGAGGGATCAGCTTGGGCTGCAGCTCCAGGACCAGGGGGTACCAGTTGCTCCGGGGCCACTTGGGAGCCACTAGGGCCGCTGTCCCTTTGAAGGTTCTCAGTTTGGAGAGGACTTTCAACAGAAGGTTGGTGGGAGGGAACAGGTATATCTTGGACCATCTGTTCCAGTCCAGTGACATGGCGTCCACCGCTTCTGCCTTGGGGTCCTCGTACGGGGCTACGTACAGAGGAAGTTGATTGTTGTCGCTCGTTGCAAAGAGATCTATCTGAAGTTCTGGGACTTGATGAGAGATGAAGGAGAATGATCTTGCGTCTAGAGACCATTCCGACTCTATCGGGTTTGTCCGAGATAGAGCATCCGCTGTCACGTTGCGGAATCCTTGTAGGTGAACTGCAGACAGGTGCCACTTCTTCTTCTCCGCCAGACGGAAGATTGGGAGAAGCACCTGATTTATCTGGGGCGATCTTGAGCCTTGGCGATTGAGACAACGAACTACCACCGAGTTGTCTAGGGTTAGACGGATGTGGATCGAGGGCGGCGGGGATAGCTTCTTCAGAGTAAGAAGGACCGCCATGGCCTCCAAGATGTTTATGTGGAACGTCTTGAATAGTGGAGACCAGGTCCCTTGAGCTTGTTTCAGGTGGGAGTGACCTCCCCAGCCCTCCAGTGAGGCATCCGTGTGGATGTTGAGTGAAGGAGGAGGGTGTTGGAGAGGAATGGACCTTTTCAGGGCCATTGCTTCCGACCACGGCTTTAGGAGGCGTCGAAGTCTGTTTGGAAGCCGTCTCTTGAGGTCTCTTCGAGCGATGGATGCCGATCGTCTCCAGACTCCCGCGGCATCCTTTAGCTGTGCACGAAGCACTGGGTTTGTCACTGAGGCGAATTGTAGAGAGCCTAGAACTCGTTCCTGCTGTCGTCTTGAAATGCGTTTGGATTTCAGTAGTCGCTTGACAGACCCTGCTATTTCCTTCCTTTTCTTCTGGGGGATGGAAAGGCGGTGTGACTGAAGATTCCAGTGGATTCCCAGCCACTGAAACTTCTGAGCTGGAGAGAGGCGAGATTTCTTCTCGTTGATCTTGAATCCCAGGTGTTCTAGGTACTGGGTAACTTCGTCGCAAGACTTTGTACACTCTTCGGGCGATGGAGCCCAGACTAGCCAGTCGTCGAGGTAGGCCATCACCTGGACGTTTCTTAGGCGGAGCTGTTGTACTATGGCGTCTGCCAGCTTCGTGAAGATCCGAGGGGCCACATTGAGGCCGAATGGCATGGCCCGGAAGGCGTAGCTTTTCCTTTGGAGTCGAAATCCTAGGTAGGAGGAAGCGTGATGGTTCATTGGAATGTGCCAATAGGCATCCGCCAGGTCTATAGAGACCGTGTAGGAACCTTGAGGCAGAAGGGTCCTTATTTGTTGAAGCGTCAGCATCTTGAATTTGTTGTTCTCTATGAACTTGTTGAGGGGGGATAAGTCCAGAATGACTCTGAGCTTGTCTGAGTCCTTCTTGGGAACGCAAAACAGTCTCCCTTGGAACCTGGTGGACTTTACCTTCCTTATCACCTTCTTGTTCAAGAGGTCTAGAACATATTCTTCCAGAATGGGGGTCGATTGTTGGAAGAACCGCTGGAAGATTGGGGGTGGTTGCACCCAACTCCAGCCTAGACCGTTCTTGATGATGCTGTGTGCCCAAGGATCGAAGGTCCAACGATCCTGGAATTGGCGGAGTCTTCCTCCCACCGGAAGCACTTCATTGCTTCTGGTGTCCCGAGGACTTGTTGCCTCGGCCGCTAGCTCCCTTTCCTCCTCTACCTCTGGAGGGACGACGAGAGGCGTCTCTGCTTGCACCCCTGGACGAGCCTCTACCTCTGGCATGAAAGGTAGTGGATGGCTGTTCAAAGGCAGGGGTGAAGACCGGTGACTGTGACAACACCGGTTGGGGGACCAATTGAAAGGTCTGTTGTGGTTGGGCAACCACTTGGGAGGTAGCGGGTCCCGGAAACTGACGTCTTTGTTGACGTTGCTGGGGTTTCGGTTTCTGAGGTTTCCTCTTAGGCTGAGGTCCATCGTCCTGAGAGGTTTTCCTTTTCCTGGACATGCCCCACTTGTGGAGAAGGTTCCTATTCTCCGTGGCGGCTCTGTCCGTTATTTCCTTGACAAGGTCCGAAGGAAACAGGTGCTTTCCCCAGATGTTGGAGGAAATCAGCCTCCGGGGTTCGTGTTTCACGGTGGCACCGACAAACACGAATTCACGACAGGCTCTACGAGCCTTTATGAAATGGTACAAGTCCTTCATTACCGTCAGTAAGTGGGATTTGGCCAGTACCATGTAGTGATCGGGTACTGCTGTGTCACAGGCCATAACTTCAAGTTGGACTTGATGAGAAAGAGACGCTGCAAGCCTCTCCTTCGTGTCTTGTTCCCGGCGAAGGAGGTGATCATTGAGCTTAGGGAGGTCTTCATTAAACTGACGTCCGGCAACGTCAGGATCGAGCCTACCCACAACGAAAGTATGTTGGACATCTTTCCATTGTCTAGTGTCAGGGGGCGTTACGATGGAGAAGGGTCTGCACTCCTCCAGTGCAGGGCAGGGTTTCCCTTCTTCCGCCGCCTTAAGGCATGCAGCCAAGGCCTTTTCCAAAAATGGAAGAATCGCAGTGTCGGGAGCGACATAAGTAGGATGCTTCTTGCTCAAGGCAGGAAGCTTAGAGCAGGTAAAGCCCCTGCTCTTAAATGCGGAGGCTAGCATAGCCTGGGCCTTTGCGAGATCGAACACTATCTCTTCCTTAGGTTCGGTCTCCTCCTTCGAGGCAGGTTCAGAACGAAGCCGGACGTAACAGTCCGGGTAGGCCTCGAAGCTTGGGAAGAATTCCACATCTTCCAACGGGACCGTGCCGATTTTGTCACTAACAAAGATCCTGCCGGTCGCAATAACCATATGCTCTGCATACCTCCACGGGTTGGCATGAGAGCAAGCTGGGAGATCCTTAACCGAGATCTTCTTCGGTTCTCTGGATCCAATCATAGACCTGATGGACTCCTGGTTCTCCTTCAGTCTGTCGTCCATGACAGCTCTAATCAGTCGGATCAGTTCTTGTGTAGAGGAAGAAGGATCCGGGGTCGAGGAGGTAGACGGAATGGACACATCCGTCGGTGTAGGAGTAGGCGGAGGGATGGACGAGGGAGTAGCTCCAATCTCCGACTCGGTGTATTCCACCTTGTCTTCGTCCTCTTCGGCTCCTTGAGCCATAAGCGTCTTCTCCGTGTCTTCCGAGACGTCAGAGATCTGTTCATCCTCTTCGGAATCTAGGCGACACTCGTGCATGGACTGGGCCATGACCACATCAGGTTCCACCGTAATTTGGACAGTGGGGATTGCTTCCTTTGGAACCACTGAATCAGGGGAGGCCTTAGGGAACAGCAGGGACCTCAGTTCTTCGGTGGCCAGGTACGGTCCAGTGGCATTCCTCTGAAAACCACGCACCCACTTGCGCAGTTTCTCACGAGCAATGTCTCTAACCTCCGCTGAGGGAGGGTTATGGAAGGCCTCAACTAGGTAGGCCTGGCAGACCGTACAATCCAGTGGATTCCAGAACTTCCAATCCCCTCTCTTGTCTGAGCAAGGGGCGTGAGTCCTGCACGCCGTATGTCCGTAAAACTGGGAGCGTTTCACGGCACAGTATGCGAAATCGCACTTCATCTGCTCCTCCTGTGGAAGAAAGAGAAAATGAGTATGGGGGAGTCATAGGAATGGCTCTTAAATTAAGTTAATATTAATCATTAATTTTAACTTATATAAGGTGTGATGCATAGAGAGTGAAACAGTAAAGGAGAACACGCTCCATGCATCTCGCCCGGCTGGTTACCATAGGCTTGGTCCTGGGATAATCCAAATGACCGAGATCATTGGATATAGTTTCCTAGGATTCCCATTATATTGGAACTCCATGGAAAGCCAAGGACAAGGTTGGGATCGAATTCATTCGGTTCCCAGATAAGAGCCAGAAGGTCTCATTAAGGGTAACTGCTTCTGGCAACCAGCCGTGCTAATATGCACATAGCATGCTGGAAATAGAAGAATGCAAAGAGACAGCATGATCACTAATAGAGCAGTACTAGGTACTGATCTTAGAAGCAAAGCAGCTTATCTATTTGCCAGGTAGGGCTATCTTAGTCTTATGATAGCTACAGAGAGGGGGTGCAAGTATTCTTGACGCCTCCGGGGTATCCGGCAAGCCGCCGGCACGCCGGAGCTCGCTCCAGCATAGATTCTGGCATTAGAACAGACAATTTTCAAAAGTCAGTTAGATACCAGGATGGCGGCCGCCGGCACAACGGCGGCACGCCGGCAGGGAGCGGCGGCTCCGGCAGCCGGAGGATGCTGGATTGGTGACTGGGGTAAGGATGGTACAGGTAGTATCGGGTTGCCGGCAGTATATGCCGGCACTCCGGAGATCGACCGGCAAGCGGACGATTAGATAGGAGTAGGAGAGCCGCCGGTAGTAGCCGGCGGCAGCCGGCAGTCCCTCGGAACACGGGGGGCTGGCGGCAAGGGTAGGGAAGTCACCAAGAGGCAGGTATTGCCGGCATAAGAGGCGGCAAGAGACCGGCACCCAGATAGATAGAGAGACAGGGGGAGGGGGGGAAGGATGCAGGAAGTACCTTCAGGGTTCCAGACATCCCTCCCCCTCCCTGAGGGGGTGTACCCATGATAGAGACAGGCTCTATCATCCATATGCAGGGGTCACTAGGGACCGGGAGCAGGTAGCCCAAGGGAGGACTAGGGAACACCCAAGATGGGGGGGGGGGGGGAGACTCCCTTATGCAGAGCTACACTAGGAACTAACCTTATAGGACACTATGAAGGTATATGTACCAGAGCGGACTGCACAAGGAAGCTCGGGTAGCCCTACTCATCCACCCTAAGGAGGAGTTGTAGGACAGGGGACAGATGAGTATAAACTAACCTAAGCATAGGCTAGGCTATACAAGAGATAGGTGGGGAGGGAGAAGAGAGGGGTCTTCCCAGGAAGGGTTTCTGTACCAGAGCGGCCACAAAGGGAAGGGAGGACACTCCCTAACCTAAGATTAGGCTGATCGGCCAAAACGGTGCAAGAGTACAGTTTCAGCATGGAACAGAGAAACCTTCCTAACCCGACCTAGATCAGGGCTAAAAGTCCTGAACTAGGCAAGGAAGAAGACGTATCGCTATCGCAGGAAAGTCGCAGACTATCCTAGCCATAGAGGTAGGCTAGCCTAACCTCACTCTCAGACGCAATCCTAAAGGGGGTTCATTCCTTTAGGGAGGACTGAGAGGCGATATAATACTCTATTAGACAATGAATCCCTTTACTCAGAAAAGGGATCAAGGCTAATTAGAGGGAATGCCAAGGCAGGGGATGAAGGAAGCATATAGGGGTCCTAAGGTTAGGTTAGGCTAGTAAGAATCACTGACTAGCCTATCCCCTATATGGTCCCTGAAGGCGAAAACATTTGCATCACTAGTCAAAAGTATTGTAAAATAATAATGCCACTATCTTCATAACTTAGTCTAGGATCACTGATAAATCATGCATGAACACTTGTATATAGGCTCCTGGCCTGGGGGCTATAGTAGCCGACTGGTATGAGGTCAATCGATGACCGATAAAAAGCGTCTAAACACGAAATAAAAGTTCCTAGCTATGAAGACTAAATAAACTAATGTATTCGATTAGTATATAAGGCCGGAAGCGTTGTTGTGGCTAACTAAATAAGACATGCAAAACAACAACGACGCCATAAAATGGCGGGTCCGGTAGAGGCACAGCTCTGCCACAAAACATCAATTATTTCGCAAAATAATATTTACTTTACGGTCAGAGCTTAATTAAACAATACTGGAACCTTGTACTCAACTTTCCAGAAGAAGGCGAGGCTGAAGGTAACGACATAGCGAAGATGCAAAACGATAAAGTTCACACAAGGGAAAATCCGTCTCAGTAGGGCAGCTACTAAACAAAGGATAAAGACGCTCGTGACGTCATTAGAGCAATGGCGTCCGTTTGTTTACGTCTCGAGTATCAGTAGTAGCCACGAGTGAGATTAGCTGTGGAACGGCTCCCAGCTATTCTCAGCCCTTACACACCGAAGCGTTAACTCTGTTCGGGGTGGAGATAGCTATGTGGCACGACCAGACATGCGTGTCCCCTGTTGTATTACGATGTCTTAAAGGGAAACCTTTGAGATACTCGCTCCAGAAGTTAGAATTCTGTGATAACCTGTGGTTAAATTCTCTGGGAATATCTTAGTAGTCTTATACCCAAGGAAGCTACCAAACAGGAACCTTCCATCAGGACGCCATGGCTTGAGCCCAAAAATAAGGTTTAGGTTGAATCGATATGCCATGTTAGCCGACATAAGTAAAGCATTCCATCGTGTTTTGTTAGATCCTCGTGATGCCAAATACACACGATTTCTGTGGCGCAAGGCAGCTGGTCGAGCGCTTACCTTCGCCTTTAGAGTCGTGGTGTTCGGCATCACAGCTAGTCCATTTTTGCTACAGCAAATATTAAACTGTCATTTTAAAGAGGAAGGGCGCCCAGATTTAGTAAAATCTTTTTATGTCGATAATTATCTGGCCACGTTTGAAGATATAGAACATATGAGGCAAGAGCATGAGTCTGTTCATAACATCTTAAAAAGGGCGGGTATGCCCTTAGAAGGGTGGGCCAGCAATCACTTGGCCTTCGATAGCGAGAAACAGTGGAGTGAGCCTGTGAGTGTGAACGTGCTCAGGCTGCGATGGGCCCGGGACGTGGACAGATTGTGTGTGAAAGAAAGCAAAAGGATCTGTGAGTTGGGGGAGGGATGGGTGCCCACGAAGCGTAGGGTACTTTCCCTATTAGTCTCCTTATATGATCCGATAGGTTTGATAAGCCCATTATTTGTAAGGGGAAAGCTTTTCCTTCAACAACTATGGGAGGATAATGTAGGTTGGGATGATGTTTTAGGAAAAGAGAGGGCTAAAGAGGCAAGTGAATTGTTGAATGATTTGAAAGCGGTGAGCGACATCACCTTTCAAAGATCAATAGGAAAAAGAGGCTTACAACTTCATGTGTTCACCGATGCCAGCAGTAAGGCATATGGAGCAGTAGCATATACTAGGGACGAATGCAATCGGGTAAGTCTGGTAACGAGTAAAACCCGGATCACTCCGAAAGGGATGAGCAAGCTGACGATCCCTAAGCTAGAGTTGCTGGCCTTGTTGTTAGGCAGCAGACTAGCAAGAACGCTCAAGGATCTGATCGAGCCACGGGAAATAGTAATGTGGACCGACAGTAAGGTAACGTTGGCATGGGTAGCATCGCCCGATGCCAGGTCTAATAAAAATGTGTTTGTTTCTAACAGAGTGGCGGAAATTAATTTTATTCAGCAGGTTTGTAGTTTCAGTCTGAACCATGTCCCTAGTCAGCAGAACCCTGCCGATATCCTATCCCGAGGCTCAACGGCTCAACAATTGCAAGCTAACCCCCTGTGGAGGAACGATCCAGAATTTCTCAGGACCACGGGAAGGCCTGTTCCTTGCGAGGAGGAAGATTTACTACATCAAACTCACGTAGTAGCGGCGGTGCAGGAGTTGAGGGAGGAGATGTGTCCTACCCCCCCAGGCGAGATTTGGGACGTCCTGAAGAGGGAAGTAGGGTTCCAATTCTTGTTACGAGTAGCCAGACTAGTTTTAAAGTTTGCTAAGATAGAACGGCATCCGTTCAGTATTGTTGTAAAATTAGAGCAAAAACATTATTTGCCTACTGTTTATGCCTACTTAGAGGGCGGAGTCAGACCCCCTCGTGAAGTTGCTAATTTTGCTAGACAATTGAATTTAGTTTTGGTAGATAATCTCATCTGCACCAGGGGACGAGTGTCCCATGTAGGAGAAACTGATCATTTAATTCTCTTGCCAGCCAAAGGGCATT
>NC_090751.1:25637525-25702525 GCF_036898095.1 Palaemon carinicauda | reverse complement strand
TTATTATTATTATTATTATTATTATTATTATTATTATTATTATTATTATTATTATCGTCATTGCTGTTGGTGTTATTATTATTATTATTATTATTATTATTATTATTATTATTATTATTATTATTATTATTATTATTATTGCTGTTATTATTATTATTATTATTATTATTATTATTATTATTATTATTATTATTATTATTATTATTATTATTATTATTAGCTAAGCAACCCTAGTTGGAAAAGCAGGATGCTATAAGCCCAAGGGCTCCAACATGGAAAAATAGCCCAATCAGGAAACGAAATAAGGAAATAAGTAAACTACAAGAGAAGTAGTGAACAATTAAAATAAACTACTCTAAGAACATGAAAATAAATCTCTCATATATAATCTATAAAAAGAAACTTATGTCAGCCTGTTAACCATAAAAACATTTTCTGTAAATTTGAACTTATGAATTTCAAGAAAATTTAAAATCTTTATTCGTTTTGAATTGAAGATATACCGGCTACAATGAAAGTGTGAGCCTAAATTATTCGTTATGATCATTAAACAAATTTACATTTCTTGATGTTAAACTTTTTTTAATATTCAGTAGTTTTGACATTTTAAGAATGATGTTTAATGTGTTGAATTTAAATAATTATATATTACTTTTGTATGAATATAATAATTTTGAATTATTTTTGCATTTGAAAACTTATATTCAATTCCCATTGTTATTCTAGAATTAATTTGCCTTCGTAAAATCTTATGAAATTAATTTGAATTATGAAACTCAGTTTGCTTTGCAGGTAAACCGCGCCCCACCTCACCAAAAATGGCCAGTTGGTATATTTGGATAATAATAATACTTGGACTGGGTAAGTACTAATGAATTTAGGTTCTTGTGTTTGTGTTGAATCGCCGCAAAGATTGTGGGCGAAATTAGGCCCACCCTCTGATGACGTCAGAGCCAATCATCTTTGTGAGGGGGATGTATTATACGATGGAGACAACGTGATTGGCTATGAGGTCGTCAGGGGGTGGGGCTTGTTTTGCCCAAAATCTCTTCAGCGACTTTAGTATCTTAAAATGATTTTAAAGTTTCAATAGATTTAAAGATTTATTGCTGGGCTTAAATGGTTGTTAATTAGCTTAATTGTGTTTTAGTAATCTCAAAAGTGTTTTCATGATTTAATAATTTGAATGGTGATATGTTGTTGCCCAACTTGTAACACCTGCAAAATATTTTTGAAGGTATTGAGAAAAATGAAATATTCTCTTGTCAACAGGAAATATTTAAGATGCTATTGCAGAGAGCCCAGAACTAAAAATATTTTATGTGATTTTTTTTTTTACAAAAATGAAAAGCGGTTCACTATTTTCCAGTAATTATAAAGCTTTAAAAACCAATTGTAGAAATATATTTATCCGTATAAAGATTATAATAAGAAAGAAGATTAAAATTAGATCGAAAATGAACGTGTCCATTTATCAGGTTATCTGTGTGACGGTCTCCGGCCTCGGCTAAATGTCTCGGACGAGTTTGTGGTGGACAACCGCACGCAAGATTCTTTTACCATCCGCTGCGAAGGGACAGAGAAGCTCTATTGGGACTGGACGGCTTCAGTAAGTATAGGCCTACTAGGTTTAGAAGTAATGTATTCAAACTCATATGTTCTGGAACCTGAGGTATGGTGGGATATATCAGATCGGTGCTGTTTTTGGTATGCGATCTCATAGTCGTGCTTTTGGTTTGGTATGCGATCTCAAATTCGTGCTTTTGGTTTTGGTATGCGATCTCAAATTCGTGCTTTTTGTTTTGGTATGCGATCTCAAATTCGTGCTTTTGGTTTGGTATGCGATCTCAAATTCGTGCTTTTTGTTTTGGTATGCGAGTTATTCGTGCTTTTGTTTTGGTATGCGATCTCAAAGTCGTGCTTTTGTTTTGGTAAGCGAGTTACTCATGCTTTTGTTTTGGTATGCGATCTCAAATTCGTGCTTTTGGTTTGGTATGCGAGTTATTCGTGCTTTTGTTTTGGTATGCGATCTCAAATTCGTGCGTTTTGTTTTGGTATGCGAGTTATTCGTGCTTTTGTTTTGGTATGCGATCTCAAGGTCGTGCTTTTGTTTTGGTAAGCGAGTTACTCATGCTTTTGTTTTGGTATGCGATCTCAAATTCGTGCGTTTTGTTTTGGTATGCGAGTTATTCGTGCTTTTGTTTTGGTATGCGATCTCAAGGTCGTGCTTTTGTTTTGGTATGCGATCTCAAAGTCGTGCTTTTGTTTTGGTAAGCGAGTTACTCATGCTTTTGTTTTGGTATGCGATCTCAAATTCGTGCGTTTTGTTTTGGTATGCGAGTTATTCGTGCTTTTGTTTTGGTATGCGATCTCAAGGTCGTGCTTTTGTTTTGGTATGCGATCTCAAAGTCGTGCTTTTGTTTTGGTAAGCGAGTTACTCATGCTTTTGTTTTGGTATGCGATCTCAAAGTCGTGCTTTTGTTTTGGTAAGCGAGTTACTCATGCTTTTGTTTTGGTATGCGATCTCAAATTCGTGCGTTTTGTTTTGGGATGCGAGTTATTCGTGCTTTTGTTTTGGTATGCGATCTCAAGGTCGTGCTTTTGTTTTGGTATGCGATCTCAAGGGCGTGCTTTTGTTTTGGCATGCGATCTCACCTGATAGCGATCTCACTTCACTTCACGGTGAAGCAAGAACCATTATATTTTCTTAAAGAAAACGTATGCCGGCAATAATTATCTAAGAAATAGTAATCAATCATTAATGCTAGCCTGCGCAGCTCAACAATACCGCTTGCCAGTAGGCTACATACTGAGCTTGATGTTTTTATTAATTTTATTTTTTTTTTAATTTCTCTTTTTGCGAGAAAAGCGAGCGCACGGCGAAGCAAGAACCATTAGATTTTCTATTATTCTTGTTTTTTATATCTATTAAAAATATTGAGATAGCAAAGCAAAAGGATCATGAGATCATGACATAAATGAGATCGCATACCAAAACAGCACCGTCTGAGTGTCACTTCTTCCCTTAACATTATTCGGTGATGCTATTTTGATATTATCATCTTTTGACTGGCCAGACAGTACTACATTGGATCCTTCGCTGTGGTTACGGTTCATTTGCCCTTTGCCTACACACACACACACACACCGAATAGTCTGGCCCATTCTTTACACATTCTCCTCTGTCGTCATACACCTGACAACACTGAGATTACCAAACAATTCTTTTCTCAAGGGGTTAACTACTGCACTGTAATTGTTCAGTGGTCGCTTTCCTCTTTGTATGGGTAGAAGAGACTTTAGATATGGTAAGCAGCTCTTCTAGGAGAAGGACACTCCAAAATCAAACCATTGTTCTGTGGTCTTGGATAGTGCCATAGCCTCTCTACCATGGTATTTCACTGCCTTGGGGTAGAGTTCTCTTGCTTGAGGGTACACTCGGCACACTATTCTATCTTATTTCTCTTCCTCTTCTTTTATTTTAGTTTTTATAGTTTATATATGAAATATTTATTTTAATGTTGTTACTGTTCTTAATATATTTTATATTAAATGTTAATTACTTTTCTTGTAGTTTCCTTATTTCCTTTCCTCTCTGGGGTATATTCCCTGTTGGAACCCTTAGGCTTATAGCATTCTGCTTTTCCAACTATTGCTGTAGCTTAGCAAGTAATAATAATAATAGTAACAATAATAATAATGATAATAATAATAATAGTAATAATAATAATAATAATAATAATAATAATAATAATAATAATAATAATAATAATAATAATAATAATAATAACGTTTACTTTCATTTTAGATTAACCCAACCGATACTGATGTTGTGTCCATTGACGACGAGCATCACCCATCTACAGATTTCCCCTATGTCTCGACACTCACAGTAAGTATAGGCCTAAATGCCCTTTAGGTTGTAGCTTAAAAGGCTCTTGGATTGTCCAAATAAGCATTTACTGTATAAAAAGTCCTAGATTTAGTACAAATAGTTCTATGGAAAAATATTTGAGATTTTGAGCTAACCCTTGCATTAACCTACTTGAATCAAGGGCTTAGGTGTCAGCCAGTGGAGAAAATGGATGGGGCTTCTGACATTTTCTCAAAATATTGATGGGATATTAAAAAAGTAGCACTTTCTGGAGCCATTCCTTCAAGGGAAAATTCTACATGCACAAGTATATAATTTTATTGATAGTACTCATAATTATTATTGATTAAAATAAGGCACAACTACTTTTTGATATCGAATTCACTCTACCAATGGATCATTGATGCATAGGGAAATAATTGTTTATGATAAGTACTTTGGTTTAGGTAAAGATTGGAGCCTTAGTGGTGAGTAGAAATAAGGGTAAAAACTTGACTTAGACCACCATTCTGCCTTTTAGATATTCAAGCTACAACTGAGTGGTCTAAGTCAACAGTTAATTATATGATACTTTAACTCAAAATAATCATACCATATATTTTTCAGCTGATTATCTTTTGTTTTATGCATTTTTTTTTGCCAGTCTTTTATGCATTTCTAAATCTCCACTCTCCTTTTACATTGATACCTCAGAAGTCGAATGCATCAGAACTCAAACAATTTGATGATTAAACAAAATTTTCCAACATTTTTTGACAGACGTGTCTGATACAATGAGGACTAACCCAGTGTACTCTTAGCCCTCACCCATTTCAGACTCATAAAACATTGTTCCGTTAACTTTATTAAAGTTTTTTAGTTTTTATCCATACACAATAGCTTCTAAGATGTTTAGTAGTAGCGGTGACATGTCAAAAGGGAAGGATTTGAGGACTATAGACCAAAGAAAGGAGATAACTGAAAAAGACAGATATAGGTGTCCACATGACCAACATGTCCAAGAAGTAACACCATTGTGGAAGTAGAGAAAATTTTATTGCCATAGATCAATAAAAAAACAGTTAACAAGTCAAGTGTTAGTATTTCAGAGACAATCATATAGGAAAATGCAAAGCAAATACATTCAGACATCATTAAAAATACCCCAGGAAAAAGTGATGATGCAGATTTTAGTGAATTTTTTTAGGACTAGCCATGGCTTGTTTGATAAATTTGAAAAGAGAAGTGGCATTCATAGTGTTGTAAGGCATGGGGTTGTTAGCATTTCAGACAAAGCAGTTGCTGAGGTATTTAAAAGTCAAGTTAATGCAAACGGCTATACGGTAATCCCCAACATGTTTTCAGCTGTGACAAAACTGGCCTCTTTTGGAAGAAAAGGCAAAGGAGATAAGCTAACTTTGTTGTTGTGTGGGATTGCAAGTGAGAACTTTAAGGTCAAGCTCCTATTTGTTTAACATTCCAGAAACCCCAGGGTTTTCAAGAACAGCGTGATAAATGTCAACTAGAAATCCAGACATAAAGCCTCGGTAACTAGGCAGACCTTCATAGCATAGAGGGTTTGTGCCCAGTACTATCTTTATTACTGTTTCTTTTTATCATTTCATACTAAGTTCTCCATGTGTTTTCTAATCATGGTTATGTTTTCATTTGAAAAATTGTATTTTTATGTCCTAGATTTTGACTTCACTATTGCATTAACATAGATGAGTTACTTCGGGGCTCATGTACTGTTCTGTATTTTGGTGTTTTCCGACTTGCATCAAAACTCGAATTACATGTTAAGGGAACAGATGTTTGTTGTTTCCTGAGGAACTTCTGTAATGATATCAGTTCCCTTAGGTGGTCTCTACTCTGCCGTGGCTTGTTTTTCATGCAATCAAACATATTTTTAAGGCTCGTATGGATCTAGCGAGTGGTGTACTCTGACCACACCAATCATATGGGTGGTTATTTTGGAAATAATTTTGGTTATTGGATGAGCAATAACAGCTCTCTCTCTCTCTCTCTCTCTCTCTCTCTCTCTCTCTCTCTCTCTCTCTCTCTCTCTCTCTCTCTCTCTCTCTCTCTCTCTCTCTCTATATATATATATATATATATATATATATATATACTGTATATATATATATATATATATATATATATATATATATATATATATATATATATATATATATATGTATATATATACTGTATATATATATACAGTATATATATATATATATATATATATATATATATATATATATATATATATATATATATATATATATATATATATATATATATATATATATATATATATATATATATATATATATGGCGAATGGAGAGGGCTATAAGTATAACCAGTTTTTGAAATAGATGAAACCAGTAAATTACAGAAATGGATTGAACGCTCCTCTGGAGATGTCCTCTTGTAATGACAGTTATGATGGAAGTGAACAACCAGCCACCCATTGAGATACTACTGCTAGAGAGTTATGGGGTCCTTTGACTGGCCAGACAGTACTACATTGGATCCCTCTCTCTAGTTACGGTTCATTTCCATTTTGCTTATACATACACCTCAGTCTGGCATATTATTTACATATTCTCGTGTGTCCTCATACACATGACAACACAGATTACCTAACAATTCTTCTTTGTTCAAGGGGTTAATCAATGTTCTGTAATTGATCAGTGGCTACTTTCCTCATGGTAAGGGTAGAAGAGACTCTTTAGCTATGGTAAGCAGCTCTTCTAGGAGAAGGGCACTCCAAAATCAAACCATCGTTCTCTAGTCTTGGGTAGTGCCATAGCCTCTTTACCATGGTCTTCCACTGTCTTGGGTTAGAGTTCTCTTGCTTAAGGATACACTCAGGCTCACTATTCTATCTTATTTCTTGTCGTTTGTTTTGTTAATTTTTTTATAGTTACACAGGAAATATTTATCTTAATGTTGTTACTGTTCTTAGAATATTTTATTTTTCCTTGTACCCTTTCCTCACTGCGCTATTTTCCCTTAAGGAGCCCTTGGGCTTATAGCATCCTGCTTTTCCAACAAGGGTTGTAGCTCAGCAAGTAATAATAATAATAATAATAATAAAACATATGCATAGAACCGTGGAAGCTTTTAATTGGTTCAAATGCCAGCTAATGTTTATGTCATACAAAATACTGTACAGAAAAGCTCCTACAAGCGATTGTAAGCCTTCTAATGACCCAAAAGTAAACAGCTGACTTACAAAATAGCAGTGGTACAGTACAATATTCACATTTTAGTTGATCAATGTGTAGCTTAAGTTATTATGCCCCAGCACCCGTAGTTTATACAGTACAGAGAAACGAGCAAAAATGGCCTGAACTCGTTCATTTGTTTTAGCAAATTCCTGTTTGGCTAGACATTAACATACAGTATCTTATAATTATCATAAAGTATAAAAAAATGACCTTTTTTTTTTATTACAGATAAAAGAACCTTATAATACTGACACAGGATTCTTCTATTGCCACTATGAGGGTGTGACAAACTATGCCCAGGAGGAAGACAAAGTGGCTACAACCTACGTGTATGTTTATGGTGAGGAAATAAGCATAATTTTGAGATAAGGAAGATAGTAGAGATTTAATCTTTTGATCAGATATTACAGTATATCTGATTTTAGGTACATTTCACATATACAATATGTATTTGATATTCTCAATTTCATTTGTCAAAAGAATGATGAATAAGATACATAGGCTATATGAGTTAGTGTTATTAGGCCAACAAAGATTCTCAAATGAAAAAAAAAATCTGCCAACAAATAGTTTCAAGATACTTAGGAAAGAAGCATTACCATCCCTTTTAGGCTTCAATTTCTTCTAAAAAGGAAAACTAAGATAGCTAACAAGAATGTCAAAAACTAACTTAAGATATCCAGCTTACAGTATTTCATGTTGGTGCCTAAAAGAACTGTTATTTAGGAGATTGGAACTTAAATTATCAAATAGAGCTCTTCAAACACCGAGTATTGAACCCCATAAATTATACTGTACTTTTATAGATACTAATAATTACAAAGATAATTTTAAAAACGGATTTTGAGCGAAGCGAAAAATCTATTTTTGGGTGAGATAGCCATGGCGTCCTGATGGAAGGTTCCTTTTTGGTAGCTTCCTTGGGTATAAGACTACTAAGATATTCCCAGAGAATTTAACCACAGGTTATCACAGAATTCTAACTTCTGGAGCGAGTATCTCAAAGGTTTCCCTTTAAGACATCGTAATACAACAGGGGGCGCGCATGTCTGAACGCGCCACATAGCTATCTTCACCCCGAACAGAGTTAATGCTTCGGTGTGTAAGGACTGAGAATAGCTGGGAGCCATTCCACAGCTAATCTCACTCGTGGCTACTACTGATACTCGAGACGTAAACAAACGGACGCCATTGCTCTAATGACGTCACGCCCGTCTTCATCCTGAAGCCAGTTGCTGCCCATCACCATGATACAGTTGCATAGGGTGGGAACAAAACTGGACGAAGTAGTAGGGAGGGTCCATCAGGACGCCATGGCTATCTCACCCAAAAATAGATTTTTCGCTTCGCTCAAAATCCGTTTTTTGGGCTCAAGCCATGGCGTCCTGATGGAAGAGTACCAGAGAATCAATGTATCGTGGTAGATTTTCCCCCAGTATTAAGTGCCTAGGCATTGACAAAACAGCAAAGTAATCTTAGATAAAGAACCATAGGAACGAAGTATCCTGCCCCCCTTGGCAGGAAGTTCCCATGGGCTATGCCGACGTCAAAGTGGTATTGAAGGGCTATTCATCCTGAGAGAAGAACTTGAAGAACTTAGAGATGAAGCGGAATGTTTGGTATTTGTATAGGAACATTCTGAATTTAGACCAGTGGTGGTTGGGCACTGTGTATAGAGTTCATCTCTTGGTTATCAGAAGTAAGTATTCGTGTAGGAACCTTACTTAGACAGGGTGAATATAATTTAGGATTAAACATCTTAAATTCTTCATAAACATAAGAAAGGAGGAATAAATAAAACTATGACAGTATGTATTTCATAGTAAGTAGGAGCTGAAAGAGACGCATAAGTAATAAAATAGAAATTTTATTTCACAATGCAGAAATTAAATAATTTACAGCAAAAGTAAAGTTCATTTACAGTAATAATAATGTACATAGAAATAAAGGCTTGCTCTTGAATCTGAAAAGGAATTTCAGGATTAGTAGGTACTCGTTCTCGAGGAACGCAAGTCTTTAAATAACACATCATGCTCAAGGCATGCGGCACTTGTGTGACACTATGACATTTCACCTGGGATAAGAACAGTTATAAAAGCACTAAGTGTTTTTAGACATCACTATGAATCGCTCGAGGGTCAACATAGGCACCCGAAGAGTTAGAGTCCCAAGTAACTCACTGTTCTACGCAGAGTTAGGTGCAGGTTTCATAACACTACCTGCGGCTACCACAAAATGTTTGACTTCGTGCACTTGTTTCGCATAGTGTTTAAAGAAAACTCGCGAGGACTTCCAGCCCGTGAAGTTTTTAAGGTTTTCAAAGTCCATGCTCTGAAAGAAGTTCAGAGAAGATGCCACTTTTCTAGGATCATGACCAGCGGGTGTACTGTTCGGATCCGCTCTGCGAATGAAGTAGGTGATTTTCGCTCTTAATTGTTTCAGTGACAGGTCGCTGCCCGATGTTTCTCCTTTGAAGAGTTGGCCTCCACCAAAGTTCGAAGTTCTGCGAAGATAGACCTTGAGACTCTCTACTGGACATAGAGAGACATCCTCCTTCAGGGGGCATATTCTCCAAGGGCCCCATCTTTTGGTGGGTAATTCATTTTTAGCGAGAAACGTCGGATCAGGGGAGAGGGTCACTTCTCCTGAATCGGTAAACAGGATGTGTCCTTCTTCTCTTGATAATGCCACTATTTCGCTGACTCGAGCTCCCGAAGCGAGAGCAAATAAAAATATAACTTTCTGAGTCAGATCCTTGAGGGGGCATGAATCATTGTCCAAGTTGGAGGCGAAATGGAGTACCTTGTCTAGTGACCAGGAGATCGGTTTCGGAGGGGGTGCTGGACGTAGGCGAGCACATGCTTTTGGTAGTTTGTTGAAGATGTCGTTGGACAGATCAATTTGGAAAGCATATAGAATTGGTCTAGCCAAGGCCGATTTGCAGGTTGAAATCGTATTGGCTGCTAATCCTTGTCCATGAAGGTGAATGAAGAAGGACATACAGAAATCAATTGTGATTTCTTTAGGATTTTTTGCCTTGACAAAGGAGACCCATTTCCTCCAGGATGATTCATATTGCCGTCTCGTGGATTCGGTCTTGTATTCCTCTAGGAAGTCTAGACTTTTCTTCGAGATCCCAAACCTCTTCTTTGCGGCAAGGGAGAGAAAATCATGAGATGAAGGTCCTTGATTTTCGATGATGAAGCGAAGACAGTCGACTTCTGTACTTGTTGAGAGAGAACTGGGCCCGGGAGAGGGATCAGCTTGGGCTGCAGCTCCAGGACCAGGGGGTACCAGTTGCTCCGGGGCCACTTGGGAGCCACTAGGGCCGCTGTCCCTTTGAAGGTTCTCAGTTTGGAGAGGACTTTCAACAGAAGGTTGGTGGGAGGGAACAGGTAGATCTTGGACCACCTGTTCCAGTCCAGTGACATGGCGTCCACCGCTTCTGCTTTGGGGTCCTCGTACGGGGCTACGTACAGAGGAAGTTGATTGTTGTCGCTCGTTGCAAAGAGATCTATCTGAAGTTCTGGGACTTGGTGAGAGATGAAGGAGAACGATCTTGCGTCTAGAGACCATTCCGACTCTATCGGGTTTGTCCGAGATAGAGCATCCGCTGTCACATTGCGGAATCCTTGTAGGTGAACTGCAGACAGGTGCCACTTCTTCTTCTCCGCCAGACGGAAGATTGGGAGAAGCACCTGATTTATCTGGGGCGATCTTGAGCCTTGGCGATTGAGACAACGAACTACCACCGAGTTGTCTAGGGTTAGACGGATGTGGATCGAGGGCGGCGGGGATAACTTCTTCAGAGTTAGAAGGACCGCCATGGCCTCCAAGATGTTTATGTGGAACGTCTTGAATAGTGGAGACCAGGTACCTTGAACCTGTTTCTGGTGGGAGTGACCTCCCCAACCTTCCAGTGAGGCATCCGTGTGGATGTTGAGTGATGGAGGAGGGTGTTGGAGAGGAATGGACCTTTTCAGGGCCTTTTCTTCCGACCACGGCTTTAGGAGGCGTTGTAGTCTGTTTGGAAGCCGTCTCTTGAGGTCTCTTCGAGCGATGGATGCCGAGCGTCTCCAGACTCCCGCGGCATCCTTTAGCTGTGCACGAAGCACTGGGTTTGTCACTGAGGCGAATTGTAGAGAGCCTAGAACTCGTTCCTGCTGTCGTCTTGAAATGCGTTTGGATTTCAGTAGTCGCTTGACAGACCCTGCTATTTCCTTCCTTTTCTTCTGGGGGATGGAAAGGCGGTGTGACTGAAGATTCCAGTGGATTCCCAACCACTGAAACTTCTGAGCTGGAGAGAGGCGAGATTTTTTCTCGTTGATCTTGAATCCCAGGTGTTCTAGGTACTGGGTAACTTCGTTGCAAGACTTTGCACACTCTTCGGGCGATGGAGCCCAGACTAGCCAGTCGTCGAGGTAGGCCATCACCTGGACGTTTCTTAGGCGGAGCTGTTGTACTATGGCATCCGCCAGTTTTGTGAAGATCCGAGGGGCCACATTGAGGCCGAAGGGCATGGCCCGGAAGGCGTAGCTTTTCCTTTGGAGTCGAAATCCTAGGTAGGAGGAAGCGTGATGGTTCATTGGAATGTGCCAGTAGGCATCCGCCAGGTCTATAGAGACCGTGTAGGAACCTTGAGGCAGAAGGGTCCTTATTTGTTGAAGCGTCAGCATCTTGAATTTGTTGTTCTCTATGAACTTGTTGAGGGGGGATAAGTCCAGAATGACTCTGAGTTTGTCTGAGTCCTTCTTGGGAATACAAAACAGTCTCCCTTGGAACCTGGTGGACTTTACCTTCCTTATCACCTTCTTGTTCAAGAGGTCTAGAACATATTCTTCCAGAAGGGGGGTTGATTGCTGGAAGAACTGCTGGAAGATTGGGGGTGGTTGCGTCCAACTCCAGCCTAGACCGTTCTTGATGATGCTGTGTGCCCAGGGATCGAAGGTCCAACGATCCTGGAATTGGCGGAGTCTTCCTCCCACCGGAAGCACTTCATTGCTTCTGGTGTCCCGAGGACTTGTTGCCTCGGCCGCTAGCTCCCTTTCCTCCTCTACCTCTGGAGGGATGGCGAGATGCGTCTCTGCTTGCACCCCTGAACGAGCCTCTACCTTTGGCATGAAAGGTAGTTGATGGTTGCTCAAAGGCAGGGGTGAAGACCGGTGACTGTGACAACACCGGTTGGGGGACCAATTGAAAGGTCTGTTGTGGTTGGGCAACCACTTGGGAGGTAGCGGGTCCCGGAAACTGACGTCTTTGCTGACGTTGCTGGGGTTTTGACTTCTGAGGTTTCCTCTTAGGCTGAGGTCCATCGTCCTGAGAGGGTTTCCTTTTCCTGGACATGCCCCACTTGTGGAGAAGGTTCCTATTCTCCGTGGCGGCTCTGTCAGTTATTTCCTTCACAAGGTCAGAAGGAAACAGGTGCTTTCCCCAGATGTTGGAGGAAATCAGCCTCCGGGGTTCGTGTTTCACGGTGGCACCGGCAAACACGAATTCACGACAGGCTCTTCGAGCCTTTATGAAGTGGTACAAGTCCTTCATTACCGTCAGTAAGTGGGATTTGGAGAGTACCATGTAGTGATCTGGTACTCTAGTGTCACAGGCCATAACTTCCAGTTGGACTTGATGAGAAAGAGATGCCGCAAGCCTCTCCTTCGTGTCTTGTTCCCGGCGAAGGAGGTGATCGTTGAGCTTAGGGAGGTCTTCATTAAACTGACGTCCGGCGACGTCAGGATCGAGCCTTCCCACGACGAAAGTATGCTGAACATCTTTCCAGTGTCGAGCGTCAGGGGGGGTCACGATGGAGAAGGGTCTGCACTCCTCCAGTGCAGGGCAGGGTTTCCCTTCTTCCGCCGCTTTAAGGCATGCAGCTAAGGCCTTTTCCAAGAATGGAAGAACCGCAGTGTCAGGTGCAACGTACGTAGGGTGCTTCCTGCTCAAAGCCGGAAGCTTAGAGCAGGTAAAGCCTCTACTCTTAAATGCGGAGGCTAGCATAGCCTGGGCCTTTGTGAGATCGAACACTATCTCTTCTTTAGGTTCGGTCTCTTCCTTCGAGGCAGGTTCGGAACGAAGCCGGACGTAACAGTCCGGGTAGGCCTCAAAGCTTGGGAAGAACTCCACATCTTCCAAAGGGACCGTGCCGATCTTATCACTGACAAAGATCCTGCCGGTCGCAATAACCATATGCTCTGCATACCTCCATGGGTTGGCATGAGAGCAAGCGGGGAGATCCTTGACCGAAATCTTCTTCGGCTCTCTGGATCCAATCATCGACCTGATGGACTCCTGGTTCTCCTTCAGCCTGTCGTCCATGACGGCTCTAATCAGCCGGATCAGTTCTTGAGTAGAAGAAGAAGGATCCGGAGTCGAGGAGGTAGACGGAATGGACATTTCCGTCGGTGTAGGAGTAGGAGGGGGGATGGACGAGGGAGCAGCTTCTAGCTCCGACTCGGTGTACTCCACCTTGTCTTTGTCCTCTTCGGCTCCTTGAGCCATAAGCGTCTTCTCCGTGTCTTCCGAGACGTCTGAAATCTGTTCATCATCCTCGGAATCTAAACGACACTCGTGCATGGACTGAGCCATGACCACATCAGGTTCCACCGTAATTTGGACAGTGGGGATCACATCTTTGGGTACCACTGAGTCAGGGGAGGCCTTAGGGAACAATAGTGACCTCAGTTCTTCGGTGGCCAGGTACGGTCCGGTAGCATTTTTCTGGAAGCCACGCACCCACTTGCGCAGCTTTTCACGAGAAATGTCTCTAACCTCCGCTGAAGGAGGGTTATGGAAGGCCTCAACTAGGTGGGCCTGGCAGACCGTACAATCCAGTGGATTCCAAAACTTCAAATCCCCTTTCTTGTCTGCACAAGGGGCGTGAGTCCTGCAAGCCGTATGCCCGTAAAACTGCGGGCGTATCACAGCGCAGAAGGCGAAATCACACTTCATCTGCTCCTCCTGTGGAAGAAAGAGAAAATGAGTATGGGGGAGTCATAAGAATGGCTCTTAAACTAAGTTAATATTAATCATTAATTTTAACTTAAAGAAGGTGTGATGCATAGAGAATGAAAATAGTAAAGGAGAACATGCTCCATGCATCTCGCCCGGCTGGTTACCATAAGCTTGGTCCCTGGATAATCCAAATGACCGAGGGCACTGGATATAGTTTCCTAGAATTCCAAGTAATTTGGAATTCCATGGAAAAAACCAAGGACAAGATTGGGATCGAATTCATTCGGTTCCCAGTTAAGGGCCAGAAGGCCTCATTTAAAAGGTAACTGCTTCTGGCAACCAGCCGTGCTAAGATGCACATAGCATGCTGGAATTAGAAGAATGCAAAGAGACAGCATGATCACTAATAGAGCAGTACTAGGTACTGATCTTAATAGCAGAAGCAGCTTATCTGTTTGCGATATAGGGCTATCATAGTCTTATGATAGCTACAGTAAGGGGGTGCAAGTATTCTTGACGCCTCCGGGGCATCCGGCAAGCCGCCGGCATGCCGGAGCTCGCTCCAGCATAGATTCTGGCATTAGGACAGACAATTTTCAAAAGTCAGTTAAATACCAGGATGGCGGCCGCCGGCACAACGGCGGCACGCCGGCAGGGAGCGGCGGCTCCGGCAGTCGGAGGATGCCAGGTTGGTGACTGGGATAAGGATGGTAAAGGCTGTATCGGGTTGCCGGCAGTATATGCCGGCACTCCGGCGATCGACCGGCAAGCGGACGACTAGATAGGAGTAGGAGAGCCGTCGGTAGTAGCCGGCGGCAGCCGGCAGTCCCTCGGTACACGGGGGGCTGGCGGCAAGGTTAGGGAGAGTCACCAAGTAGGAGGCAGGTATTGCCGACAGTAGAGGCGGCAAGAGACCGGCACCCGGATAGGGAGAGAGACAGGGGGGAGGGGGGAAGGGATGTAGGAAGTACCATCAGGATTCCAGACATCCCTCCCCCTCCCTGAGGGGGTGTACCCATGATAGAGGCAGGCTCTAACATCCATGAGCAAGGGTCACTAGGGACCGGGAGCAAGGTAGCCCAAGGGAGGGCTAGGGAACACCCAAAGAGGGGGGGGGAGACTCCCATAAGCAGAACTATACTAGTAACTAACCTTATAGGACACTATGAAGGTATATGTACCAGAGCGGACTGCACAAGGAAGCTCGGGTAGCCCTACTCTTCCACCCTAAGGAGGAGTTGTAGGACAGGGGACAGATGAGTATAAACTAACCTAAGCATAGGCTAGGCTATACAAGAGATAGGTGGGGAGGGAGAAGAGAGAAGTCTTCCCAGGAAGGGTTTCTGTACCAGAGCGGCCACTAAGGAAAGGGAGGACACTCCCTAACCTAAGATCAGGCAGATCAGCTAAAACGGTGCAAGAGTACAGTTTCAGCATGGAATAGAGAAACCTTCCTAACCTAACCTAGAACAGGGCTAAGAGTCCTGAACTAGGAAAGGAAGAAGACATATCGCTATCGCAGGAAAGTCATAGACTATCCTAGCCATAGAGGTAGGCTAGCCTAACCTCACTCTCGGACGCAGCCCTAAAGGGGGTTCATTCCTTTAGGGAGGACAGAGAGGCGATATATACTCTATTAGACAATTAATCCCTTTACTCAGAAAAGGAATCAAGGCTAAATAGAGGGAATGCCAAGGCAGGGGATGAAGGAAGCATATAGGGGTCCTAACATTAGGTTAGGCTAGAAAGAGTCACTGACTAGCCTATCCCCTATATGGTCCCTGAAGGCGAAAACATTTGCATCACTGTCAAAAGTATTGTAAAATAATAATGCCACTATCTTCATAACTTAGTCTAGGATCACTAATAAATCATGCATGAACACTTGTATGTAGGCTCCTGGCCTGGGGGCTATAGTAGCCGACTGGTATGAGGTCAATCGATGACCGATAAAAAGCGTCTAAACACGATATAAAAGTTCCTAGCTATGAAGACTAAATAAACTAATGTATTCGATTAGAATATAATGCCGGAAACGTTGTTGTGGCTAACTAAATAAGACATGCATAACAACAACGACGCCATAAAATGGCGGGTCCGGTAGAGGCACAGCTCTGCCACAAAACAGCAATTATTTCGAAAAGTAATATTTACTTTACGGCCAGAGCTTAATTAAACAATACTGGAACCTTGTACTCAACTTTCCAGAAGAAGGCGAGGCTGAAGGTAACGACATAGCGAAGATGCAAAACGATAAAGTTAACACAGGGAAAATCCGTCTAAGTAGGGCAGCTACTAAACAAAGGATGAAGACGGGCGTGACGTCATTAGAGCAATGGCGTCCGTTTGTTTACGTCTCGAGTATCAGTAGTAGCCACGAGTGAGATTAGCTGTGGAACGGCTCCCAGCTATTCTCAGTCCTTACACACCGAAGCATTAACTCTGTTCGGGGTGAAGATAGCTATGTGGCGCGTTCAGACATGCGCGTCCCCTGTTGTATTACGATGTCTTAAAGGGAAACCTTTGAGATACTCGCTCCAGAAGTTAGAATTCTGTGATAACCTGTGGTTAAATTCTCTGGGAATATCTTAGTAGTCTTATACCCAAGGAAGCTACCAAAAAGGAACCTTCCATCAGGACGCCATGGCTTGAGCCCAAAAAAATCCCTATTCCATTAACTTAGGAAATTATTTAATTTGATTAAAAAATCCCTATTCCACTGACTTGGGAAATTATTTAATTTAATTAAAAATATCCCTATTCCACTGACTTCAGAAATGAATTAACTATTTTCTATACTATTAGAACCTGGTCTCCATTTGCAGTTGGAAAAATAGATTTCCGACCGTTATCGACGCCAAAATTGTTCAAAACACCTAAAGATACAGCAGGAACACCTTTTATTTTATGAAATTGGGTTATTTGTTACTTATGAAAATTTACCAAGTTTTTAATCATTAATGAAATGTAGTGGTTAGTGGTTTCAGTGCAATACAGGCATTACCAAAGGGTATTTGCAGTATCCCAGGTTTTAATCTTTTTGTACTTCCAGTTTTCATTCTTGCTGTCCAACTTCTTTCAGCTTTTATTTCATAGTGTACCTACATGATTCCACCCAATTGCACCTTTGTGTTGAATAGCCCTCCAGGCACCAGTGATAACATGTGAATTTCTTTAAAGTATTTTTCAGCCCTTTCTTGCGAGAATGATTGTCTTTTATAAACCTCTTGAAATAAATCTGATTTAAAAGTAAGGAATGACCTCTTGATGCAGTGAACCACTAACATTCTTTTTGAATTGAGCTTGGTCTAAGATCAGACAGAATAGGCCAGTTATCTGTTAGAACTAGAACTATGAAACTACCTTGGATGTAATACAGTGAAAAAAGAGAAATGATATTCAGTAGGAGTGGACTACAATTTATATTATTGTTTTATTACCTATGATTTGTCTCTGTCAGATGGTGAGAGTGGTCTTGTTTCCTCTTGGGAGAATTCAATAGATGTCAATACAGATGAGAAACTGGTCCTCGACTGCCGGCCTACAATGCCTAACATTTCTATTACTCTTTGGAAAGATGGCAGTGAGGTAATATATTCTTTTTGCTTGTTTTATGTAAATTGAATAAATATAAATGTAGTTGAGTCACTTCCCATTGCCAGGGAAAGAAAGAAATGGATTTATAAATAAGAATCTGGAGTAGCTTTTCATACAGTATTATAACTGTAAACTGCAGGATTGATCTTTGAAAATTAAAGTTAAAGTTCACAAATATGATTTCTGACATCTGCTAACATCTTAACTCGCAAAACTTTGCACCAAGCTCTCTGTATTGGTAACATTATTGAAATGGCTCATATTAAAGGTAGGGTCTAGGGAACATAAATGAACTAGAATTTTTGCCATCAACTTACTGTAGGCTACCGTGCAAAGTTTGCCACCAAGATTCAATAGATGCCAAAAAATGTACAGTCCTCTGGTTGCGCTGTTCTAAGAAGTCTGATATGTGATAATAATGAAGTATAGATTTCATGCTAAAGTAATGTCATGCAGTGAAAAATATCTAGTTTTCAATGTAATTTTAGGAATTATTGATTGTTAGTTATAATGCATACTGGTACAATTAGATAGTTTGATTTTGTTACTAAATGATAATGATAAGAATATTTATCAATGCTTTAGGTGTGAAGATTTGAGGAAATAACAATATAAATAGTCACCAACATAAACTCAACCATATGCATACAGTATTACTAGACCCTAAAAACTGTAGACCTCTATCCATTTGAGTTATGTGATGTTAAAGACTTCACAAGCTAATTTTTTTTTTTACGCCGAGTAGCATCTTGTCACCGGACTGTGGTAAAGCAGTCAATATTGCATTTAAATTTTGATTAAAAAAAACTCAATTTAAGAGGCATCTTGTGAGATTAAACATACTGTGTCTTGCATTTTGCTACTAATATATGCTACAGGGTGCAAAGTTTGGTCGAAACATGCTAAAAGATGTGAGAAAGTTTGCTGATGTGATTTCTCATTAAAGAATATGAAGTTTATTGACTTCCATATGCAGTACCAATACAGTATTAGGACTTTTTTATATCCTGGGTTTTCAGTCTTGTTGTCTGCTGTGCATTAACTGTAATCAAATTCATATTCATAAGTAGCTGGAGAACTATTCATGATACTTTGTAAAAGAGTTAAGATTTTATCTGTCAAATTAGTGTTCAGGTTAGAATTCTTGCGTCATGCAGTAGTTAATCTAAGTATTTATTTTGTAAGTAACGCAAGTTTGTAGATAGTTTCTTACCCTCATCCTCATTCCAACTTTGCATGACTAACAGGGGAAGTGCAGGTATGTTAGAAAAATGAAATATACACGGAAATTTGTGTATTTTAATGTATGTTGGAAAAATTGTAACAAATTGATATATCGTGCATGTCTTGGGGAAATTAGTTCTTACTAATACTACAGTAGTTCTAAAGCAATGTGTTATGTTTTTTGATAAAGCATTTAGTAGCAAGTCTTAGGAATGACATTTTAAATGACTTATTCAAACATGTTCTCTTCATTCTGACTTCTATCTGTAAGGACTGACCTGTGGCTTCTTTTGGGAATGAAACTAATTATTTAACTTTTTCTCTCTCCAATCTCTAGGATGGATAAGTAGAGTACTGTAATAGATTTTCCTGTAACTTTGACCAGCATTTGAAAAACACACTGACTAGACTAGTTTGGGACTTATTTTTAAACATGAAAGAATTGCTAAAAGTGACAATAGTATTTAAGGTATTTTGGTTTAGGAATCTCTTAGAAATTATGTAAACTACCATTTAAATTAAATTTACATATTGGCATTCATAGTCTCTATTTCAATATTTTCTTTAATTTATATTAATGGTAATTGAGCTAGTAACCATTTCTTGAATGATTGCTGTACAATACGTACAAAAATCTACAGTATTTACTCTATGAATTACCACAATAAAGAAACGTTTCTGACTCTAAGATAAAGTCTGAAAAGAGAAATTCCATATTAATCAGTTTCAGAAGTGAAAGCTATGCAGGTATTAACCACCAAATATGTGTGAAAAATAAGTACTGTACAGTACACTATTTAATTACTTTATAGAAAATGTTGAGAGGCATTTTGTAGTTCAAATGCTTATGACCTATTTACCAGTAGATATTTTCCAGTTAGATTAGTTAATGTGCTGGAGCTTGCAATAATAATCTGAATCATCCAATGGCCATGACTTTGTGAAATGGCCAAATTTTGAGATAGTGCACTCATCACCCTTACCCTTTTTCCTTCTTTTAATCTACCTGAAGGTTTCCAGAGGTGACGGGCGCATAGTATTTGACCCTAAGCATGGATATTCCATAAACAATTTGGTAGCAAAAGACGCTGGACACTACGAGTGTAGAGCACACAATAATGATAACTCAAATTTTGGCGTTCTCAATATTATTGTCAATGTCCGCCCTGGCAATTGTAAGTTTTCATACGGAAAAATAATCACTGAGTCAGCAGCGACTGCTTTTTCTTTAGCTGCTATTTGCTATCTTGCTTCTGTAACCAGACTTACCTCTCCAACAACATAAGATTGTCCAGAAAAGAAATGGAAGTAGAATTACTTTAGTTGAAAGGGTTGTCATGGCATAGTAAACAGCTGTGTAGTATGTACAGTACAGTGTAATGTAAAGTTTTTTTGAAAGTAGAGAAGATAGCTAAGCTAGAAACTCCTAGCTCAAACCAGTCTGGGTTCCTAATAATATTATGAAGATTGAATTGTTCATTGTACCTGGCAGGTTTTACTACAGTTTTGGTAACTTGCTTTGCCCCAGTAAATGTTTACCTTAGCAAATATCCCTGATCACAGATAAACCAAACAATTTTTGCATTTGCTTTGAGGATCCATTTTAAGATAACGTCTGCTGAGCATAGTTCATGACTGAAAACTGTTTATGACAGTGTTTCCCAACCATTTCAAAATAATACCCAAAGTTCAATCTCATAATTATCAATTACCCCACTGAATATATTATCGGTAATATCGGGTGTTTTTTCGCAGTCACCTAATGAACTGCATAGGTCATATAATTTGCTATTTAAGGATTCTGAAAAAAGGCAAACTTTTCTATGTTTATTTATATCAAAATCAATTTTGACTGACTACTGCTTCTCACACAGAACATCCATTACCCAAAGAATATGGATCCATCACCCCACTGGGGTAGTTTATCCCGTGATTGGAAAACACTATGTTGAATTATACTGTAGTTTTTAGTGACAATTCTGTAATAGGAATGTTACCTTGATTAATTTATTAAAGAAAAAAAACATAATATGGGGTCTTGTGAATAAGGAACTTAGGACACTTCAAGCTAAAATTTTCAGCAAGGTTTCAGAGAGAGATGTAAGGTTTTCTAACCAACAGGGATTACACATTGAAATGTTATGCTGTTACATAGTTATTCGATGATAAATTTTCCCAAGAAGCTGTTACAACAGACGAGTCCATATTTGGTCAGATATTTATACTTTTGAATGGGTCAAAGATGGGCATTTCTCTACCCATTCTGACAAATACTGTAGCTAGCAAAATTAAATAAGATCTCCAGTTGGTGTATAGTCTCAAGGGGCCTTTTTAATCCACAGTACTTTACTATTACTCACAATGTTTTATGGATTGTACTTAATTCTTTCTGAAATGCATGAATATGAATGTATGTTCATTCAGGGTATTAAAAAGCAAACAAGCACGCATAGGCCTATGTCTACCTTGAAGATACTCACAGGCTGAATAAAACACTATATGTATCTTGCATGCTTATTCCTTGATCTTGTTTATCAATTTTTTGCTTATTAAAAACCATAGCTTATTTTTGCTTTTCTCTAATGGTATTGTAGTAATTTTCTTATCAAATATATCTCTTTAGCTTGTCAAAAGTGACAACGCAACCTGCATCCCATTATATATTTGTTTATCTTTGCTGATATTTATGCACTGTAGCTTATTTATATCCTTTTAGCTACCTTTTCAATTTATTCCATATCACGAAAACTATTCTGAGATTATGCCTCAGAAATTCACTACGGTAGTACCATTTATGCTTTCATGCTGGCTTGAAAGATTTTAAGAATTTGAGGATTACCTAACAGACCATAGAAATTACTGTCTGTTGAGGTTACTAGACAGTAGATATACTTTTGGTTACAAAATTAATCTCATAAAATTATGCTCTTATTTTGCAAATGTGTCTGTGTGCAGTAGTACATAATGATGAATATGAACTTCCTGGAGATAGCGAAGTTAACATGAAGATATTTCAAGTAACAGTTTATCATACATTACTTATTTGAAGAGGATATTTGCCATAATTTTATTTTCAGTGTTTATACCAGCAAACTGTACTTGTAATAATTTTGTAACATCAACTTGAGGATAAGCTATAATTGTTCCGTAACTGGAATACAAACCAACGCTATTTATAGGGGTATTTCCAAGACAAACCATTAGAATGTAGCGAGGGTTAACTACCCATCCCACTAGTTAGCTGGGAGGGGTAGGGAGTTAGCTAGCTGCTACCCCTCTCACTCGCACACCTGTAACTGTGCTTCACTTTGCTTTTGGCTTGAATGGAGAACGGCTGTTGCCGCTCTTCCTCCTCACCAATAATCTTTGCTTTTTGTCTTTTTCTGTTGATGTGTTTGTGTGTCTGCGTCTTCCTGCCAGCCATGTAAATCTGCCCTGGTCCCGAGAGCTGCACCTGTGGTACCTTTACGTCTGCGGAGGACACCAATCCTCATTGTCTTTGCCCGGTCTGCAGGGGGAGTGGTCTGCCTCCCAGTGGGAAAGGTTTGGGCGTTGGTGAAAGAAGAAGGCCAAGCGAGAATCTTCTCCTTCAAAGGTTCCTTTGAAGCAGAACAAACCCAAGGCTTCTTCTTACGTTTCCTGACCTTCCTCCGAAGCTCCTGCTTGGACGGTTTCCTCTGAGGAGCTGTCAAGCAGTAGTGTAGGCCATTTAACTCCGGGACAATCTCGGTCCTCGAGCGATGGTGTCGTTTCCCCCTAGCGAAGCAGCCCCGGCTCTCCCCCTGAGGGGCTCCTTATCTTTCTCTGACTTTTTACAGGTTTGACCGTCCCTGGGTTTGCCCGGCCTCCCCTGAGGTGGCTCTGCTGCAGCTGCTTCATTGGGGCACTGAGCTACAGCGTTCGTCAGCGTCGCATGTTGACCCGTTAAGCCTGGTTGTCGTAGTGTCGGAAGACTCGTCTGCTGCCATGCCAGCAGACTCTGTTCCTGCTTCTTCTGCTTTTGCTGCCAAGGACTGTGCTCCCCCTCCTGCTGACCATCCTTCGGGGGTGGAGCAAAGTCCAAGGCATGACTCCTATGAGTGTTCCCTTCTCTCGTTCATGAGAGAGGCCACTCATTGAGACTCATCTTCAAAGGCCTGCTGATCCTCCTGCCCTTGAGGGGCATCGACAATGTGGCCTTAGACCCCACCGTGTTCATCCACCGCTTTGACTTAAAGGTGCTCCTTCGCCGAACCCTCTTCGGTACTTCAGCTTCATCACCGCTGCTCTCCTCGGAGAAGGAGATTTTGCATCCCACCTCTTCTGGTTCCCAACCTTTGCCTGGTTCTACGGACTCGCCTGTTCTTCAACTAACCCTGGTTCGTGACTCCCCGTTGAGGTATCGTTCGCGATCCTCTCTTGGGGATGTTCAACCTTCCAAAGGGCACATCCCCTTGCCAACTCATCTTTTGGCATCTCAACGACCAACTGCTCATCAATTGCATGTATGCCAATCTCCTGCTCATCTTCCTGCTCCTCACCAACCAACTGCCTGCTGATCCCCAGCTTGCCAAATTCCTGCTCGCCCGCCTTCTCCTGTTGGTGCTTCTCCGTCTCGACGATCCCAGGATCGCTGTTCGCCGATCGTTCGATCGTTTTTTGCCGATCATTCGATCGTTTTTCGCCGATCGTTCGATCGTTTTTCGCCGATCGTTCGATCGTTTTTCGACGATCGTTCCATCGTTTTTTGCCGTCGCATCGTCTTACGACTCCCAAGTCACCAATGCATTGGGCGCCTACGTGTCAACCCCGCCGTTTTCCGAGGCAACTTTTGCCTCACCACTTACTAATGGCTCGTCAATCGCCAGCTCGCTGATCATTGGTTCATCATCCACTCTCTCATTGGGTGGTGACGATTGTCCCAGCGCCATCTCATCATCAATCTCCAATGCGTTAGCGTTCACTAACGCGTCAGCGCTCTCCTTCATACCAACGCCCATCAGCAACGTACCAGCGTCTGGCAACAAGTCAGTGCTTGCCGACGCTTCAGTGCTTGCCAACGCACTAGTTTTCACCAATGCGTCAGCAGCTGTCGGTTGCCCAACGGGCAATGGGTTGCAGACTAAGGTGGGTAGTCAACATTAGCCACTCGCTGATCGCCAGCAATCATCTACCTCCTAGCAGCAGGAGCATAAGGTAAGAGCCTTTCTAGGTCATCTCCACCGAGAACTTTGGTTCTCTCATCGAGGAAAGGCAAGATTCCTCACCATCGTTCACCGTCGCCTCATTCCCCTCCCTGCAAACGCATAACAATGCGACCTCTGGGGAAGGAGGAAAAGGGCAAGCCACAGGTATATAAGATCCCGAAGCTACTGGCCCCGAGGAAGGATTCGACATCCTTTCAATCGACGCTTCCGAAATCTTTCTCTTCGGAGATGAAGACTCTTTGAAGAGACCCTTCAGCTTTATTCCCTTCAGGGGAACTTTCGGATAGCATCTCCATCAGCAAGCAACTGTGGTTCTGAGCCTTGGTCAGGGCGGTGACACAGGCCTTCGTGCCAGGTATGCTACCCTCGTGCCCTGTGGAGATTCCTAGGGTTTTCCTGGAAGAGTCTGCCTTGATCTTCAGACCCAAGGCAAAGAGCCATGGCTTCGTCTCCCCTGAAAAGGAAGAGAGGGGTTCCAGACGTCATCACGTCGCAAGGGTCAAGCTGACTCTAGTCAGGGCTTCTATGAGAGAGGATAACCTCGTCGTTTCCTCTCCTCCCCGACCTCTTGCTTCCTCGTCACCTCAGCCAAGAGGTACTCGCAGAGAAAAGTCTGTCAGACTCTCCCCGGCTGTCCCCGACGGAAGGAGCTGTACAAGATGGCAGGGCCACAACCCCAAAACCTGTAGAAGTTTCCAGCCTTCCCCCTACGGGCATCCATCAGAAGGTCATACCATCAAGACCTTCGGTGTTGGAGACCTGTTTTCCTCCTAGGAGGAACTGAAGGACTCCAAGACACTGCTAAAATCCTCGTCTAGGATTCTGAGATCAGAATCAGTCACCCATTTTGATATTGATCACGATCCACCCTGAGACGATATCTTGGTGATGGATGACGAAGATCTCGCTACCAGTCCTGCATTGGAAGGTGACCAGAGGGAGTCAGAGCATACTTTTTGGTAGGTTCTGGGTGCAATGAGGGTCCTCAATGGGTAGTCAGACCTGGAGAGGGCTCCTCACAAGGGCAAAGACACGGTCCTGGATCGTGTCTTGGGAAATCAAAAGCCCCCAAAGTTCAATGCAGCTTTCCCCTGGTCAAAGGGGCTGAAGAGTGCCCTGCATAAGGTTGCCTCTCAGTTCTCTGAATTCTCTGCATCGTTCCGATCGGGCTCGTCCTCCAAGCTCCTCTAACCTCCATATGTCCAGCATAGGAAATATTATTAAGTCAGGGACGAACCCCGCTTCACTCTTCCTCTCCACCATTCGCTAGAGAAGTTGACAAGAGAAGTCTCGCTGGAGTGACTTTCCAGTCGTCAAGTTGCTTTGTCGGCCGTGGATATCCTAAACCAAGAGAAGTGGCAAAGTACGCCATGCCGTAGGGATTCTGGTACGAACTGAGGATTACTCCCGAGAAAGTAGTGTACCAGGAAGGCGATGGAAACCTTTCTCCTCTTGGGTACCCATACCATCGTGTTTGTAGACCATCAAAGGGTGAACTTGTGGGCCAACACCATCCTGAAGCGCAGGGATTCGGTAGCCGAGACGTTCCATCACCAGGTCCCTAATGTCAAGATTGCTAGGCTCTGGAATTACTCTCTGGATTGTTACTCTTTGTTTAAGCCTAAAGATGTTGAGCAGGCTGAGGAGAGATGAACAAAGTCCCACCAGGACTTCCTCCTCCATAGGGCCCTGACATCCCCGACCCTACAGACCACCAGCTCCTCCACAGACCAGCCAACCTAAATCTTCGACTTGCAAATCGGTAGCAAAAGAGAAGGTGTCTAAGTAGCCCTCTCCTACCAAGGACAGGAAAGGCACCAAGTCCTCCCCTGGAGGGAGACAACTTAGAGGTAGTGGCCGCGGCCGCAAATGCTAGAGTAGGCGTTCCTCCTGCTTGTCCACCAGTGGGGGGATGCCTACAACGCTGTTGGAACAGGTGGATGCAACTCGGGGCCGAACCATGGACGATCTCTGATTCATTCGGGGTATCGCCCCCCTTTCATTTCATCTCACCCTCCACGGATCAAGACTCCAGTGTCGAAGAGCTCCTTTGCGATGGGATCCAGACCATGTTGGAAAAGGGCGCTCTCCAGGAGGTCCTTGATGACTCGCTAGGCTTCTTCACTTGATTCTTTCTTGTAAAAAAGGCGTCTGGAGGCTGGAGACCAGTCAGCGACCTCTCGGCTCTGAACAAGTTTGTTGAACAGACTCCGTTAAGGGTGAAGACAGCAGACATGGCCAGACAAGTGGTACGACCACAGCACTTCGTATGCACCCTGGACCTAAAGGAAGAATACTTCCAAATCCCAATCCATCCGTCATCAAGGAAGTATTTGAGATTCAGTCGGGACGACTGGACGACAAGAAATACAGTTCAGGGTGCTGTGCTTCGGTCTTTCCACAGCACCCCCGGTCTTCACAAGAGTGTTCTCCCTCGTATCGTCTTGGGCTCTCAGGCTCGGCATCCATCTCCTACGTTATCTGGACGACTGGCTGATCCTAGCAGACTTGCTGATAACCCTTCTTCAGCACCGAGACAAACTTCTGAGGCTTTGCCAACATCTGGGGATCATGGTAAACCTTGAGAAATCATACCTGCTTCCCACTCAAAGTTTGGTATATCTAGAAATGATCATAGACACCAACCTGCACAAAGCCTTCCCATCAGACAACTGGGTAGTGAGGCTGTGAAAGGTTGCGAGACCTTTTCTCAGACGAGAAGAGCTCCCAGCCCATAGGTGACTATGTCTCCTCGGACACCTATCATCTCTGCCCCATCTAGTGCCAAACGGCCGCCTCAGGATACGATCCTTCCAGTGGCGTCTAAAATCCAACTGGAATCAGACTTTCGATTCCCCGGACACTCTGATCCCCATGGAACCAGAGGAGCGAATGGACCTTGAGTGTTGAGTGGCAGACGAGAATCTTCCGAAGGGTGACAACCTTCTCGTCCCTCCCCCAGACCTGATGCTGTTTTCCGATGCATCAAAAGAAGGGTGGGGCCCACGTGCTGCACCACAGGACCTCAGGCGTTTGGTCAGAATTGGAAAAGTACCTTCACATAAATCTGCTAGAAATGAAGGCCGTCTACCAGGCCCTACAAAAGTTCCATCAGTTCCTGGTGGGCCACTCAGTGGTGGTGATGAGCGACAACACTGCAAGCAAGGAGGTACTTTTTTGCAGCCCCTGTCCCATCTGACAGGCAAAAGGAATGTGCTCGCTGACAACCTGAGCAGAGCAAATCAGATAGTGGGTTCCGAATGGTCTTTGGATCATCCAGTAGCCAACAAAGTCCTGACTTTGTGGGATTCTCTAACTGTGGATCTGTTTGCAACATTCCTGAACTTCAGGCTCCCGCTATACAGTACTGCTCCCCAGTCCCAAATTCCAAGGCTCTCTGGCAAGATGCATTCCAACAACGATGGGACAACATTGATATTTATGCCTTTCCCCCATTCTGTCTGATGAGAAGAGTACTCAACAAGGCCAAAACATCAGTCAATCTCTCAATGACCCTCATAACTCTGCTATGGCATCACGCTGAATGGTTCCCAGACCTTCTGCAACTCCTATCGAAGCTTGCCAGAGAACTTCCTCCACGGCATGATCTACTTGGACAACCACATGTCAACATCTACCACAAGGCCGTAGTTTTGCTTTGTCTTCACGCTTGAAGACTATCCAGCATCTCCTCACTCAGAGAGGATTTTCGCAACAATTTGCAAAGAGGATGTCTGGATATCTTTGAAGATCGTCAACCTTAGTGTACCAGGCAAAGTGGAACATCTTCTATAACTGGTGTTGTGGAAGGGGTATCTCTCCACTCGATGCCATTATTCCAGCTATAGCGAAGTTCCTTGTGTATTTGCTGGAGGAAATACCCCTCTCAGTTACGGTGGTAAAAGGCTATCGCTGAGCCTTGAGTCTAGTCTTTAAACTGAAAGGAGTGGACATTTCCTCATCGCTAGAACTTTCCCTCTGCATACGGAGTTACAAACTTACCTGTCCTCAGTCATAAGTGAGACCACCTCCTTGGAACATGGTTTACGTCCTTTGGTTTTTAAAGAGGCCTCCCTATGAACCATTACGCCAGGCAACAGATCGCCACCTTACATTGAAGACAGTGTTCCTACTCGCCTTGACCTCAGTCAAACGAGTCGGCGAACTTCATGGTCTCTTGTATGACATCGCCCATTCAAGGGGATTGGGAGAGGTAAGCTTCAGCTTAGTCCCTGAGTTTGTTCCTAAGACTCAGAATCCGGGAGTATCGGATTCTAGATTTGTTTCCTTTCGGATAACGAGTCTCCGCTCTGTAACTGATTACCCAGATCATCTGTTACTATGCCCAATAAAGAGTTTAAGGCTCTACCTCAAAAGAACAGCAGCGGCTCGTCCCCGTGTGCCTTTGTTCTTTGTCAGCACTGGGAGGAATAAGAGAAAGATCACCAAGAATACCATCTCAGCTTGGATTCGAAGGATCATTGACTATGCTCTGAATCCTCATCCTCCTCCAACACGTCGACCCAGAGCGCACAGTGTAAGGGACATGGTTACATCCGTGGCCTTCAAAAGAAACTACTCTGTGACGCAGGTTCTGCAAGTGGGTGTGTGGAAGTGTCAAAGTGACCTTCACTGCCCATTCCCATTACCTGCAAGACGTGACCCACAGGAGACTTGATACATTCTCTATCGGTCATGTGGTGGCTGCACAACAGCTGGTTTAATACCTCAAGCTCTTTAATGGACAAGTAGCAGAAGGTTGAGGGCACTGGTTATCCAGTTTTAGTCTGGATGAATGAGAAGGAATGACTGGATCTTTTCTTTTCATCCTCCCCTCTGTTGGGGAAATCAGCATCTTGGGTCCTTCTTAACAAGCTGGCCACAACCACTGCAGGTAAACCATTTCCCCCTTGTGTAACCTAGTACTGTATAGTGTCAATACTGTTACGCCCCCATACTCTGGCGAGGTGGTATTGAGAATTTCTTGGTTAACTCTGTTAATTCCTATGGACTCTGAATAACATATACCTTGACAGTGAAATTGCAAGTATATCAACACAGCTTGTGTAGTCCACAGACCATGCTTAGCAAGGTTTATTAAGGTGTTAGGGTTTCTTTATTTTTTGTACTAACTTACATAAAATAGGAAAGCCCCTGGTAATGCCATAAAGCTCAGTTGACAGGGACATCTACCCTCCTAATGGGTGAGTCAACCCCTATAAATAGCGTTGGTTTGTATTCCACTTACGGAAAAAATAACAAATATGTAAGTAATTTGTATTTTTCCTAAAGATATAAACCTGTAGCTGTTTATAAAGACCTTACCCGCCAACCCTGTCCCCCTTCGAAGTCCTACCTCCAAGTAAAGTGAAGCACAGTCCCAGGTGTGTGAGTGAGAGGGGTACCTAGCTACCCTCCCCTACCCCCGCTAACTAGCGGGATGGGTAGTTAACCCTCACCAAATTCTAATGGCTCATCCTTTCGGCAAATCCCTATGAATAGCTACAACTTTGTATTGTTAGGAAAAATACAAAATTACTTAAAAATTTGTCATACTAATTGGTTTGCAATCATTCTGCCTCATCAGATGCAGCTTATCAAAAGCTTTTCTATTTCATTACAGCATTTCCAAGATCTGCTTTGCTTATTTTTTTGTATTACAGTAATTAATTTTCACTGGCTTACATTCCCTGTTCACCTGCTAGATATCAAAAACCAAATATCAGCAAGACCCGAGAATAGGCTTTGTCTTTCGCAACCTTGCCATCCAAGATAGTGGTTTCTACATGTGTATTGCCGAGGGTTATGATAACACTATTGGTATCGTCGTCCAGGTACACCGTAAGTAGCTTATTGTTCGCTTTGATCCCTATTTTAATGTAACAATCTCAGTGTGTAAAGTGAATCTTATTTTGGTATAATTCCTTCTTTATTGTAAGGTATGTCAGCAATAGTGTAGCACAGTACAGTACTGTAAATAATTAATTAGAAGGATCTGATTATCTTGTGATTTGATTATTTTCATTGCATAATTTGGAGTTTCACGTACTGTTTACAAAAATGATATGGTTCCCTAAAACTGGTTGGAAAATTGAAATTACTAGCACAGTACTGTATATGTGGAAAAAGTAGACTAAACTCCTATTCATTCCTACATGGATATTAACCTTTTGTCCTTTAAGAGAATGCCTTCAGTGAAGCTGGAACAGCCTTGTCTTCGGCTTCAAAAAGTATGGACGTACTGTTGCTTGTCTCTTCTAAATGTTGGATTATTAGTTTGTGACATTTTTCTTTGTATTAGCAGAAGGGCACTGAAATTTTGTTCCTACAAGAATACAAACCTTTGAATCTTCATATATTGTGTACCATAATGAGGGGTGTTGCTATTACATATTCCCCCCCCCCTCCATTGGAAGTCTTTCATTCACACACTTCTGATCAGGAAGGAATAAACTTCTCTTCTGAGCATAACTAGGCTTGCGCTGTGGTAGTATCCCTTTGGGAGGGAGTTACCCAGTTTGGCCCAAGTGTTTGCATGTTCGTATGTGTCTGGTAATGAATATTTTCATCTGGCAGGCAGACTAACACTTTCAAGTTATCCCTGAGGGTGGCCCCTATGTAGTACAGTGTAGCATGGTCCTAGTATTAGCATCAGTAAGAGTTCCTAATGCTTCCCTGGTGACAAGACATAAGTGTAGATATTTTGTGTTACACTAAGGGAAGCTTTTGTAGGTGGTAGTGCATCAACTGTTGCATGAGCTAATGGAGGACATTTATTCTTAATCTTCCTTCTCCAGCAACCTCTCTCCTTTCTTTCTCTTTGTCAGGTGCTGCCTCTTTTGGGGAAGGTTATGACGATAAAGATGTTCTTGTAAGAAAGCCTTTTGCTACTGTTTCTTGGATTATGCCCACTTTTCTTGTTCCTTTAGGGACAAGGGAGGATTTTTCCTTAACCTTATAATGCCGCTCCGTCCTGGACTCTCTTGCTGACCGATACCTTCAGGGTGGGTTAGTGATCATGAACTACTGCTACTTTACTTGACCCAGGTGAATGGTCCTTCCTGGTGCAATTGTCAACACCTTATAGTAGGCTGTTAAGGGTATTGATCTAATACGGAGCTCACACATTAACCTATATTTTTGGTGTTGGTTGGCAATCATAAACTTGGAATAACGCCTGTCAAGTGTTCAGTCCTATCCAGTCTGATCTACAGGATCCCATGGGAAACGAATGGTATTGATTGTTACTTCTCGATTCACTTTGGAGTTTTTCATCTGACAGGCAGCCTGATACTTGCCAGGGTTCACCCAGGTGTGACTCACATGGTACAGTGTAGCATGATCCCATTGCTAGTGTCTCTAAGTGTTGCCAGTCTTATTTCTCGATTCGCTTCGTAGTTTTTTTATCTGACAAGTAGCCTGACACTGGTAGGTTGCACCCGGGTGTAACCATGTGGTAGCCTACAGTGTAGTGTGATCCTATTGCTAGTGTACAAGTGTTGCCAGTATTATTTCTTGATTCGCTTTGGAATTTTTTCATCCGGTAGGCCGCCTGACAGTTTGCCATTACACCCACTTCTGAGTCATCTTCTGTATCTCCATTCCTACTTCCTTTCATCCATGTAGCTGCTCAACCTCTCTTAACTCCGTGGTGCAACTGTCATGTTGTCCCTTGGTTGCCCCTCGGCAAAATTCATGAATCCAGTGTATGCATGGATTACTAATCTGACAATTTTTTGCCCCATTTACATATTGGAATGAATTTGAATGTAGTTTGATGTCTGACTTTGAAAAAAAATTATGATTTTCTTTTCTAGTATGGTACCTCATATTGTTGTATAGGAGTTTGCTTCTCTTATGGTATGAGTTCGACCAATTTCAGAAATTTTAATATTTTTCTCTTGTTCACCCACTAGTTGTCATCAATAATGATATATAATACAAAAAGTTGTTTACTATATATTGTAATGTGACATAGTGATAAAAATGGCAATAAAGTTCTTTTAATGATCCATTTTAGTTGGCTTGCTGAAAACATTTTTCACTGTTTTTAATGGAGGTGAATTAATGTTGTGGTTTTATGCAGCCTAAATTTCATTCCACTATTGGTAGAAAAAGTGTAGAAATTGCTGTTTATTATTTGCATGCATTGCTGGTGAAAGATTGCTTTTTATATTACTTTTAATTATGAATTAATCATTTTGGAATTAAGTAAACTAAGAATTAAGAAGCCAAAACTACTGTATTTATTTTGAAGTTTCAGGAGATTATTAAAGCATCGCATTGATAGTAATGAAATGCAGAGTAAAGCATCACCAACACAAGTTCTGTCAGATATGTGTAGACAAGATTACATGTGGTTTCATTTATTAGAGAGTTGTATCTTCTGTTGACATCTTGTGTGTCTCTCCTATGTATACACATACATCTAGATAAGAACTTTGGTTTTTAGAACTTCTAAAGATAAGAACCTAAATAAAAGATGTTGTGAATGAGCGCAAAACAATACAAATTAATTTTATTATGTAGAGGTGGATGTAGGAATTTCGCCACATATGTAGGCAAGCTCCACTTGTATTATGGGGAGTTACTGACTTGCAACAAGGAAGAGTAAGGGGTTGGGGGATTTAGCTGGATGCCTTGGTTAAATATATGGGATTTAATGACTTTTCAATGGGAGAACCCACTATTGCAACAGATCTTATTCTTATATAGGAGACTAATTGCATTATTTATTTTTATGGTTTCATGTTACATTAGTTTTTTTGCTTAACATTTTGATGTTTACAGATCTTCATGGTTCTTTGTTATGTCTATGTTTTGCCTGTATTTGATTCTATAATCTTTATGGTTCCATTTTGCAGCCAGGGAGACCAAGCTGCCCAAGCCGGCCATTGATTGGAATGCCAATCAGCATTTTGTTGTGGGACACAGTTTTACAATTAACTGCTCTTTGCTGATAGATAAAGATATTGCATTCCACTGGACATGGCCTAATAGTGCCTCTGTGAGTAGCCTTTTTATATGTAAATACAGTTTAGTAATATCCATTACAGTGACCTCATTATTAATTTTTTTTTTTTTCAAATACATTTTGCTAAGGTCAAAATGCATCATATTAATTGATTAAAATAAAAGCCATTCATATTTAAGGTTATGTGACATCACCTAAATTTCTTTGCTATACTCCCATTTTACACTTATACGGAAAAGTCATTGACTACTTGGAGAATTTTATTGCTAAAATTCAGAAAAGGAAAAAGAAGTCATTGGCTACTTGGAGATTTTTTTTGCCAAAATTCATAAAGGAAAAAGAAGTCATTGACTACTTGGAGAATTTTTTTGCTAAAATTCAGAAAGGAAAAAGAAGTCATTGAGTACTTGGAGATTTTTTTTTGCTAAAATTGAGAAAGAAAAAAGAAGTCTGGCTACTTGTTGCAATATTTTTCTAAAATTTCAGAAAAGGGAAAAAAAGTTATCAAATACTTGGAGCAATGTTTTTCTAAAAATTCGGAAAAGGGAAAAAGTTGTGCTCAAATGAGCTTGCCTTTACTCTAAATGCATTGTGCAGTAATTGTATTACATCATCCTCATCATCCAGGTCTTCATGGAGTTAAATGGGCAGGTCCCTATATATTTTCAGAGTCAGTTTAAAGATAAAAATGATCCACAGATCTCTTAGTTTTATCGACTGATGAATTAGTTATCTTATTTATTATTATTATTTTGCCAAGTATCTTTTTCGAGATTTGTTTTTTAAACAAATCTTAAGTCAAATACCTTTGATTACCTGTCATCGTTAAGTTTTATTCCATTTATAATATAAAAACTGTAGTCCTATCTCCAAGACGCATGCAAATAACTCCTGATTTCATAATGTCTAGACCTCTTACAAATTTTTTTAATTTTTAATCTAATCTTGGTGTTTTTCTCAGAAACATTGTGAGTCTTTAGGATTGTTTGTTTTATATGCTAAGTAGTTTTTCAAGGTACAGTATATAATTGTTATTATTATTGGAAAAGCAAGATGCTATAAGCCCAAGGGCTCCAACAGGGAAAAATAGCCCAGTGAGGAAAGGAATAAGGAAATAAATAAATGATGAGAATAAATTAACAATATATCATTGTCTATGAAGTTGAATTACCGTATTTAGTTCAACATTGATGTATATCTGAACTCTCACTTATCAAAGTTAAGAGATATATGCAAATGAGCAATTTGATCAAATAGTTGTCCATTTTTATTTCAGTGAGAATATGCACAAATTTCCAAATTTTGAGATAATCTTGTGAAAAGTGTTATCCAGGTATCTACATATTAAATAATTCTGTTACCAGACAAAACACTACCTCTGAGCTTCTTAGGAATCTTTCTTAATGTTAAATAAATACTGAATTACTGTAACTGTGTTGGACAAATTACTTTCACTTCAGAAGAAAATTTCTTCTGTAATTTTATACAACAGTGTATGGCAGAAAAATGTTTTACTATTTGCCAAGATGTTATGTGATATCTAGGTAGCTTTTGTAAAATATCAACCTCATATGTGGTACAAGGCACACATCACCTGTATTTTAAGGAGGTTTTCTTAAATTTCTTTTGGTAGAATGACACTATAGAAGAATAAAGTAACAGTAACTACTAGTCGTATTTTATCTGAATAGGACAAAGCACCTGTATAAGCAATAAGAAATAATGCAAAAGCTTTTGTAGTTTCTTATATAAATGGACATTGCATATTTCAAAGAGCTTACGTGCATCATCCTTGACTTTTACATTCCGATTCACAGGATCACAAGATAATCCTTCAAACCCCAGATATGCGCAAGGACAGAATGTATAGAGTCAGCTCTTTCCACGTACCTAATGCTACAAAGGAGGATTCTGGGGATTACAAATGCAGAGTAACAGCTTCTGGAAAGAACTCTAATGAAGAAACACGCAAAATCACAGTTCATGGTATGTGACTGAGAACATTTAATTTCCTTTTCAATGGAAGGAAGACAATATTGATGGACACAAATTGGATTGAGACGTATGTGCCATGACTTCAGGGACTTGATGGTGACGTGGGCCTTAGGCATGTGTGTCATGACTCTTGTTGCTGTATTGTGATTAGCCACTCCTTCTTTTATTGTGGATATTTCTTGTTAATTTTCCATTTTCCATTCTTTTCTTATATTTAACATGGTCCATTTTCTTTCAAAGGCCTGGACTTACTGCTTAGGGTCCTGGTGCAGGTGTAAGATTCTCTAAAGTATGATTGGATAAGATAAAACAATCTATTACAGCAATTTTAATTGTCAGTGGATCATAGGACCATATTAAATTATTTAATGTTCTTATTCTCCATTTTTATAAATAACCAGAATTTTAATGATAAGATTTATTGTTTTTATACTCGCCTGATGTTCAAATTGCATCTACTGGAAGCTGTGTCAACATCTACCTTAGACAATTACTGTAGATGTAAGAAATAATTGGTTGCTTAATAGAGCTTATTTTATCAAGTCAATGGATATAGGATACAAACTACCAGCTCTGACTTCTACCCCTGAAACTAAAGGTCCATAGTAGGTCATTGGTTTTGGGAATTGTGAGGACTGTGCAGCAGAAGATGGTAGTAGTATCACAGTGTGAGGGTCTAAGATAACAACTTGACTCCTTAGCTCTCTGCCAGGGCTGCCGGATTCTCCACACTAGGCAACTCCACAACACTGATTCAAGAATCAGTCTTCAGTGAGTCGGCAACATCAAGCGCTGAACGCCACTGAGCCTCCTAGTCCCATAGCATCCACACTTTCATAGACTTTACAATGATTGTAATTTTTATATAGATATCACGGGGAAATTTAATAATAAAACACTCATATTATTTATTTATTACTTTTTATTACATTTTAATCGACATACGTCATCTCTTTACAAAGTGTGGAATTTATTAATAGTCGGATTCCACATTCCACACTTGATCAAGATGTGGAGCAGATTAGCCGTATCGATGACGTAAATTCCACGTTTCGGCAGCCCTGCTCTCTGCACCATCTGAATCCCAACAGACTGGTGCATTAGAACTATTAGTCAAAACTTGAGGAGTTAGATTAGGGTTTAATACAGGACAGGTTAGGTTACTCTGTTGAGGCCCAAACATTCACTGAACTACTTAGATTGTACAAAAGAGTCTAAAGCAGTCAAGTTTAAATTTAAATTGGGAGGACTCACCGCCAATCAAAACATGAACCTTTAGCTTCCTGCAGTTATATTGAAAATGATCTTTATTAAATATTCACACCATGATAATTGTAAAAAAAAAAAAGGACATGATGACTTATTACCTCAGAACTTAGTCTGAAAAGCAGAAAGGTTATGGAATTAGCAAAGATAAGGCAAGAAGAATAAAACAACTGCTAGGGAAAATTTAGAAAATTAGCCTAATGTTCTCCGTCTTCTCTAGATTTATCTGGAACTAAACACAAACAATGCAAAATGGTAAAGGTGTTACTAAACGTTAATTACGTCATGCTTGTAACTAAAGCTGTCAACTAACAGCTGGCATAACTTCAATAGACAGGAAAAATTTTAATGACATTGTGATTTATTCATTAAAAATTAACTACTTAAATTTGATTTAAATTGTAGGGCAAAATACTGTAAAAAGTTTTATCTAGACAACAGTCAACAAGAAAACTGAAATGTAGGAGGTTATACAGTATGGGTATCATTGACTATTTAGTTGCCATCAACCACCATTTTGTAAGGAGAAACAATACAAACATTTAGGGAGTTTCATAAAAATAATGACTTTACAGGGATTGAAATAGAATTCGGTACAAAAATATGAAGGGACTTGATATAAAATTAAGTTAATATTTGATATTTGTTCAGTCTTCTGGGAGGGTTTTTTTTCTCATATGTAAAATTTAGGGATTTGTTTTAGATGCAAATGTGCATCATTCAACACTACTTTTTAGAAACCTGTTTGATGTCATTACAGTAAAACACCGGAAAAACGGTAAAATACCACAAAAAAAAAAAACAATATAATGGGTATCATCAAGATGATAGTACAGTAACTAAATAAGAGTTAGTTCTGCATCAAGGTGTTAATATATTTCATATCCAAACATTTATCAGCCAAGTAGATTATGCTAGTAGTATTTCTTCCCTTTGCGACCTATAAAGGGAAGCAATATTTTATTTTCTTATTTTTGTTGACCCTTGGCGAGATAAAAGCGCTGGGTTACCCATCTACTTGTAATTTTTGCTTATTATATTCACAATAAAGATAAGCTTAATAACTGACTACTGAGAGTTAGTTAATTGAGAGTTACTAATTCTTGAAGCAATCTGGCACTTATTTAATAGTGATAGATCACAGATTACAATGTAAAACCTGATACAAAGAGGCTTCACTTTTTGCAACCTACTATTTTAAGGGGCGTTACATCGTCCACATAGAGTTAAATATCCAACTTCAGACATTTTTATTGACCACTATAGAATGGGTATATTGACTTAGGATTCTTCTACTTCATATGACACCTTTGAGTTTATATTTTCTTTTCAGGAAGGAATTTCTGTGCTGCTTTTCATTGGAACTTGAGAAATTTTACTTAGTTGAACTTCTGCAGCATTAGCTGTATCTTTTATGTTATTCTAATCTTGATCTTATCTATCCTGCTTGCTCTGTTGGACATTACAACTTGTCTTTGTATGATTAAGTAGATTAGTAACCTCTGGATATTTTTCCAGATGACATGGTTCCTTATGTGAATATATCAAGCATTCCTATAATCTACATAATGGAAGGGGAACATCTTAGATGGAAAGCAGAGGTCAGAGCATTTCCCCCGGACCCTCAGATAATTTATCGTGACTATAGAGGAATGGAGGTGAAGGAATCTGATAGAGTAAGTAACATTAAATGTCTGTGGCTAACATTAGTTCATTTCAACATCCAAACCTATGGAACATCCAAGGTCTGTGGTAGCATCCATTCATGATAACAATTGACTTTTCATTAACATTCTAGGTATGTGGTAGCATGTAGCTTTCAGTAGCATTTTGTTTTGTCTTTGGCACATTAAATGTCCTTTTAGTAGATCTTGTAGTAAAGTTTTTATTGTTAGTTTCAGCGAGTCATGAAGAGAATTACAGTAGGCCAAAAGCCCATAAAATTGTATTTTGGCAGCATGATATTTGAGAGCTTTGAATATAACAGATTATCAATAGCTGGTGATTTGATACTGTATGTGGAGATACTCCACAGTATTTACTTCAGGTCACGAAAGAATCCCGCTGGGAACTAGAGCTGAAGTTGTCAGTGGAGACACTGAATAAAGTCAAGGTAAATGACTTGGTAATTAGGTAGTGGAGGTGTTTGTATATGTGATGTACAATTTTGTACTGTATAGAGTAGCCTTTAATTTATTTTCACCATACAAGTGTGTAAAATTTAAACTTCAATAACTTCCTGGATGAAACATGCTTCTTAATCAACAAAATAGATATGGTAGTAAAAAACCAATTTCAGGTCACACTATATTGCAGATGACTCAAAAGAATATTAAGGGTTGAATGAAAACTGTAAGAACGTTCAGCTTTGAATACAGTTGAAAAGGTAAAGAATACAGTATTTTACATTGCACCTTATTATAATTGCAATGCCAAAGTTAAAGGGTTATCTATATTCAACTTCCGTGCGTCTTCAACTTTAGATTCAATAGAGCTGTGGTGTTATTTTGGAAGTATGTCATTTTATATTTTGGAGATCTTTTTAATGCAGAAGATAGAAGAGAGGCATACTGTATTTTAATTATTTGAAGTGTGAAAGTTTTCTGTAAATTTGAGCATGCTTTTGCCAGTAACATTCCAGGAGAAAAATTTTAATACCTGTCCCAGTTTCAGAGGAAACTAGCTGTATCCCAGGGTTAATAATGAACAGGAATAGTACCTTGTTTTATGTTAAAGACTTTGTCAAAACAGCGCATTCTCATTGTATCTTGTGAACCCTTTCCACCATTAAAGGTCTCAAAAAGAGTAAAAGCTTTCCCACATACCAGTTTTTTTTTTTTTTTTTTTTTTTAAAGCTACAATTTAAAGCCATTGCGGTTTTTACGTGAATCATGAATCCTACCTTGTAGTCATCATGCTTTAATCATCTAAGCCATTGGCTTCATGACCTTTAAGAAATTGAAACACTGTGCAGCCTTTTCATCTAATTGTTCTCATGTTAAAACTAAAATTTTCCATAAAAGTCTAGAAAATGTACAATACTCTTGGGTGACACATCCTTTCTTAACTCGTTAAGCTTTGTATTTACTGTATTCTCTTTAAAACAAAGAAAGAATACACCTGGTTAGATTTTACTTTTTTCTTTGTTTCCATCAAACCTTTTCCATATACAGTAAGTGCACTGGATTACTCATCCCAAGGATTTTTTTGCATTGAAATAGCTAAGATAAATTCCTTTTACTTATAGGTCACAACAGAACACCACATTGGCAATGCTGTGTCATGGCTTAAGATCCAAAATATATCAGCTGCAGACTTTGGGAATTACACCATTGAGGTCATTCTAGATCTTGCAGACGTCAGAGAGTCCAAAACTGTTTTGATTGTAGTGAAGAGTAAGTAGTCTAAAATTTCATTCTATGAAGGGAAAGAAAGGTAGATGCTGTTGTCTTTGCTGCTTTGATTGTAATATTTGGAATGCTTTCAATGCACAGGTGCATAAGAGAAATTACTGTATGCATATGTACTGTAATTTGGGATTTTGTGTACAGTACTGTATCAGAATATGCTGTATATTTAACACACATACACATTTAAGTGCCTGTTCTTATGTAAGATCATATGTTTAGTTAAATGTACTCGCATGTATTTCTACTTTATTTATATGAAACTCCTCTGATGTTCATATTGCTTCTCTCTCGAGGCTGTCTAAATGTCAATGCCTTCCCCTGAGATCAAAAATTGTAGTTTACTTTCCTTGTAAAATGCTTCCCCTCTAGCAAGCTTCAAGCCATCTGACAGTTAGTGGTAACAATTAGGTGATGATGCATCATAGTTCCCTTGCCCTTTTCAATTCTCTCGTTGCATGTACCGCAATTGTTTGTCTTTAGATTCTGATTCGGATTTTCCCCTAGTGGCTTTAAGTTATTTAACTTTTAATTGGGGATGTCTTCGTCCTGAATTGCTATGAATGCCAGTGAGAATAGTTTAAGCAGCTTTCTGAAATGTTCCAGCCATAGGATTGTTTATATTGTGTGGAGGAAGATTGTTTGCCTAGAATTCCTCCTTTTCTAGAGTCATGTGCAGCTGATATCTGACTGCTTTGATTGTTCAAATGTAAAGTAAATTAACGTTTAGTATATGTCATTACTATTTTGCTTTGTTTGCGTCTAGTTTAAGGGAAAATCCAGAGAACACTGAGAACTCTAGGCTAACTTCTTAATTTCGCTAAATTGAAAGGGTTCTGATTTTTCACAGCACCGACAGAGTCGTAGCCTCTACAGAGCATGCTCCTAAGATTACCTCAGAATCTTCTATTTGCATGTCCCTCACTATTTTATACAACCTGATAATACTCTTCAGACTATCAGGTTCCGAGATAGATAACCGAGGTGGTAGTCTGGATTCTAATACCCCTCTAACTCACGTAAGTAGGCATTCATGATCAACAAGTAATGTAAGTGGGAGTACTTTTACTTAAAAAAACAAGTCCCTAGTACTGCAGAAGAAACCACTTTTTTTTTGTGGGTGCTATGGTAACTGTGAGAATAGGGTGTACTGTAATAAGAATTTACTGTTATTTATTTGCTTAAATATAGTTTAAGTTCTACAGTACCTTTTATTTTCTCAATGAGAAAGTTCAATGGTTTAGTTATTGTATGAATATTTTTAGTTGGAAAATGTGGAATAAGTCTGGAATCCAATCTTGAAACTTTAGTGATTAAGAGTTTACTGGGGGTTTGGTTAGTTTGTAACCAAGTTTTAGGGGATTGATAAGTCAGATTAATCTTGATTGATACTTAACTAGATCTTTTGTTCAGTAACCTACCTCCATCAGAATATGGGAGCCAACAGTATGAACATCAGCTGAATTTTAATGGTAAAACTTATCAATTTTATACTTGCCTGATAATCATATACGTGTACCCCTCCTCTCCACCGACGAGCGATTTCACAATGCTAATGATCTGGTTTTGACTTTGAGACAGAGACAAGGGAACTATAATGCATCATCACCTATATAGTTGCCATTGACTGCCAGGGGGCTCAATTCTTGCCAGAGGAGATGGCATTTTACTAGGAAAGTCCATATATCCAGATACCAAGGGACTTCCGCCAATTTTGGGGGTAGCCGACATCAAACAAATAAAAAAAAGGGGGGACCTTTCCTCTCTACGCTCCTCCCACCCTGACGAGGGACTCAACCGAGTTCGGCTGGTACTGCTAGGGTGCCACAACCCACCCTCCCCTGTTATCCACCACAGATGAAGTTTCATAATGCTGAATCCCCTACTGCTGCTACCTCCGCGGTCATCCAAGGTGACCGAAGGAAGCAGCAGGGCCTACCGGAACTGCATCACAATCGCTCGCCATTCATTCCTATTTCTAGCACGTTCTCTTACCTCTCTCACATCTATCATGCTATCACCCAGAGCTTTCTTCACTCCATCCATCCACCCAAACCTTGGCCCTCCTCTTGTACTTCTCCCATCAACTCTTGCATTCATCACCTTCTTTAGCAGACAGCCATTTTCCATTCTCTCAACATGGCCAAACCACCTCAACACATTCATATCCACTCTAGCCGCTAACTCATTTCTTACACCCGTTCTCACCCTCACTACTTCGTTCCTAACCCTATCTACTTGAGATACACCAGCCATACTCCTCAGACAATTCATCTCAAACACATTCAATTTCTGTCTCTCCATCACTTTCATTCCCCACAACTCCGATCCATACATCACAGTTGGTACAATCACTTTCTCATACAAAACTCTCCTTTACATTCATGCCCAACCCTCTATTCTTTACCACTCCTTTCACTGCCCCCAACACTTTGCATCCTTCATTCACTTTCTGACGTACATCTACTTCCACTCCACCATTTGCTGCAACAACAGACCTCAAGTTAAGGAAAGTAAATGGGAAATATTAATTTTGGGGGTAAGCGACCACATTTAAACAGCTTTAACAGAGGAGCAATATGAAAATCCAGTGAGTATAGATATAATAGATTTTATAATAAAAATCCTGTTTTCAAATCAATCTAAATACCGTATGCATAAATTACTACTGCACATGTACAGCAGTAATATGCAAAATCATTGTTGGTTTGGAATGACCTTAATAACAGATTTAAAGCCTAATAAAATTGTTTAAGTTCAACTCATTTTCGGCTGTTTTATTGCAGGCAAACCATCTCCAAAAATCTTGGGCATCCCTTCATTCGTTGAGGAAAACAAGAAACTGAAACCCGTCTGCGTTATTGAAGGCTACCCCGAACCAGAAGTGACTTGGAGTTTCCAGGCCTGCCCAAATGGTTATAAAGACTGCTCTAGTGATTTTGACTCCATTGAGGTATGTAAAGCTACTGTATTTGAGAGGACGTTTGAATTTACGACATCGCCTTGCACAAGGCCATACAGCAGTGTCAGGTAGTGGCAGTTGTATAGTAATGTAATAACTGAATTATAGTTGTACCGTTGTATATTTGTCTTTTTGAGTGATTATGTTCAAAGCATTCCCTAGGATTATAGAATGATCATCATTTTGCATTATAGTAGCATTTATTCCAATTATGAGTAGTAAATGGCATACTTATGTTTTTTGGGGAGATGCTTGTTGTACTGTATGATCATATTTTGATGATATTAATGATTACCTCATATCTAGAAGATTAAAACCTGTAGTGTACAGTTATAGTACATTAAATTATTGTATTTGTAACAGAGTAATGAGAGTACAGTAATATGATTAAAGTGTACAGTAGTAATATTTTTACAAATTGTATAAATCTCTTTGATAGTTTGAACTACTAAATCCCTTTTGTAGATAGAGATAGCTTATCAAAACTTTACAGGTCCAGTATTAACACTGCACAATCCTTTTTTGATTTTGTCATTGAACGATCGCACATCACAATTTTATTTTGAAATACATGCTGTAATAGGCATTGCTTAAAGGCTTTGAGGAACTTTCTGCGATCAGGGTTGGAAATTGTTCCATATTGCACACAGGAAATGGCAATGAATAAAAAAGACAAAGTACTGTACAGCACTGTTAGAGTATTAAACTCATTTGTGACTAACATTGAAATATTTTCTTATTCTCATTGATTTGAATACTGGAATGAATAATGTCCATTTTTTGTCCGAACCTTTATTGTGTCTTCGAAATACAATCTAGTTGGTCAACCAAATAATTCTCAAGTGTTAGGGATCCTGATGCTTATGAGAAATGCACAAATTTGTTGTCTGTCAATTAGGTAGAAATGATGGCTGGTGCTAGTTAATTAGCAAGTTTTTAATCCTTTATAACGGACATAAGCTAGGAGTTTCTGTGCCTTTAAAAACAAAGCAGCTTTTCATAAATTGAAGTGTATGGTAAATAGTAATCTATAAAGAGAAATAACAGTAAGGTAAAATAAATAGTTTGTTTATTTATATGAAAAGCCAGCTATTAAGAGCATTATATATCTGTCAGAAAGTAACAGGTCCTTTGATTCTACATTTCGAAAATATTTTTATTGAAGAAATCTTCATCTTTCATTTCAGGCAATTGAAGTAGAATCAGTGTTACAACCACCTGGGAATGTCATTAAGTCAAATATCAGCATTTCTCCCAAAGAATCAGGCATCCTTAGGTGCCAAGCTGAAAATGAGCATGGTCTTGTTAAATATGATTATCCTCTCTCAATCAGTGGTAAGTAGAAATTATAAGATACTATCTTGCATTTCCTATTTGCACAATGTAGTTGTGTAAAGAAAATCTGAACAATTACCTATCATGACAATATACTGTACTGTACACTAAGTTACTTATTCAAAAAAGTATTGACTTGTTCCTTCTCATATGCAAACATTTTGTTCTTTAAATAGGGAGATGCTTTCAGCACAAGCTAGAACGGCTGTTAATTTGTTAATGAGGTAGTTAACGACAGCTGGTGTGCACAGGTGAGAAACCCCGCCTCTCCAAATGTCAGAAAATTTTCACTGTTTTTCGGCTGCAAGAAGTACTGCATGGACATACTGTTGCACCCTTAAGTGAACTTCTTCTTTTTCCTTTTCATTTGGAATGTGAATACTGGCTGTTGATTGCTTTTGTGATAGATGTGAAGTAAGAGATTTGTACTTGTCTATGTGTAAACCAGCTGTAGATCCGCACTCTCTGTGTGGTTCTTGTAGAGGGATTGATGCTTTGCAATAACCCCAGTGTACCATTTTTAGGTTTTGGTCTCTGGTTCAGTGACAAAAATATGTCTTAAGGGGGAGGAAGAGACCTAAGCCTTCTCTGGGGTTGGTCTTGGCAATGCTCAAGAAGATACTGCTGAAAATTCTTTTATTTCTACTAACTCTTCATTTAGTGTTTCTGCTACCGCCCTCCCTGCGTATACTCCCCTGGGTCTGTCGCTGTGGAGTATGTGTCAGGAGAAATGAGCCCTTGGATCCATGTTGTTGGGCTTTCCACCCTTGAAGATTCAATGACTTCATGGACTGTGGGTGCCTATGAAGATATGGCTGCCAGAGGAGGGATGGCCCCTCGGGTAGTTCTTTCATGACCTCAAATAGAAGTGCTAGCAGGTCAGAATACCACTTGGCATAAGGCCATCTGGGAGCCATCATGGTCATCTTAATTCCTGCTGAAATTGACACCCGGTTGATTAACGGCTGGATCAGAGTGAATGAAGGAAAGGCGTGATCATATGGGTGTTAGAAGGCATTCTTGAACACAGGTCATGGGGCTGGAAAAGGAGAGCAAAGCATGGGGAGCTTCCTGTTTTGCCAAGTGGCAAACAAATAAATCCTGACAGACAGTAGTACATTGGATCCCTCTCTCTGGTTACGGCTCATTTTCTTTTGTCTAAAAATACAGCGAATAGTCTGGCCTATTCGTCCCACATTCTCCTCTATCCTCATACACCTTACAACACTGAGATTACCAAACACTTCCTCTTCATTCAAGGGGTTAACTACTGCACTGTAATTGTTCGGTGGCTGCTTTCCTCTTGGTAAGGGTTGAAGAGACTCTTTAGGACACTCCAAAATCAAACCATTGTTCTTTAGTCTTGGGTAATGCCATATCCTCTTTACCATGGTCTTCCACTCTCTTGGATTATAGTTCTCTTGCTTGACAGTACACTTGGGTACACTTTTTTATCTTATTTCTCTTCCTTTTTCAAGTTTTTTTTTTATATATTTTATATATGAGAGATTTATTTTAATGTTGTTACGGTTCGTAAGATATTTTATTTTGTGTTCCTTACTACTCTTGTAGTTTATTTATTTTCTTGTTTCTTTTCCTCACTGGGCTATTATTTTCCTGCTGGAGCCCTTAGGCTTATAGCATCATGCTTTTGCAACTAGGGGTATAGTTTAGCTAGTACAGTAATAATAATAATGATAATACAGTAGGGTCCCGAATTAAGCGTGTTCGAATTACACGATTCCCCTTTTCCACGATCGCTATTTTTCAAAAATAAATTTTCTGTATCCACGAGGCTGTTCAAAGTTCGCGAGTCAAGCACTACAAAATGTATCAAATCTATAGTCTTTTTAAGTATATTGGTAGCCCTAAATACGGTGATTTATAATAAATGTTACAAAACAATATTAACATTACATTTCATTAACATAATTTCATAATGAATAGCCTATTTAAGGATAAAATTCCACATCAACAATGAAATCAACTGTTAACTGTGCGAGTCCAGCTGACAAAATGTAAACAGAAATGTGGTTACGTTCTCGGCAATCTTTATCTTTCTCTAACCTTACGATAATTGTAATGGTAGTGTTAATGATGGTATATTAAAGCATTATTTTTGTTTAGTACAGTATATTTAAAAGCCTTATTTTTCCCTCTGGGCGTTCAAGGTTTTCACGAGTAGACTGGGTTCGTTTATCGGCAGTGAATAGCCTAAACTTCGGTAACGAGTCGTCAATATTTTGTCATATTTTAAACAGTAGGCTATACATTTGATTTGCAAACATTGGTTTTGTAGAGTAGACGGTAAAATAAAATCTAGAGAGAGAGAGAGAGAGAGAGAGAGAGAGAGAGAGAGAGAGAGATTTGATGGCAGAAATCTCTCTCTCTCTCTCTCTCTCTCTCTCTCTCTCTCTCTCTCTCTCTCTCTCTCTAGATTTTATTTTACCGTCTACTCTACAAAACCAATGTTTGCAAATCAAATGTATAGCCTACTGTTTAAAATATGACAAAATATTGACGACTCGTTACCGAAGTTTAGGCTATTCACTGCCGATAAACGATAATAAACCCTTTAATGCAAACTAACTGTATCCTTTGATATTCCTCTATATTTATCACGAATTCCTTCTATACCTCCTCAGACACTCTTATTTCAAATATCTAAATTATTCTTATCACAACTAACACCATCTAGTCATTTTCATTCCATTATATCTATTATTCCTCTGGATCTTATTCCCTTTCCTTATTCTGTTTATTCGATGGGATTTGTTTTTCCCTTTACCGTCTTTCAGAATCTATTTTTAGCCACTGGCAACCAAATCCCCCCTTCCCCCGTCTCCTACCGTCTCCCCTGCGAGTCCACCCAGCCTATCTCATCAATCCCCCCCACCTTCATCCTCCCCTGTTCTAGGTCTGTAACCTTCTGCGTCATAATATCTCTCTCTCTCTCTCTCTCTCTCTCTCTCTCTCTCTCTCTCTCTCTCTCTCTCTCGTTATACAATACTTACAAATAGATGAAGTAACCAAAATCGGTTTTCTTGAAGTGTCAATTAATTACAAAACGAAAAAATTATACCGTGTATACATCCATTTCAATCATAGCTTAAAATACGGTAACCGATTTCGTCCGCAAACCACTATTTTTTAGGAAACACCATTCTATTCCAGAAAATTTTTACTCTTTAAATGTCAATTGCGCTATAATAAAACATGTACTTATGTTGTAAAATTTCGGGTGTGTTTTAAAAATCGAGTATTGCTAACTTATTTTTGTTTTACTTTTGGCTGTGATCACAACAGCTGATGTCTAGCTTCCGCGCGAATACAATAACAAAGAATTGTTTACACCATTTCTTAACTTATTCAAACCATCTATACAGTTAATATTACATAAACACCAATGTGTTATAACCTATCATATTTATTGTTTAGTACTTTAAAACCATCCCTCTCTCTCTCTCTCTCTCTCTCTCTCTCTCTCTCTCTCTCTCTCTCTCTCTCTCTCTCTCTCTCTCTCTCATCGAACGTTATAGCGGTAACCTAATTGTTCGGTGACTTTAAAAATAGGCCTAGTACTTTCTTCTTTACCTTTTTTGCATATGGATCCATAATTGAGGTGGGTACAAGTTGACTTATAACTGAAGTTAGGAAAAGTATTTTGGATATGGAAAGGACAATTATCTTTCGTAACAGTTTAGAATTATCGTAAGTTATCACTCTGTCATTAGCGGCAGTTTGCTATTCTGGATTAAACGCATAAGGAAAAAAAATTTCCAGCTTTGCTACGAATTTAGGAATTTATATGGATACGGTAAGTAAAATATTTGTAATAACATAATGTTTACTAAATGTTTGTAATATCATTAGTTATGACTTAGATCATGTGTGTTTAATGCATTCGTTTGTTTATTATGATCGAAGATGGAGCGTAAACAAATGGAAGGTTTCCGTTTCAGGCGGCATCATAAAGAAAAACATTTCATAAATGGCATTCATTTCATTTATTTGAAAGTTCTAATAAAAAATAATTAGAACATTGGTAATAACAAATTCAACATATAATCTATACTTGGTAAAATTGCTGTCAATTCAAAAACACAGATGTATAAATGCGTCTGTTTCTTCGTTGTGATCAGAGTTAAACGTAAACAAAACATTGGTTGTCGTTTTCTATTCTGCTTTTTAGCGTGTTTAGGAAACGCATGATATAAAATCGCCTTTATTTTGATAATTCTGGATTTTCAATCATGCAACAAGCTAGTCTATAGAGTGATGGTTTTGCTATTCACCAGTTGTATTATACAATAGATATGACAAACATTAAAATTTGTCTGTATTTTGGGTTGTGTTGTAACGGGAAATATATGGTGTTTACACCTATCCTGGTTATAATTTTAACCATTTTTCAAGTTATTAGAACTTTAAAGTATATTAAATGTTTTATTTATTTACAAAAACAATTTGATATTATAAAGAAATACAGTATAGTACAAAGAAAGTATTGGAAATGGGTAGTAAACACATTTGAATAGGCAAATTGCTGGTTGCCATGGCCACAATGGAATTATTTCTGTTAGTTGTGTTTCGAAATTCGCGATTTTCCATTTACACGAGGTCATTAATCGACCAAATTCTCGCATAATTCGGGACCCTACTGTAATAACAAGAACAAAGACAACAACAATAATAATAATAATAATAATAATAATAATAATAATAATAATAATAATAATAATAATAATAATAATAGTAATGATAGTAATAACAATGATGATAATAATAACAATAATACACAAGGATGTAGGGACCACTCCAATGCTACAGCCTCTCCCTAGCGACTGAGTGTGTACCAGTACATTCCTCTTTCCTTGAATGTATCTGGCTGACAACTCTACGATGTGGATCGGTGCTCAGATGTGCATACGCTTATTGATGTATACCATTATGGTAGTGTTGTCGCTCATCAACACTACTGAATGCCTCCTTAAATGTTCTTGAAATTCTTGCAATGCTAAAAAGGCTGCTTGCATTTTAAGGACGTTGATATGCAGATGCCTGTCTTGACAAGACCAGTCACACGAGATGATGCATCTGAGAACAGAAGCATGTCTGTAAGCAGAGTCGAGTGGGGCTCTCCTAGTGAGATTTTCCTCGTCGAGCCACCAGGCAAGATCAGACCAGGCCCGGACTCTCTGTCCCACTGGAACAGGACAAAACTGGGCATCCGTGTTGACTGATCAGTGATCCTTCAGACACCACCTGTGAAGAATGAGCGACTTTGATGAGGAAAGATGACCAAGGAGACTACCAGCACAGAGCTGGTACTTCTGCCTTGAACAGGAATGGTTGTGCAACCTCCTTGTGTCTGCTGATGTAATTGTCTGAGTATCTGATCTCAATCCTATAGCAATGCCTCTCTTGAGGAGGCAAGGATCAACCAATCATTGAGATACATAAACAAACAGAGAGAATAAGGATCATGATTTTCTAGAATTAAATCCCTTGAACAATTTACATAGTATTACCAATAAATCCAGAAGAAAGCATCCCAATAACTATACCATACTAAATAGATTTTATAATCTGAAACTGTGCAACAACAACAGTGTAGTTACCTTTGACAAGAAGACTGAAGACAAGGCAGGTGATGAGCCACTGCGGTTTTTGCCTGTAGTCAAGGGAGAGATACAGTCCTCTACTTTGTAGAGAAAATTTTAAAGAAAATATCCTGAAAGAGAAAAAGAAGGGGATTTGTATATTGGTGAAGCTTTGTAGGTTTATAATGCAACAGCACATAAAATAGAAATGTCTCATGTACAGTAATGAATTTTGAGAGGTATATAAGTAAAAAAGAGATTCTCAGAGGATAAGAGAGAATTGGGGAGGAATCCAAATGGGACGCTTACAAGTTATGAAGTAGGAGAAAAAGCTCTGAAAGAAAGGATTGAAAAAGCAACATTGAATGGTATAAGATGAGAGTAAGGAGGATGTGGCAAATATATTGGAAAATAAACACTTAGTTTTAGTGAGAGGAGAAAAATAAATTAGATTATTACGGAAGAATATGAGAAAATATTGATATGAGTGTTGGAGGACAAATGATTAACTTCAGGGATTGCATGTGGACTTACAATACAGGTATTTGCATGTTTCCAGTGAGAGACAAGATTTCCAAGATGCTGACTGAGAAAGGGGAAGAAAAAGTAGATGAAAATATACAAAAGGTAAGTAAAATGCATGAAGAAATAGAGAAAAGATTGCAAAAGAAGACAGAATGAGTGAACTAAGCTATGGGAGGCAAATAAATCACAAATTAAGGTCTAAAAAAAATATAATTACAAATTTGCCACAAGCCAAATAAAGAAAAGAGTATTAGAAGGTTTAACACCTGCACTTTGGAATCTTCAGATGAGGGGGTGCGCGCTCTCTCTCTCTCTCTCTCTCTCTCTCTCTCTCTCTCTCTCTCTCTCTCTCTCTCTCTCTCTCTCTCTCTCTCTCTCTAAAACATATAATTAGGACATTGTTTATGGAGATTTCCAATATGATAGGAAATTTTTTCTTCTAGAAGCATTTTTATCGGATGGTAGATTGAGGTAATATGGAATCATTGACCATGGTAGCTATGATACCATAAAACTTCAAATTAATTTGTCAATAATAATGTAAGAGTAAGAGTCCAAGGAATAATATTGTAGTAATTTCCTTGAATTTCAGATATTGGAGGGAATCTGGTCTTCCGCATTTCTCGACAAGGCAGTGACACTATTTTTACAACACGACAGAATAGATTTGAAATCGTTGTCGACGATTCAAACTTTGAAGTCTTCTGTGGTACCACCAAGTCCTTCTACAGTACAGCATCACTTAACCTGCCAGGAATCAGTAAGTTGTAATAAAATATAACTAGAAAAAGTGACAAGATATATTTGATTCCACTTAACAGCCATCATTCAATATACAGTATACTGTATGGTATATTGAATAGGTTGTTATAATATGTTTAAGTCTGAGCTAATGAAATTTTCCCATTGTCATTTTCTTTTACCCTTCGATGAAGGTTTTAAATTTATTGTAGGAAAACCGATAAGAAATTCCATCTAAAGTTATTTTCTTTTATGTTACTTATCTAAATCTGGTTGTTGGTGTCTCATTCAAGGAGCATTAGAAACTCATTGGAGTATGTGATACAAACTTTTTCATACTGAATTTTTATTATTGTATAGCTGTATAGCATCTTAAGTATTATTTATCAGTGCTGTATTGTATACAAAATGTAAATTTCTTTTGTCAATTAATGTTCCATAATTTTTACTTAGTAAGTGGCATCTTATGGAATGAGAATGTCAGAATAAAAATCAATGTGTCTTATTTTTCGTTGGTTTCATGTACTATATCCTCTGTCTCTTTGTATATAGATTTGGAAATTTATAGCAACGACACCAAGTATTCTAGAAGAGAGTGGGTAAGGTCATCTAAAGTTACCAAGGACTTGGCTGGCAAATACCAGTGCTCAGGTACCAGGAGCAATGACAGTGTTCCAGTTATCAGAGAAGTGATGATCCGGGTACTTGGTAAGATTGTATTTTTCATTTCCTACTTTATATGATGTTGTAATAAGGATTACTTAGCTGTGTAACTTTCTTTATTGTGTAATGGTTAAGGATTTTGCTAACAAATGAAATTCATGGCATGTAAATGAATTTTGAAAAAGCATTTCAGTCATGCTAAGCGACTCAGGTCTGTAGACTGTTAGTCCATAATTATGTTTATCTGTAGTTAATTACCCTAGACTTGATGTGCTGTAGTTGGAAGATTTGCAAAAGTATAAAAGTTCAAATGAGCCCAATTTTTGTCGAGTACATTTACGAAAGTGTGGGCTTTTCAAGACACAGTAATTACATGTACCATTCATTTTGTTGCAGATCAAGAGCCGGTAACCTTTGTTAACTCAAATATGGATCCAGATGGCAAGGAAATAGAATTGCAAGAACATACACACTTTAATCTGATGTGCACTGTTTCCGGTATTCCAACACCGCAAATTACGTGGTTCAAGGTAATAACACATACAATGCTTTATTGAACAGTATTATTTTGTCAATTCCCTATTATTTAGCATTGGTTCCTACCCATATACAAATGTTTCATCCCTGAGAAATCGTCGACAAGGTAGTTAACGAAATGTGGGTAAAACAGGCGAGTAGTCCTGCCCACCTGTCTGTCAAAGACTCCATTTTTGTTTTCGGATCTACTGTTGCAACCTATCCAAATCTTTTGGTTCTTTTTCTTTGCAGAAAAGGAAATGCTACATGGATTTAACTTATCATACATATGAGAGAAAGGGTGGTCGCTGGAACTGATATATGGCAAAACCAGCTGTAGACCCACACTCTGTTTGCAGTCATCCTCTTCTGCCAATTACAGATGGTGGCATCCCATTTAGTGGCAGGCTTATGTTTTTAGGAAGAAGATGGCTAAGTCCTCTCTTGGGTCAGTCTTAGCAGTATCCAAGATGATGCCAAAAAAGCTTTTTGGCTTTTTCCTTTCCTCATTGAGTCAACTGCTGCTAATTAGTCTCCACAATAAGGCTCAATACTTCAGTGTTCTAGAAGTTTTATTCCAGCTGTGTTCAAGTTGTGGAATGATCTTCCTAATCGGGTAGTTGAATCGGTAGAGCTTCAGAAGTTCAAACTTGCTGCAAATGTTTTCATGTTGAACAGGCTGGCATGAGTCTTTTTTATAGTTTATGTATGAAATATTTGTTTTGATGTTGTTACTGTTTTTAAAATATTTTATTTTAATTGTTCATTATTTCTCATATCTACTTTTTTCCTTATTCCCTTTCCTCACTGGGCTATTTTTTCCTATTGGAGCCCTTGGGCTTATATTATCTTGCTTTTCCAACTAGGGTTGTAGCCTAGCTAGTAATAATAATAATAATACACTCCTGTTTTAGTCTGTGGGGAGTATGCGGCAAGAGTGGGGAGACCAAGGATCTGAGTCAGTGAGCTTTTCAGTTATTATTGGTGTGTGGAGTGATCACCATACCTCAGCAGGCACTGGAATATCTGTTGCTGTGCAGATTTCTGTCGCTGAGTTTGACCAAGCCTTCCTCAGGTCTTGTATGTAGGCTTTCGATATTTTTTTTTGAGGAGCTAAGGCTACCAGTATCCTTAGTGCCAGTAACTCCAGTTATTGTGGATGTGATGCTTGTGCCACTTGTGGTGATTGCCACAGTGAGCCTGAAGCCAAAAAAGACTGTTATGAGAGGCTCCCACAACTGTGGTTCCGTTTGTGGCTGTGCTGGTGCCAAAAGAGCACCTGTAATGGAGATGTCAAAGCTTAAAGTTGTGCATAAGAAAGCCCCGATCATAGTAGAACGAGTGCATGTAGCCCTGGTGCCCATCACCCATGCTTATTGTTTTTTTGCCATTCACCCATTTTCCCACCACCCCTGTGCATGTGACCCCAAGGCCTGTGGTTCCCTCCCTCACTGTGCCTGTGACAGCCCCTGCGTCTTGAGTTGCAAGTGCTACTCAGTTTACCTGCCTCTTCCCCTGTGACAGTATTCCTTAGTATCGTGGTTCCTGTTGGAGCATCCCATTTGGTTTCTCTCCTTAGGGGAGCTTTAATGTTGATGGTCTCTTGGATCTCTGCTTCTCTGCTGCAGAACCTGATAGGAAGGCTAGTAAGAAGAAATGGGATTACTCCTCATTCTATTCCAGTATGGATTCTGACAATTCTTCTAATAAGAAGCAAAAGTCGAATAAGTCCAGGAAGGCCTGTCATAGTCGCAAGAAAAGGGCTCTTAATGACACCATCTTTCCTTGGGGGTTGGGTGAAGGACACCTAGGCTGTCCCCAGGCCTGTGCTATAGGCCCCCTGTGTGTATGCACGGTGCCTTGACCATGACCCCAGTAGCCAAGTGGGATAGATGTGCACAATGGTAGATCCATGTACACCTATCGTCCATGTATTGTATGTGTTTGGGCACCCTCCTTCATCTTTCTTACCTTAACAGGAACTTTTTCTATCTTCTTTGAATGCGGTACTGTTTTATCCCATGGGGAAAAGATGGTACCTTTCGAGGTCAGCAAGCAAGCGGCCAACGACTATGTTCCCCCATGCATCAGCTCTTACTCTTCACCTTGATCAGCAGAATAACAAGTATATGGCACTTCTGTCTCTGCCTTGATCAGTGCTAAAGGTCTTAATTCCCCTGTTGACTGCTGCTCTAGTCTGTCATCAGCCCCCGATCATGTTTTAAGTTCTGTCTCTAAGTCAGAATACTTATCTTTTTAGGGAGGTAGTAGCTCTTCAGAGAATTCTGCTGCACCCTCTACCCCTGCGATGTATGAGGTTACTTAAGATTCTACTGTACAATAGGTACCAATGGAAGCAGATAATCTTGAGTCTGAGTGTTCCTTTGTGAATGTTCTTGCACTCACACAACCTTGGCTGTGCCTTCTGGTAGGACTTTAGTCATTCGTCAGCACTTCAATGTCCCCAGACAAACAAGATCCTGTCCAATGCACTCTTGAGTCAGCGTATATTCTGTGTTAGAGTCTGCTGTGTTATTACTTTTTCTGGTGGACACAACAGTGAAACTCCTCATGGAGAAACTCAAGGCAGAAGGCACGTAAATCTGAACTTCTTCGAGTTGGTGGCCACAGAATCTTTTGCCATGGCCACCCTCCAAGCTGTTTCATGGCAGTACTAGTGCCCAGACCAGATGATGTGATTCAAAAGGAAATTGGAGTTGTTGACCCTAAATCTTTGGAGAAGTATAAGAGTTTTATGCTGTCTGATGGGAAGGCGGTGACCTTCTTGGTGCACCAGTCAGTTTTGAAGAAGAGATGCTTTGGTTTTTTGATTCTCAAAGCAAGTTGGTTCAGAGGTAGCTCTGAGGCTTTGAAACATGTCACTGCTGGCCACGTCTCCTTCTGAGGTGTCAGGTGCAAATGTTTGTGGAGAAGTTGAAAATTACTTCACAGGACTCCTTGATCCATTCTGCAGACTTTTGCAAGGGCTTTGGCTCTATAAGGATGTCCAGTGTCAAACCTTTTGGTGCGGCCAATGCGTAAGTGATCAAGTTAAGGAACGTGCTGTGATCTTCTCTATGTCCCTGATCAGGACCTCTTGTGAACTCTTCCACTCGAAAGGATCTTGTGCTTTCACATCCCTATTGAGGCCTCCCAACCTGGTCAGGTCAGGAAGGGAGGTATAGGGAAGAGTGGAGAGAGAAAAGGATGTTGGCATTCCTCCTTCTGCTGTCATGATTAGGGGAAGCCTTTCTTGCCATTGGGAAACCTGGCAGAGACATGAGGTCGAGTCTTGGGTAGTAAGTGGTCTTTGGTAGGGGTACTTATTGCAATTTCTGTACTGCTTCCCCCCATCTTACAGACCGATAGTATTTATGAACAATCCTCCAAAATCACTGCAAGCCCTGACTTTGCTGGCTAAAGTGAAAAGGATGTTGCAGAAGAGTGCACTCTTAAAATTTTCTAGACAAGTCTCAGGGCTTCTACAGTCAACTCTGCCAGTTGAAGTCATTTGAGGGTTGCGGACTAGTCATCGAGCTCTCTCCATTGAATTAGTTCAGCAAACAAAGTTCAATATGGAAACAGTACGGCCTGTACTGAGTTCTTTGTGCCTTGTATAAATAGATATTTGTCCTCAATCAGTTTTAATACTCCTCTTTTGTCATTAAACCATAATAGAAAGAAATAGAGAGAATTAGTATCAGTCAAAACCAGAGAATGATAAAGTAGTCACATTATAGTAATGTATATGTGTAGGGGTATATGTATGCATAGTCAAATGCATGAAATATTTTCCTGAATTGAAGATAGGCCTTTTTAAAGTTTTTGTCAGTTGAGTGCTTTTGTCAAAATTCGTCAGTCATAAGTCAGTGTTGGTGGGCAGGAACCAGATTGCCTTGATTTGATTTTACTCTACTGTAAATGAGCATGCTAAGTTTTGAATGAATTGCTAATTCCTTTATGAGAGCAAGGTAGGTTTATAATGAATTAATTTTTCAATTTTAACTTTGCAAATTTTTAATGAATTTTTTATCTGAGCATGCTGGATTTTTAATGAATGATTTTTTTTATCTTTTCTCCAAAAAAAAAAAAAACTATTTTAAGGATGATGAACCTTTGCTTCCGGATTCCGACTTCTTTGATGGAGAGCAAGTCCGTTTGGAGGATAAGGGTCAGACAATATATTTTGAGTATGTGTACGAGAAACATGCGGGCGAGTACTCATGCGCGGCTAAAAATCGACTAAATAAGATAACAGGATATCTCACTATTACTTTTCCTAGTAAGTTTGTGTTAGTTTTTTCTTAGAAATGTATGAGTTTTGATGTACAGAACTGTCAGGAGATTATTGCCTACAGTATGCCTTATCGGTGTTCTTTATCCACTTCATTCATTCTAGTTGATATCTTTCCATGTAGCTGTCCCAATCCAACTTTTCTTGCTTCAGTTTCCATTCATTATATAAAAACAAATCCTTTGAACCAGACTTTGGAGTCTAGAGTAGGAATCAGTGGTCTGGTCAAACTACTTTATGATGACCTGTATACACTGTATTGAAATTTTTGCAAAATTCATTTATATTTCAAAGGAGTATTTTTTTTTCTTATTGAATGGGGGCTATGTTAAGTTTGATTTGCCAAGTAATAAAGTTCTAAGACTTTATGGATTTTTCTAACGTTCAATTTGCATTGTGCTGTAATAATATTTGATACAATGTATGCTATATCATATTTGCCTTCAACTAAAAATTGAATGACTGACATACAGTAATCCAATGGTTATCGTGTGTGATATTTTCTAAGCCCTCCATGATATCTGAAAAACCTTGAAGTAGATGCAGAAATATATGGTATTTTTTATTTATCATTTTTCATATTTTTTATTATCTTTATAAATTTAAGCTTTTACAAGCCCAAAAATAACTTTGAAAAAATTTATTAAGATATGAAACATATGTGTATCTGCCCTCTGAAACCCGCAATATAAAAGAGGAGTCCATGATATAGATTTACATACAATACGTTATACAGTATTTATAAATCTGCTGTACACTGACGGAGTGTTCGGTGAACTGCGAGATGGCAATGGATTACTGTACTGCAATTTTAAAACTTCTTTTGCTTTTTATTTTGTAATCCTATAATTTGCAATCATGATTTCAGGTCCTGGCCTAAGCTTGGGAGCAAAGGTTGGGTTGAGCATGGCTGTTGTGGGAATTGTCGTATTGGTGTTTGTCGTCCTTTACTTGGTCAAGCGTGTCAAGAATGAGAGGAAGTTCCGTAAGTCTTTTAGACAGAACGAACTCTACCTCTTTGAGAAAGGAAACATCGGTCAGCTGAACCCAGACTGCACGGCTGACGAACAGGCAGAACTTTTGCCGTATGACCCAACCTGGGAGGTGGACAGGGACAACATCAAGATAGGTAATCATTTTGTACTTGCTTGTTTAATATCGTTGAAGGGGATCTCAAGGAAAGACTATAAGTACCATGAGATCTTGAGTTCTGGTTTATATATTCTCAAATAATTTATTATGAAATTTCCTCTTTTTGTTTGTCTTTATATTGCTCTAGTGTTGTTTTTGGTAATTAGAAACATAATTACATACATACATATACCAAGGCACTTCCCCCAATTTTGGGGGTAGCCGACATCAACAAATGAAACAAAAACAAAATAGGGGACCTCTACTCTCTACGTTCCTCCCAGCCTAACAAGGGACTCAACTGAGTTCAGCTGGTACTGCTAGGGTGCCACAGCCCACCCTCCCCCATTATCCACCACCTGTATCTACATCCTGTGAGACATCGACAAAGAAATATAATTGATAATAGAAAATTATATTACTCTGCTTAGTTTTTTTTTTCGGCTTTAACTTCTAGTTTGTTTTGCTGTGTTAAGAGTCTCTTTATTCACCAACTCATCACATTTCTGTACTGTATAAGCTTCTATTTTTTGTGGGTATTTTATTCTAGAGTCTGGCCTATAATTTTAAGGGCCTTAAGTAAAGAATATATGCCTATTATCAACTACAGTATAGTAATTAAAATTTTACCTAATCTGATACTAATGTACTTCATTTTGCTTAAGATCAAAAGTAATTAACATTAATACTTAAATTTCCAGGAAATTTTGTGGCTTAACATTTAAATTAAAGTAAAATTGGTAGGTTGCATTTTGAGTCTTAGGCCAATGATGAAGGAGTAAAAACTGTTTAAATGTAACAAACACATCTCATATTCACTCTATTTATTTGGCCTTTCAGAATATTTACTTGGTACTGTAATGTATTTAATGCTTATCTATTAGAATTTCCCTTTGTCAAATCATCTTCTACTAATGTTGTTAAACCCATCCTTTTTTATGCCACCTCTATAAAACTCTAATTCCCAAATGATAATAATAAAAATATTAAGCACTTTAAGGTATTAATTTCCATAAGAACCTAGTTATGTTTTTTTTTTCTTGTTCTCTTACATAATTCATTAGTTAGAAAATAAGATTGCAATCCTGCACCTGAAATTGTTAATAGATAGTTAGGTTATCTAATAGTAATAAGAGTTTATAGGTAACCCTTTGTAGCTTGAATTATTAATGTTATTGTTAGCTTCGTCTCACCTCCATGAGATAGTAAAAAACAACCGAACTGTAGCAAACAGTTGCGTAGAAGGAATAGGAGGCAGGAACATATAGAGCACTCGAATGTGATAGAATGCGTAATGGATCCTTATTTATCCTTCCCCTTAGTGGATTAGATTGGGTAAGGTCTGTTTGGGGTGCTGATATCTATGGTTATCCTAGGATACGTCCCTGATTATACACGATATCTCCGAATAGTCGTTTCCGGGGGTTGGAACCCTGTGATACCTGACGGTAATTGTCTTGTAATATCAATCGCAGAAATATTATTCTTCAGAAGTTGCCAGAAGGAACTTCCATCAGGACGACATGGCTATCTCACCCAAAAATAGATTTTTCCTATGTCAAAATCTCTTTCATTTTGAGGAAAATTAATATTGATATGATATTGAAGTATTTCAAAAGAAGCTGTCAAATTAAAGCGTTGGAATTACAGGTTCTCCCAAAAGGGGTTGAGTTGGTGGAGTGATAAAAATTTTGCATGGCCATTACATGTACATGGTATAGTTACAAGATACCTGAAGTATGAATAAAATTTAGAAGCCTTGAAAAAAGATAAAAACGAAGGCCAAGTCCCCATGAACGTTTCATCATGATAATCCAGATTTAACACTGAAAAGTAATTACTGTACATCATGTATACCATACCGTACTGTATATGTAGATGTTGGGTAGATAATTTTTTACATAAAAAATGAAACCTTATCCACAGATTCTACGAGATTCTATGATACCGTTATAAAAATATATATGCTAGAATTTCACTTTACCGCAGTTGCTAACTGGAAGTACAGGACAAAATCTTTAAACCACTCCCATTTACTTAGGTTGCGGTAAAGTTATGCTTCAAGTAAAGGGAATGATGGCTGAAAGGTCAAAAGGTTTTTACCATTCTTCCCTCTTTTCTATTTCCTTTCCATGTATATTTATATTTCTGTTATTCACTTATTTTCACTATTCATTTCAGTCTAGTTTATTCCTTATATGCTCGGCTTGTTTCTGTCACCTTTTCCCGTGTTGAAATTTGATTACCCTTTTTATTTTTATTATAATTTTCCATTTCCTTGGCATATAAGTTATATTTGGCATAGCCCAGCAACTTCCATATTTCATAACTCTAGTCAAACATACAAATGTTGTTCATCAAGTATTTAGTGTAATTCATCCTTTTGAGGCTGCTAGCTTACAGATGCAACTTTGGTCAGTAAACTTTGGTCAGTGCATACCTCTGCCATCGCAAGTAAGAATTCACAAGTCTATTCCTGTTAGTAGCCCTCCGGTTTACCTGTCAGCAAACTTGGAGCTGAAGGTGGGTCTGAAGATATTGGATCACCTTGCCTCACTGTACGTTACTGATATTGATCTCAGATCATTGGACCCTTTTTCCTTGGGTCCTGAGGTCCCTGTTCAGAAGTTGTGTATCACTTCCAGCTCCCTCACGTGACTTAATACAGTATGCATTCTGTTTAAGATATTGCATTCGTCTTAAATCTTGAGGAGTTACAGCAACTGAAACCGTTACATGCAGGTTGGACATCCGATGCTAGTGAGTTACACGACGGCCTACCTTTATTGTATATTACGTCTCCTTTCTCTTCATGTACTTGGTTTGACACAGCCGACTCCATCTCCCTGTTAGGGAGTAAGGGTTTACGTGTCTCAGTACTAGCTTCCTTTTAAGCCAGAGCTCTCCGAGACCGTAACATCTTCTATATCCTTATGTTTAGCTGTTAGGATGTTTTTTGGAGTCATCTTCCTCGCTCCCATACGTGACCAGGAAGGATGACATGTCCAGCGAAGAAAAGAACCTTCCAGTTCGGTTCTAGGGGACGTCCTCTCACCAATAAAACTTAATTTCAGGGGCTAAACAGTTGTAGTATTCGTATAGGAGCAAATAGATTTTAAAAGTAATTTGTGTTTTTCCTCTATGTGTGTCCTTTAAAATAGATTTCCCATCTCAACCACCTCTCTCTAACCAAGGCCTAAAGACAAAAGTGGCTATTATGTGATAGATAGGTGAACAAGGCTTCCCCTTTACACCCCATGTCGTTAACCGCCTACCTTATTAATGACTCGGTGGCCATTCCAGTGCCGCTGAAGCTGTATCTTAAGAGACAAATTACTTTTTAAATTTGTTACTTCTTATCTTATTCCTTCTCTTAGCTTTCAAGCCTTATTATGACCAATTGATTCTTGCAGCTGATAGCTAAGATTTCAGTAACTTAGTGTATTTTCCAGAGTTAAGATCATCTACCTGACAGTCAGCTGTCTTTTTTTGTGCTATGGACGATTATGAGATATTTTGTGAATTATTTGCAAATTGATTCATAAATGCAATTACTGTACTGTAGTCCTTATAATATTTCTCACAACAGGTAAACAGTTGGGAGCTGGGGCCTTTGGACGAGTTGTGAAAGCTTTGGTAATGGGTCTAGAGGAGGATAAACCACAGACGACGGTAGCCGTGAAGATGTGCAAAAGCCAGGCAGATCAGTCACAGGTGAGAGCTCTGGCTTTGGAGCTGAAGATCATGATTCATCTGGGACAACACCTAAATATCGTCAACCTTATGGGAGCGAATACAGTTCATATTGGCAAAGGTACTTTCTTCATTTATTCTATGCATGATTTTGCCCTTGTAATAACATTTAGATAATCCAGGTTTTGTCCATATGAAGGTAAAAAGGAATGGAGTTTTTTGTTACTGAAATCTCTTATTTTCTATATAGAACATAATTTCAAGTTACTTGGTGGCTTAAGCCAAGACGTGGAGGGTGGATGATTAATACTTTGGATAGAGATACTGTAATTTAGAATGATAATAATTTTTATTTTCTGAGTAGTCAAACAAGAATATAAGTGCAATGCTTGATTTTAAGGTCATTTAATAAAGAACATATAATCAATTGATTGATTATTAATAGCATAGGTTTATACAATAGCCTGTTCTCTTTTATGCCAATAGCTAGTTTATTAAAAACTTATGCAGCACATTCTTTCTCGTAAAATTCATTCCTCAACCTTAAAATTTATTCATTGTCTTTCAGGTGAACTATGGATTCTGGTTGAATATTGTCGATTTGGGAACCTCTTATCATTCATGCATCGCCATCGCAATAAGTTCATCAACCAGATAGACCCTGTGACTGGCAAAATAGATGTTATGAAAGTAACCTCTGATGGCATGTCCCCATTTTCACCTGGGTCAAATATTAGTAGTTCAAGGTGAGACCTGATGCTGTTATTTGAATATGTGCCGAAGACCAAATTTACAAATGCCACCTGTCCTTGTTAACCTGGCACAGGAACATTTAGATCAAACCTGTTATTTATCTCTTTTTCTTTCATCATTGTTACAGGGGATTCCAGCCAGGGGTGATAACTGACTTAGATGGGTACTTGTCTCCTTCAGTATCAAAGTTCAGTCTGGCATCTCCTCCACACAAAAGACAAACAACCACATCGCCGCCTGAGACGCCAAGTTCAATGACAGGAAGTGTGAATGGTGTTCGACCGCATGTGGACAACCCCATGTATAACTTGGGTCTTCAGAAATCTGTCAGCGAACATCCTGATGGGGAACCAGCAGAGACAAACAACTCTGGCGGATCTGCGGAAGTTACAAATGCTGTTGGGGGTCGAAGATTGAATTCCATTACAAGTTTAGAGAGAGAAAGAAGAAACAGGCTGGATTCAGTTGCACATTCTGACGATAGTGGCAGACAGATGTTGAACTCCACCTCTCACTCCGATACTGGTTCTGTTGGGTATTGCCAAGGGCACATCACTAATACAGACATGACAACTGTACCCATGAATCTTTTGTCCCCACTGTCTCCAACAGGTAAACTTAAATCAAAATAACAAGATTTACAGTATTGACATTTTCAAATAGTTATGCTAGACAACTGTGTGAAGTTTTTTGGCTGTCATAGGGCTGAGCAACTTCGAATATACAGTATTATAGGCATAATTTGTTTATGTGTAAATGAAAGTTATTCTTTGTGCCTTTGTTATTTACGTCTTGCAAGGGAAGACTATAACACTATCAGTTTTTCTTTAAAAATATCCTTATGATATTCTCTACCACTAGTCTGGATTTTATATAATACTGTAGCAGTATAAACATTTCTCAAGTTGAAAGGGGTTAGTTTAAACCTCAGGAAAATATAAGTATTTTACTTATGAATATTATTTCCTTATCAAGTACAATTTTTTTGTACTTATTGTTTTATAGAGGATTATTACTACATCATCTTTCATATAATACAGACTTCAAAAGTAAGGAAAAAATTAAAACAAATTAATCTTCACTATGAAAGAATGAAAATTATGAAGCATACAATTCTTGGCTTCTAGATGTTTTCAGGATTATCAAATATTTGTTAGAACTAAATTTATTAATTAATTTAACCTGTCTATAGAATTTAACCATGTTATATGTAAAAAGATAATGATAAGCATAGATTTTTTTAGCCTTGGCTTAAGGAGATACTGTACCCCAAGAATACATTCTTACATTTAAATATTTAAAAAAAAAAAAAGACAGTGTAAGGAAAAGGATAGAAGTACACTATTGAAATTTCATGTATTACCATCTGAAAATCAAAGAGTACATTCCTATTTTTATTACTCTGTAATTTCTTTTTGTACTGATATTTTCTAGATTCTAGTCATGCCAGTGAAATGGGGTTGGATTCCAAAGGAAATCCCTTTGTCTACGATGCTGGTATTGTTCCAGCAGTGACAGCTCCGTTCACTACAAGCGATCTAGTATGCTGGGCTTGGCAAGTGGCACAAGGCATGGACTACTTAAGCCAACGAAAGGTCTGTTGTCATTGCAGTTTTGTCTTTGCCTTATGAGACAGATTCATATCCAATACGTACTGTTACTTTTCTTAGATTTTTTATTATACTTTAATGAAGATTTATTTCTTCAGAAAATTTACCAGTCACTGGTCTCTCATGTTAATCTCATTATCATTTAGCAAAGAATACCTTTCTCTGTTCTTATATGGATATTAAATATCACAGGTTCTTCATGGGGATTTGGCAGCAAGAAATCTTCTGCTTGCAGATGACAATGTTATAAAAATCAGTGACTTTGGTCTGTCCAGAGAAATGTATAAGAAGGATGTCTACATGAAAAAGGGAGATGTAAGTTTTTAATGTGTAGATATTCAGTCAATAATTAAAAATTAAAATGCATGCATCATTGGAAAGGGCTTACACATTAATCTACTGCTTTTTTCATCAAGGTTAATGTGATTCGGGTGTTTGTGTATTCTGAAATATGTTATGATTTCTCAATCAAAATTACTTTGATGAATATTCTTTACTGTATGCAAATAGTTTGCATTGTCTCTTACGCTGCCTTGCTACATTTCTTCTAGCCTTTTACGTTTTATCTTTTTTTGGTCTCTTCCCATTCAGCTTCTTTATCCTGCTCCAATTATCACTCTTATTCAAAAAGTCTTTCTGGGCAGCACTCTAGGAGTTCAAAGTTTTGAGATTGTAATTCACTGAAAATATTTCAACTAGACTTTAGCATTTATTAAGCTTTCTGGAAGCATTTATTTGAAGAAGTCATCTGCCCATCTTATTTCCCTCAGGAGCACTCTAAAATGTGAAGGCAAGTCAGTGAGAGATATGAAAATTTTGTGCCTTTTCAGGACCTGATGCCCATTAAGTGGATGGCTATAGAAGCTATCCGAGATCGTATCTTCAGTGTGCAGAGTGACGTTTGGGCTTATGGTGTTGCGCTGTGGGAAATTTTCACCTTGGGTTCGACGCCTTATCCAGGGATAGAAGTGAATAAGGATTTCCTGAAGCTTATCGAAGAAGGATATCGTATGGACAAACCAAAATGTGCAAACATGGATGTGTGAGTTGGTTTTTTATAAAAATTTTGTTGATGCCTATTTTAGCATATTATTAGTCATGAGTTTATGAGTGACTGAATAAGAGCATAAAAATTTGAATGGGTTAATAGTATTTCATCGGTGTGCAAACAAAAATTTATCTCTCTGCAGTCAAGAACTGTATGAACAAGATTATCCCGCAATGTGCAGAATTTCTGTGCTTTGATGAAATGCTATCTGCAAGTCTCAAATGAATAAAGGTTAAAGGTGACTGGTTTCAGTTCCGGTTCCATCAGAATAGATGCTCACCAGAATGTCAGCCAGGCAAGCCCAACCCCCCACTGTGGTGCCCTACCACAGCAGTAGCCTCCCCAGTAAACAGCTTAAACTCACAGTCCTGGGCGAGGATCGCTCTCTTGCCATGTGAATGCTAGGCAAACACGTTACCAATGTACTAGCCAGGAG
>NC_090751.1:25607525-25630025 GCF_036898095.1 Palaemon carinicauda | reverse complement strand
CATATCTTTTTGTTTAGTGTTGTGATTTGTCTTGTATATAAATAGTTTATGAAACATACCTGGTGCCATATTTATGATGTGTACAACTTACTGACATGCTGTGGGGGCAGGAAACAGTAAACCCATATTTGTTGTGAATACCTTGGTTAATGATTTTTAAGAAAATTAAAAAATTTTCTCTGAAAGGAATTAGCGTACTATACATGGTATGTATTATATTGAAAGATAACAAACATTCGTCAGTGGGTTGACTGGAATGATTAATTTTATTATTATTGTTATTCAAAATGTGGATATATGCATGTGGAAAATTACATAATTGTAAAGGAATTACAGTATGGCAATATTGCAAAGCATCAAATTTAATTACACTCTGAAATTAGGAAGTAAGAATCTAGGAAGAGGAAAAGGTCTTTCAAAAACATTTGTCTATTTTTTAGAGGTTGATGATAGTCTCTCTCTCTCTCTCTCTCTCTCTCTCTCTCTCTCTCTCTCTCTCTCTCTCTCTCTCAGAGCAATTTGGTATTTTTGTGTAACCTACAAAAGTAAAAATTTATTTGATTTTTCTAAATAGCAAAATCTTATTCAGTATTAAAACAATATAAAAAAGTTAAATTTTAGTGGTTTAGCTTTAAGCCTTGAATTATCTCTGATTTTTCTGTTCGGAATCTAACTAAACTTGGCACAGCGAGAAACGGCTAATAGTGGAGGTCACCTGGTTTTAAATTCCCATACTTATGGCGCATCTCTACTACCTTATATCTCTCTTTCTAGTTTCTATAATTGGTATATTTCGTAGAATTTATTTGAAATTTTTTTTTTAACTTTAGTTCCACAACACTATTGGGGGTAAAATTCAAGGCTTATTTTCTGTAAAAAGGTTTCCCCCCATAGTAAACTCTCACTTGCCCAATGCTGACGCTACACAGTGACATGCACACACACAATGGACCATTTCCCCTGCTTCAGGCTTGCCTTATGGCCACCTATATAGCTAAGTTGAGGTAGTTATGTACAATGTGATCAGATACTACTTAGAAGAAAAGGCAGGTAGAAAGAGAGGAATAATTTTGGAAAAGGAGAGGGGTTGGAGACTGGGCTAGGGGAATCCGTTTGAAACCAGGTGCCATCCCCTATCAGCTCTTTTTCACTGCGTTGAATCTAGGCTTATAGTATTATGCATATACTGTACTGAACAGTGCACAGTATTCTGTTAATAAAAACAAATAATTTAAAGTCATTTTGACTGTGAATCTTAAGGTTTTACCAGCTTTTCTTTCGCTATATTTTTAGGCTTTCTTGGTTTTTGTTGACTATAGAATCATGTAATTTCTTGGAAGTGTTAGTTCATATGTGTTTTCAATACGTACATTACTAGCCTCCTAGCTAGTACAGTGGTAATGCGTTCACTTAGCATTCACATGGCAGTAGATCCATTCCAGCCATGGACCGTGAGGTAAAGCTGTTTATTAGAGAGGATACTATTATGGTTGGGCACCACAGTTGGGGACTGGGTTTTCCCCGCTGATGTTCAGGTGCGCATCTCTTCGATACTGGAACTGAAACCAGACATCTTTACCTTTATATTTAGTGTACAAACTAATCAGAAGTAAGTTAAAAAAGGTTACCTTATATAAGACGAGCAAAAATGACTTCGTGGAAGTCTTTACTTTTTAATCTAACCTAGTTCTTGTCAATTATAGTATCACACAATTTTGTAGATTTCATTTCATGGGTGTATTAAAATGCCATACCAGTAAAATTTCATATAAAAAATTTCCCATCAGTTTTCTGTAATGTATTGTGAATTTGTACAGTATTTCTCCTTTGACTTGTCGTTAACCGAATTAATTTATATGTATTCTCATGAGTAACTGGAATCTTTTGATAGATAGCTTTTAAGGCAAAGAATTCCACCACTAAAAGTTAGAAACATCTTTTTAAATTATGCATTATTAAAAAAAAAACATTTATATTTGGTGAGGTATCTATGCTTTTGTTTAATGTGCCTTCCCAAGAAATATCTTTTTAGTAATTCTTTATTTGTTTAGTGGTTTTTAAGTGTAAAGATTATGAAAAGTTTATTCTGTTCTTTTTATTTGTTGCTGTTAATTTTACAATATCTTTTATTTTTTATTCTTTAACTCTCTATTTATGAGCAAATGCATTGGACTATTTTTACATTTTTTTTTTTTTTTGAGTTATGACTTGTTCATATGGATAATGTAGTACTGTATATAATCGTAAAACATATCTTTATAGTTAGATAAAATATTTCAAAGCAATTTGTAGGGGCCACAAATTAATACCTAAAAGATGGGTGATATTCATAGTCCTATATTATAGTACAGTACTATTTTGTAAATTTATTTATAAAGTCAAGTATTCTGGGTAACAGCTGCTCTACAAGAAATATTCAAAATCAAACATTTAGCAAGGTATTATGGTTATCTCTCTTATTTTGGAAATTGAAAGATATTTGTTCACTGCATATTGAAAAATATATGTTGAATGATGATGAAAGGGGCCATGTGTTTCATAACAAAGATATTTATTTTAGGACAGTTGAAGATATTTGTTGAGAGGCGATGAAAGTTATATATTTTTAAAGCATGAAATTGACTATACTGTGTTCTTCATGGCACATCATACACATTGATTGTTCAGAGTCATAATGGTTGATGCTACAGTGTCTGTGATTAGCAATAATGTATGTAAAAAGAACTTCTTTCTCTATGTTTGTTTCTGTTGTCAGTGGCCATAGTAATTGTAAAGCCAGGTAATTTTAGCATGATAAATCAGGCAGAAATAGTCTTTCCCTATGGTGAGTCAAATAAAGCATAGGGTAAGAGGTAAGTTTTCTGGTAGCTGACAATTGCAAGAATTAATTGGAACTACTGTATATCAAGTTATTTTTACAGTACATTATACTGCTAGTTTTCATTATTAATTCCAGGCCAATTCTTTCAGAAATCATTTATGATCACATGTGCTTGTGTTTTGTGTATTTATTAGAGAAAAAAAAATTGGAAGTATAAAAGTTTACAGTATTAAGAAGATGAAATGGGAAATGATCAGATCATTCAAGTTTATATGTATACGGTAAATCATATGTGGAACTTAAAATATTAATTTTTAGATGAGATAAAGGAGCCTGGTGCCACTGTCAAAAATACTCCTGCGTCTAACAAAAGCTGAAGGGTGTTTATATAGAAAATATGCAAGCCTTTAACAGACCTGCCCTTGTATGTATGTAAAAAACATGCTCTTGTGGGATTGTTATAATTGACTGGTGTATCTAAAAGATACATTAATGAGCTTGACAGGGCTACATTGCACTTGTAGCTATGTACACCTGTCATTACTTGAACTTCCAGTGGTGTTCATCGAAATTATACTTCTTTTTTTACCTGTCAGTGGTGTTTAGTTAATACGCACTCAAGTCCTTAATGGAACTGCTAGTGTTAAGTCTAGGAAATATACTCGAGTCTTTTACTGGACAGTGTTGTGGATTGAAAATACACTGAGGTCTTCAATGGAAGTTTCAGTGCTGTGCGTACTGAAAAAAACCACTCGAGTCTTTAGTGGAATCCCGTGGTGTGTATCGAAAATACTTTTAGCTTCTACAAAATATTTCATGTAGCGCTTTTTTTTCACATCTTAGAATTGACAGCCAAAGAAAAACCTTAGTTAATAGATACAAGGTTTGTGTGGTTTCTGTTTTGTGAACGGTGAATATTTTCATACTGTGTATTATCCTGTTTGAGAAAAAGGAAATATTTCTATATGGTGAAAGACTGTATAGTATTATAATCTCACAACAGGGATTAGACTGTATATTTGAATACATTTCACCTGCAGTCATATATTTTGTACAAATGATAGGCCTACTTAATGGTACGTACAAGAGTGGGAGTGGGGCACAAAGGCCTGTAAGCCACCAGTGTAAATTATTGCCATATTTCATATATTCTATAATAAGGTTATTATATTTGGATTTTTATGAAACCAAAGTGACTGTTTTTATATGGATTTTATGTAAAAGACTATTAATAAAGATATTTGATTGTTAAATTTGATGAAAATTAATGAGCATGGCCCATATATTATTTAATCTTAGAAATATGAATAATAAAGCTTATAAGAATCTACGGATGTTAAGATCAAGAAATTACTTTGATACGTGAACTTAGCAGATTTCTTGCGTAATGCATGACCGTACTGTGGTTTACGTCAGTTCTGTCTTTACATCAGTCATCCTTCCATATTGAATGGAAAAATATAATACGTGTTACGCTGTTTTACCCAACATAGTGTTAGTCTGGTTGTCAACTCAATACAAGGAAAATAAAAAAAAAAAAAAATTGTCTATGAAATAAGTAAATACGTATTTGTAGGCTCATTAGGAAAATATTAGTTGTTTTGTATACGTGGCATAGGGTAAACAGAAAATACTGTATAATTAGCCCCTTAGTGGGAAGGAAAACATGCGCTATGCCTGACAACTTTGTTTTGGTTCTCTTGAAGGTGCAGTACAGTACAGGTTGGACTGGTAATCTCCTTTTTAAAACTAGTACAGTTCTAATGAGTAACTTTATCCCGACTGAAACGCTGGTGGCTTTGTTATGTTGTAAAATAAAAATAAAAAAATAAATTCCATTAATGGTTGCTGCTCAATTTATGACTTGATTAAAAAACAAAAGGGCTAACTAGAAAATCTTTTAAAATGTAAACAACAATCACGCTACAGTATCAAAAAAGTAACAAATCCACAGCACCAAGCTGCTAACAACTTTCCAATTATTTCAGTCGAAGATGACCTATATTTGCTTACGTGCATTATGCATTAATTCTTTTAAGTTTGTTGTGGAGTTGTATGCAAATGAAGTTATCCTTTGATATGTTAGTAACCTTTGCATATTTTACAAATTCCCAAGAAAGTTAAAGTGGGTGATTCTATGAGTTATGATTACAACGCAAGTCAAATTGGACATAATAAAGATACACGAAGAGTGAAAAAGTTAAGAACATCCCACGTGTTGTAGCACAACCTTAAAAAAAGGTATCTACCGTTATTCATGATAAAAACCCTGTTGCCCGATATGTAACTGAAGAGGCTTCGTCATCGAAAACTTCCACTGTGAACGTGAAGAGGCATAATTTACGATAAAATGGAATGCTTTATATCTCTTAGATGAAATGAATGTTGGAGAAAAAACAAGGCCTGATTTTCCTCAGCAAAATACCAGGTCATCAGGGAGTGGGGCTTATTTCTCCCGAAATTTTTGCGGGGACTTTAATTAAATCGGACAAATGTTAAAATAGTACAGTACTGTAGTAGAGATTTGAAAGTAAAATTTACAATGAATCACCTTAGAGTTTATTAAACTTCATACTATGTGCACTTTGGGCAATGTTTGCAGTTATTCATAAAATATGAAGTATTTTCCTATTTTGTTAACTTATAATCCAGCCCTGACAAGTACTTATGATAATCACATATTGTATTTGAATGATTGCAAATATAAATTCAAATAAGAAAAACATGAAAATATTACTAGCTAAGGTACAACCCTAATTGGAAAAGCAGGATGCTATGCCCAAGGACTCCAACAGGGAGAGTTTACCCAATGAGGAAAGGATATAAAAAGTAAGTAAAGTAAACGTGAGCTATTGAATAATCAATATGAAGTATTTTAAGAACAGCAACAAGATTGAAAAAAAGGATATATAAACTATATGAAGAGTTTTGTGTAAGCTTGTACAACATTAAAACATTAGTTGCAAGGTTGAATGGTGAAATTCCACCAATTCAACTGGCCGATTGTCACATAGTTTACCTATTCCCTTTTCTCACGGCTATTTTTTTCCTGTTGGAGCCCTTAGGCTTATAGCAGCCTGCTTTTCCAACTAGGTTTGTAGCTTAGGTAATAATAATAATAATAATGACAACAACAACAATAATAATAATAATAATTGTAATGAAAGTACGGTAATACTTGGTGATAATTTCCAAGCTTTATTCAACACATTAGCAAACTACCATATCTGTAACAAAGAAAGGCAACAATGAATACAGTATCAACATAAATGCACATGTTAACACAAACACACAACTTATGAAAATCATGCTATAAAACATTAACATAGGAAGAACAAAACAATAAACAAAACAATATGAATACTCAAACATTGACAGTAAGAAACAGCTAAGACCAACTGATATTATCACAATAATAATAATAATAATAATAATAATAATAATAATAATAAAAATAATAATAATAAACGGATTTTGAGCGAAGCGAAAAATCTATTTTTGGGTGAGATAGCCATGGCGTCCTGATGGAAGGTTCCTTTTTGGTAGCTTCCTTGGGTAATCACTACTAGGATTTTCCCAGAGAATTAAACCACAGGTTATCACAGAATTCTAACTTCTGGAGCGAGTATCCTAAAGGTTTCCCCTTAAGACATCGTGTAACAACAGGGGACACGCATGTATAGACGTGCCACATAGCTATCTACACCCCATATAGAGTTAACGCTTCAATATGGCGGACAGGGAGTGGCTGGGAGCTGAGCCGCAGCCAATCTAGATGTGGCGATATCGGTACTCGCGATGTAAACAGACGGACGCCATTGCTTTCGATGACGTCACGTCCATCCTCATTCTGAAAGTCTGGAGCTCGCTCATCACCATGATACAGCGGCGCAGGGCGGGACCTGATAACAGACAGGGTGGGTCCATCAGGACGCCATGGCTATCTCACCCAAAAATAGATTTTTCGCTTCGCTCAAAATCCGTTTTTTGGGCTCAAGCCATGGCGTCCTGATGGAAGAGTACCAGAGAATTAGTGTATCGTGGTAGACTTTTTCCCTTTATAAGTGAGTGCTAAAACATTGAGCCGAAAGCATAGTGGTCTATACTAGAGCTACCGTGAGGCAGTTGCCTTCCTGCCCCCCTGGCATGGAAGTCCCCACGGGCTATGCTAAGATCAAAGTGGTCATGGGAAGGCTATTCATATAGGCTGAAGGAACAATGAGATCCATAAGATAAGTCAGAGCGATTTGGTATTCGCGTCGAAACAAACTTGAAGAAGTGGTGGTTGAACACTTCGTGTATGGAGTTGACTCATCTTCATAATTGAGTAAGTATTCGCTAAGGAAACTTACTTGCTCTATATAAATAAATGCCCGGAGTAAATCCTGGCATTTTCCTTAACCAGGAATAAAGGGTAATAAAACTATGACAATTAGTATATTTCATAGTAAGAAAGGAGCAAGGGCGACGCACAAGTAATAAAATAGACATTTTATTATATAATTGCAGGTAAATCAATACATGTCATGCAATAAATAGTAAAAAACATTTACATTGATAAAAATGTACATAGTCATAAAGGCGTGCTCTTGAATCTGAAAGGGAAGAATCAAGTATTAGTAGGCACTCGTTCTACGGAACGTTAGTCTTTATGTAACACACGTCATGCACGTGGCATGTAGCACTCATGTGGTAATCTACTATGACATTTCACCTGAGGTAAGAACAGTTAAAGAAAACACAAGGTGGTTTCTGCTTCACTACGTATCACTTGAGGGTCAACATAGGCACCCGACGAGTTAGAGTCCCTAATAACTCACTGTTCTAAGCAGAGTTCAGAGCAGGTTTCATAACACTACCTGCGGCTACCACAAAATGTTTCACTTCGTGCACTTGTTTCGCATAATGTTTAAAGAAAACACGCGAGGATTTCCAGCCTGTATAGTTCTTGAGGCTTTCGAAATCCATACTCTGAAAGAAATTCAGAGACGAAGCGACTTTCCTAGGATCATGACCAGCGGGTGTACTGTCTGGATCCGCTCTGCGAATGAAGTAGGTGATTTTTGCTCTCAATTGTTTCAGTGACAGGTCGCTGCCCGATGTTTCTCCTTTGAAGAGTTGGCCTCCACCAAAGTTTGAAGTTCTATGAAGATAGACCTTAAGGCTCTCTACTGGACATAGAGAGGCATCTTCCTTCAAGGGGCATATCCTCCACGGGCCCCATCGTTTGGTAGGTAATTCGTTCTTGCGAGAAACGTCGGATCAGGGAAGAGGGAGAGGTCTCCTGAATCGTTGAAAACGATATGTCCCTCTTCTCTAGATAGTGCCACTATTTCGCTGACTCGGGCTCCCGAAGCTAGAGCGAAGAGAAATATAACTTTCTGAGTCAGGTCCTTGAGAGGGCATGAATCATTGTCCAAGTTGGAGGCGAAGTGGAGAACTTTGTCTAGAGACCAAGTGATTGGTCTCGGAGGAGGTGCCGGTCGTAAACGGGCACAGGCCTTCGGTAGTTTGTTGAAGATGTCGCTAGACAGATCTATTTGGAAGGCGTATGACAAAGGTCTAGTCAAGGCCGATTTGCAAGTAGAAATCGTGTTGGCTGCCAAGCCTTGTCCATGAAGGTGAATGAAGAAGGACATGCAAAATTTTATGGTGATTTTCGAGGGGTTCTTTGCCTTGACAAAGGAGACCCATTTCCTCCAAGACGATTCGTATTGCCTTCTCGTGGATTCGGTCTTGTATTCCTCGAGGAAGTCTAGACTCTTCTTCGAAATCCCAAACCTTTTCTTAGCGGCTAGGGTGAGAAAATCATGAGATGAGGGTCCTTGATTTTCGATGAAGAAGCGAAGACAGTCGACTTCTGTATTTGCTGGGAGAGAACTGGGTCCGGGAGGGGGATCAGCGTTGGCTGCATCTCCAGGATCAAGGGGTACCAGTTGCTGTGGGGCCACTTGGGAGCCACTAGAGCTGCTGTCCCTTTGAAGGTTCTCAATTTGGAGAGGACTTTCAGCAGAAGATTGGTGGGAGGGAACAGGTAAATCTTGGCCCATCTGTTCCAATCCAAGGTCATGGCGTCCACCGCTTCCGCTTCGGGGTCCTCGTACGGGGCTACATATCGAGGAAGTTGATGGTTGTCGCTCGTTGCGAAGAGGTCGATCTGGAGTTCTGGGACTCTGTGAGAGATGAAGGAGAATGATCTTGCGTCTAGAGACCATTCCGACTCTATCGGGTTTGTCCGAGATAGAGCATCCGCTGTCACATTGCGGAATCCTTGTAGGTGAACTGCAGACAGGTGCCAATTCTTCCTTTCTGCCAGACGGAAGATTGTCAGGAGCACCTGATTTATCTTGGGCGATCTTGAGCCCTGACGATTGAGACAACGCACTACCACAGAGCTGTCCAGGGTCAGGCGAATGTGTATCGACGGGGGCGGGGAGAGTTTCTTCAGCGTCAGAAGAACCGCCATGGCCTCCAAGATGTTGATGTGAAACGTCTTGAATAGGGGAGACCAAGTGCCTTGAGCCTGTTTTTGGTGGGAGTGACCTCCCCAACCCTCCAACGAAGCATCCGTATGGATGTTGAGAGATGGAGGTGGGTGTTGGAGAGGAAGGGACCTTTTTAGGGCCCTCGCTTCTGACCACGGCTTTAGAAGAAGTCGAAGTCTGCTTGGGAGCCGTCTCTTGAGGTCTCTTCGAGCGATGGATGCGGAACGTCTCCAGACTCCCACTGCATCCTTTAGCTGTGCACGGAGCACTGGGTTTGTGATCGAGGCGAACTGTAGAGAGCCTAGAACTTGTTCCTGCTGGCGTCTCGAGATCCGTTTGGATTTTTACAGTCGCTTGACAGACCCTGCTATTTCCTTCCTTTTCTTTGCTGGAATGGAAAGGCGGTGTGACTGAAGATTCCAGTGGATGCCTAACCATTGGAACTTCTGAGCTGGAGATAGACGAGACTTTTTCGCGTTTATCTGGAATCCCAGGTGTTCGAGAAACTGGGTAACTTTTCTGCAGGATTCTATACAATCCTCGGGCGAGGGCGCCCACACTAGCCAGTCGTCGAGGTAGGCCATCACCTGGACGTTTCGGATGCGGAGCTGTTGTACTACTGCGTCCGCTAGCTTTGTGAATATCCGAGGGGCCACGTTGAGTCCGAAGGGCATGGCCCGGAAGGCATAGCTTTTCCGTTGGAGTCGGAATCCTAGGTAGGAGGAAGCGTGATGGTTCATTGGTATGTGCCAGTATGCGTCCGCCAGGTCTATCGAGACCGTGAAAGACCCTCGAGGCAGGAGGGTTCTGATCTGTTGAAGAGTCAGCATCTTGAACTTGTTGTTCGATATGAATACGTTGAGGGGGGGATAAGTCCAGAATGACTCTGAGTCTGTCTGAGTCTTTCTTGGGAACACAAAACCGTCTCCCTTGGAACCTTGTGGACTTCACCCTTCTTATCACCTTCTTGTTCAAGAGGTCTAGCACATATTCTTCCAGGAGGGGGGTTGAACGTTGGAAGGATTGCCGGAAGGTTGGGGGTGGTTGCGCCCAGCTCCAGCCCAGACCTTTCTTGATGATGCTGTGTGCCCAGGAGTCGAAGGTCCAGCGATCCTGGAAGTGGCGGAGTCTTCCTCCCACCGGAAGCACTTCATTGCTTCTGGGGTCCCGAGGACTTGCTGCCTCGGCCGCTAGCTCCCTGTCCTCCTCTGCCTCTGGAGGGCCGGCGAGAGGAATCTCTGCCGGAACCCCTGCCTGAGCTTCTACCCTTGGGACGTAAGGTAGTGGAGTGCTGCTCGAAGGCGGGATTGAAGGCCGGTGATGAGGACAAAACCGGCTGTGGGACCAAATGAAAGGTCTGTGGCGGCTGAGCGGCCACTTGGGGAGTAGCGGGTGCCGGAAACTAACGTCTGTGCTGACGTTGCTGGGGTCTATGCTTCGACTGCTTCCTCTTAGGCTGAGGACCGTCATCCTGAGAGGGCTTTCTCTTCCTAGACATGCCCCATTTGTTGAGAAGGTTCCTGTTCTCAGATGCGGCCTTGTCTGTGATCTCTTTCACTAGATCAGACGGGAAGAGGTACTTGCCCCAGATGTTGGAGGCAATTAGTTTCCGGGGTTCGTGTCTGACAGTGGCACTGGAGAACACGAATTCTCTGCAGGCTCTACGAGCTCGCATGAAATGGTACAGATCCTTGACTAAGGTTGCCATATGAGATTTGGCAAGGACCATGTAATGGTCAGGGACTCTGGTGTCACCAGCCATTACGTCCATCTGGACCTGGAGAGTGAGAGATGCTGCCAGCTTCTCCTTCGTTTCCTGTTCCCTACGAAGGAGGTGTTCGTTTAGCTTGGGTCCGGATACGCCTCAAAGCGGGGGAAGAACTCCACTTCTTCCAGGGGTATGGAACCGATCTTATCGCTGACGAAGGTCTTGTCATCAGCGATGCCCATATGCTCGGCGAACCGCCACGGATTGTCGCTCGAGCATGCGGGGAGGTCCTTGATGGAGATTTTGCGAGATTCCTCGGAACCTCCCATCGACCGAATGATCTTGTGAGTTTCTTGGAGCTTCTGCTCCATCACGGATTCAATGAGCCGAATCATATCCTGTGCCGTAGGTAGAGGAGTCGTGGTGGAGGACGTAGATGGGAGAGACACTTCCGACGGTGTAGGAGTAGGAGGGGGGATGGAGGGAGGGGCATCCTCCTTATCGGACTCGGTATATACTACCCGGTCCTCTTCTTCATCATCCTCCCCTTCACCCTGGGCCATAAGGGTTTTCTCGGTGTCCTCCGAGATCTCTGACATGTGTTCATCATGTTCTGAATCCAGGTGACAATCATTCATGGACTGAGCCATGACAGTATCAGGTTCCACTGTGATCTGGACGACGGGGATCTGTTCGACTGGGACCACTGAGTCTGGTGAGGCCTTTGGGAACAGCAAAGATCTCATTTCTTCTGTGGCTAGGTATGGTCCAATGGCGTTCTTTTGAAAGCCACGTACCCTCTTGCGTAGGTTGTCCCGAGCAGTGTCCCGAATCTCCGCTGAGGGAGGATCATAGAATGCTTTCTGTAGGCATTCTTGGCAGACCGAACAGGTGGTGGGGCCCCAGTACTTGAGATCCCCTCTCTTGTGAGCACAAGGGGCGTGTGTCCTACACGCCGTGTGTCCATAGAAGTGTGGCCGACGGACCGCGCAGAAGTCGTGGTCACACTTGACGTACTCCTCCTGTAAAGGAAAGAGACGATGAGTATTGTAGAGTCATAATATGGCTCGTATATAAAGTTAATTATTAACAAGTTAATATTAACATAAGTTAATTGTGATGCACAGAAGGGTGGGTGAAAGGAGACAGACGCATGCCTCGTGTAACCCGCCCGGCTGGTTGCCGTAGCATCAGACAGTCCCAGGTGGCCGTAGGCCTCCATGGAAGGTGTCTTGATAATGGGAATTCCATTTAGAATTACCATATTATAGACTAGGCTTGAAATCTTATCAAGAAAGTCTGGGGATCATGAGATCCTAGTAAGGTTCCGGCAACCAGACGTGCCAATTACACGTAGCGTGCTGGAAAGATGAAACACGCAAGAAGACAGAGTGAAAACTGAACAAAATGTACGATTCCGTACCAGTTTGTCTGCGTTAACAAGCCGTCTAGGTGCGGTTTTTAGGAGCTATCGCTAGTAAAGATAGCTGAGAGAAGGGGTGCAAGGCATCTTGCCGCCTCCGGACAGGTCCGGCATACCCCCGGCACGCCGGAAGCCGCTCGAGCAGAGTTTCTGGCATTCAAGAATGATCATTCTATGGTCAAAAGAAGCCAGGGTGGCGGCAGCCGGTAGCGGCGGCCGCCGGCAAGGAGCGGCGGTTCCGGCAGCCGGAGGCAGTCGGAGGGTGACAGGGGTAAGGATAAAGGAGCATAGCCGGGGCCGGGGGCCGGCTGCTAGTGCCGGCACTCCGGGAGGGGTCGGCAGTGTGCCGAGGCTATGAGGGAATGGAGAGACCACGGCGGTAAGCCGGCGGCCGGCGGCGATCCCCCGGCACTCGGGGGAAGGCGGCAAGGATAAGGAAGTCACCCGTAGCGGCGGTAATGCCGGGGTAGAGGCAGCAGGGGACAAGCACCAAAGATGGAGGTGGGATGGCAAGGCTGTACTAGCCTAGTCAAGACACCTCTGGAAAAGGTACCACCATGATAGAGGTGAATCTATCATCCTAAGCAGGGGCCGCAATGACCGGGGGCTAAGGCAGTCCAAGAGAGGACAGGGTGTACCCAAAGAAGGGGTGGAGACTCTTCATGTCGACCAAATGATAACTGACTCCATAGCACTATGGAGGGTCTATGTATCAGAGCGGACAACACTGGGAGCACCACGGGGTCCAGCACTCCAGCCTAGGGTGGAGTGTAGGACAGGGGACATATGAAGCCTAACCTACTGGTAGGTTAGGCTAGGCAAGAGATAGGTTGGGGGGGGGGAAAGGGTCTTCTTATAAGAAAGGATGGGTTATGCACCAGAGCGGCCACCTAGGAAGGGAGATGCACACCCTAACCTATAGTAGGTGGACCAACTGAAAAACGGTGCACGCGTATATTTCAGCAAGGTACATAAACCAGCCCTTTCAACCTAACCTGGATTAGGGTTGTTAGACCCTAATCAAGGAAGGGAGAAGACGTATCGCAAGGAAAAGGTCAAGGACCGATTCAGCTTAAAGGAGGGGATCCTACCTTTAAGGTCCGCAACACTAAGGGAGGGGTCATTCCCTTAGGTGGGGAGGCGATACAGTACTCTGAGGAGTCTTGTCCTATCACATGTAATAGGATACAAGATTACCAGAGGGAAGCCCTAGGGCTAGGGATGAAGAGAGCATATAGGGGTCCTATCATAAGGTTAGGTTAGCAAGGCACTCAAGATAACCTACCCCCTATATGGTCCCTGAAGGCGAAAAACACTTGCATCACTGTCAATGGTATTGTAAAATAATGCCAATATCTTCATAACTAACACTAGGATCACTGAAATATCATGCATTAACACTGGAATAGGCTCACTGGCCTAGGGGCTAATCAAAGCCTACAGGTATGGGGTCAGCGAAGACCCTAACTAATGCGTCAAAAACACGATATAAAGTTCCTAGCTATGAAGACTAAATAACTAATAGCGCTGATTAGTAATTTATATACCGGTAAGGCTGTTGCGGCTAACTAAATAAGGCATGCAAGCAACAGCAGCGTCATAAAATGGCGCTGACCGGTCTGGCAAAGCTCTGCCACAATTATGCAAATATCTCGAAAAGTAAGATTTACTTTAAGGCCAGAGCTTATTTAAACAATACCTAAACCTTTGTACTCAACTTTCCAGAAGAAGGTGAAGCTGAAGGTTGAGACATAGCGAGGATGCAAGAAGATAAAGTCGCACAAAGGGAAAAATACGTCCAAGCGAGCGAGCTACTAGCAAAGGAATGAGGATGGACGTGACGTCATCGAAAGCAATGGCGTCCGTCTGTTTACATCGCGAGTACCGATATCGCCACATCTAGATTGGCTGCGGCTCAGCTCCCAGCCACTCCCTGTCCGCCATATTGAAGCGTTAACTCTATATGGGGTGTAGATAGCTATGTGGCACGTCTATACATGCGTGTCCCCTGTTGTTACACGATGTCTTAAGGGGAAACCTTTAGGATACTCGCTCCAGAAGTTAGAATTCTGTGATAACCTGTGGTTTAATTCTCTGGGAAAATCCTAGTAGTGATTACCCAAGGAAGCTACCAAAAAGGAACCTTCCATCAGGACGCCATGGCTTGAGCCCAAAAATAATAATAAAACGAGCGATTCCCTAACGATTCACCAGTGATGTCCTGCTAGAACTATGCAGAAGAAGAAGAAGAACGAATTCAAGGGACAACAGCAACACAAACTTTACTAAGTTCTAACTTTCACTTACAGACTTCCAGTTACAGTGGGTCAGAGGCTCAGAGTGTGGGCGTGGGACTATGCAATTGGTTGAGAACGGCGGGAAACCCTTGATCGTGTAGTGCAGGATAAACCAGGTATCGACAGGTAAGCAAGTCTGGTTTGGAATAAAGTCTTGGCCGAATCCAAGTCTTTTTCATACAGGATTTCCTGCTATTAAACGAGCACTTACAAGTATCTCTCTCTCTCTCTCTCTCTCTCTCTCTCTCTCTCTCTCTCTCTCTCTCTCTCTCTCTCTCTCAAATAGAAATAGTACTGCTCGTATGAATTTCGTTATAAATGAAATGATTCTACAGGTTGAAAAAAAAAACTGAAGAAATAATCTTGAAAGATGTTTTAGTTTTTCAAACTGTTCACATGTATTAAGCGGGGTTTACACGGCCGAGCAGCTCGTCGAGCCCGGTTGTCGAACCTACTTGTGGAACGGCTCGAAGAGCTTTCAGACAGTACATCGAGCCTCAGTGTGCCTCGTGCTAAAACAACGTTAACATGTCTCTCGACCAGGACAATTTGATAGCCATTGCTTTAGCAGTGGCACTAAGAAGGAAAAAGAAAAGATCAAAGTGGACGAAGGGTTCGCTACTATAAAGAGAGAAATTTTCACATAGCAATTTGCTTATTTCTTTAAAATTAAGGCTTTAAAATTAGTTCTTTCAATATTTCATCTAGAGCCGCTATTCCTTTGTTTCTGGCTACTTTATTGGAATAGTCTTTTGATTTAACTTTCCATAAAGCTGGATGAGCCGTATATGTATGTATGAAATCAAAGTACGACTTCCTTCTCATTCTTGCTTTCATTAATGGCAGCCATTATTCGTTTCTTTGATGATGTTTCCTAGAGCAGGTTTGAATAACAACTGAGGTTCGATGCTCGACACCCGTTCACACGTTCATACCGTTCGTCAAACAATGTAGCTCCGCCCACAAAAGTCAAGATGAGTCTGACTTTCATCGAGCCGTTCGGCGAGCGCGCTCGACAACCAAATAGCCCGTTTACACGCTCGAACATCAATTCAAATACAGGGTTGTCGAGCCAGGCTCGACGAGCTGCTCGCCCGTGTAAACCCCGCTTTAGGCTTAACACACTTGTGTGATTCTAACCATAAACTACCTTTCACCAGACTCAAAAGACTTTATAGCCCGCCATTATAACCCCCCCCCCCCCCTGTTATCAGGGATAGTGGTAGGTGAACATTTTCTTTTTGGCTGGCTCGACTGTTGTCCTTGCTGACGAGGTTAGATGGTATTATGTATTCCACGGAGGTTTGTTTGTTATGTTTTTTTTTTTTTTTGTATTATTTATATCAAATATTTCCATGTTGATTTTTGTTAGTTTCCCCAAGAGTACTAGGCCTGTAGTTGATATCTGAATCCATTAATAAGAGAAGGAAAATTCCATTTTTTAAAAATATAATTGTGTAGTTTATTTGAATTATGTGTATTTATCAGTATCTGGGGTCACTGACCTGGTATATTTCAAACTTTCAAGTTCTAAGTGAGACTTTCTTACGCACTCGGGCTGGCGGCTTTGACTTCTACCTAATTTCAGCACATATTTCCCTTTTCCAAAATCTCCCCCGTCTTCAGGGATTTTTTTTTTTTTTTGAGAACAAAGATACTTGACTTCTGAAAAAAAAAAATAACAAAGATGACCTCATTCTTATTGCCATGCGTATGACCCGGCGCTTGGCTGTTATAACTCTTTAGCCGTACATACATGCAGAGGACTGACCGTATGGTTTGTCCTTGAGGACTGGAGTGGCGCCCCTGTCCTGGGAAAAATGGATTAGGCCTACATAGTTACCGTTTTGGTATTTAACCAAATTTGGTACATGACGGGGTATCAAGTACAATTGTTAGCCTACATCTAATTTTTAAAAATGCCAAATTTTGGTAGGTTTTACTTTATATTTTACTTAATATAAATCAATGAAATCTGACTAGAAATAACCATATGAAGGAACGTGATAGGCATTCTCTGTCTGCTTCTACAAGGTGGTGATTTGTCCTCTACGGTGTTAATGATGTATTTATTTCACTTGAAGTCATTATAGGACTTCGACCTTTTCCGTTTGCTCTTACAATCTTCTACTTCTTCTTTGTCTGCATCGACCCCACATAAAAGTGGGAAGAGATACAGACAAAGAAGAAGATTGTAAGAGCAAAGCCTCAATAACCAACTCCAGAAACGTCACTATATTTTCCCCTGTATCCATTATTCCTCCGATTAAGGTCTTTCAAACTGAAACTAAACCATTAAAACAATATCCTGTGGACAAATATATGTCTCCCATCTTTTTTTCATATTCTCATTTGCGATATGAATAACGATAATGGGTGCTACTATAGCGTGAGGTCTACCACACTATAGCGTGAGATCTACCTGCCGTTAGTACTATAGCGTGAGGTCTACCGCTGAATTATTCGTCCCTCATAGATAAAACACATTTCATACATTTGCTTAAGCAATAAACTCTTAATTTAAACATATCTTAGAAATGACTTAAATAGATAATTGGATTTCTAATTATATTAAAAAAGGAATAAAGGTAAAAATAAACATGTTATCATATATTTCCATACATGTATTCTAGCGATACACTCTTCGTACATCAAACATGTTGTCATATATTTCCATACATTTATTCTAGCGATACACACTAAGTACATCTTCCTAGAATGACACAAATAGATCATTGGAATTATTTTTCATCACCGTCCAGCAAAAATTATCAAGATGAGACTGGAACAGCTGACGACCAACACCTCGCATTCTCTTCAGAATCATCGTTTTAGCCAGGGTTAAAAGAATACCCTCTTTTAACCCTGGTTTTAGCGTCCAACCACGATCGCTCAATTGATATGTCTTTCAGGTCGAGGGGAAAACTGATTTAGGAGCGTTCGTTCGTGGAGTATTACAGCCAACTCTTCATGTTGGCAGGGGCCTTTCCCTTGGTCGGCCCGTAGGGTATTTAGGAGCTCCATTTGCTTCCTTTTATATGGGCCGGTCACGTGCACAGGTCACGTTTTATTATGGATTTGGGCAGTTTACACGTTCGATGGTTAGGTGTGGGGCTCTGGGACGCGGTCACGCCTAGGAGGATGTTATTTTTCCTCCAAGGGTCACGCGGTAGACCTCACCCTCCACCTGGGTAGGCGACATATGGCGGTAGACCTCACGCTATCTTAGCACCCGATAATGCCTATCATTCACTCGGTCAATGTCTTTCAATGAATATTTGTTCTCTTAAACAAATCTTTAATGTAGTAAAACTTACGAATTGAATTGAGATTGCTCTGGAATATTCAGGTACAGTTGGCTTCATTAATTCAGGTTACAATTCACGGGAAGCTAAGGAGACGTCAGTGTACCGGAATTAATGAAGCCAACTGTACAAGTGGTGCCAATAATCAGAGGAGCACTAGTGACCGAACACAAGTCATTGAAAAGGAATCTGGAATGATGAAAAAAAATTTTGGTATGCGATCTCATTTATGGCTTAATCTCGGAAATTGTTATTTTGCTTTGGTAGGCGATCTCGATATTTCTAGAAGGTAAAGACATAAAAACAAAACAAGAATAATGGAAAATCTAATGGTTCTCGCTTCGCCTTGCGCTCGCGAAAATATAAGATATCAATCTTATTATGTACTGGCAAGCGGTAATGTTGAGCTGCGCACGCTGACATCAATGATTGATTAATATTTCTTAGATAATTATTCCAGGGATACGTTTTATTCAAGAAAATCTAATAGTTTCTTGCTTCGTCGTGAAGTGAGATGGCTGCTATCAGGTGAGATCGCATACCCAAAACAGCACCAATATCTGCAATGGTCCAGTGAATCAGTACCAATATTACAGCTACCTCACAATTCCTTTTCACAGTCACCATTATCCCCTGATAATAATATTTCTACAGCCGTTGAATAATTCAGGCGAATTCAAGTTCTAATTATCGGTATTCAAGAAACCTTCTTCCCACTCGTTCAGTAACAGGTTGTCAGATTGTCCTTTTTCCGGCCAAAAAAAAAAAACCCAAAATATGGCCTTTTTTCGTGCTATATACCTAAATTTGGCCTTCTTGAAATTGGTTAGTCTTCAATGTTATATTTTCGGCCTTTTTCTACAATTAGGTTGGCCTTATAAAGCTGCAGTTGATCAGACGTTGGCCTTTTCTCATTTGGAAAACCCGGCAACTCTGTTCAGTAATCCCCTTTTTTCTGGGTTGGGGGACATAACTATCTCCACTAAAGGCATAAACAAACATATTTAACTTTGTGTTGCTTGTTCAAAATTGAAAATGGAATTCTATGAATTATAAAGATGAAATACCATCTGCTTGTGGTGTACATTCACAGACTTAGGAATATAAGTTTGCTGAGAGAGAGAGAGAGAGAGAGAGAGAGAGAGAGAGAGAGAGAGAGAGAGAGAGAGAGAGAGAGAGAGAGAGAGAGAGAGAGAGAGAATTTGGTTGTCTTTTTTTTGGCATCGCTGACTTATTTTAAGCAAAGAGGGTGACGATCTATCTTCTGGAGACAAGAGGTGATCCTGCTATCTGATTGGTTAGAATGATCTTGTCCAACCAATCAGCTATCAGGAAACTTTTCCGAGCTAAAAGGGCACCCCAGTGAGTCTGTGCAAATCTGCCTCACTAAAATGAATTGACTATAGTTGGCTGCCAACTGGTTTATTTAATTTTTCTCTTCGTTCAAAACGACGAGTTGATCTAGATTTGAATCTAGGCGTTTGTATAAACTAGGTGATTATACAAACTAGATTTATCCTGAGTTCTTAACATGATACCAATTCATTCTAAAATACCTCCTAGAGGTCGATGACCTTTGATACCGAGACATATACATAAAAGAAATGAAGATAAACAACACAAAAGGCGTGCAATGGCCTTACCCTTGACAATGGATTAAACTACCATGAATAGTAATTTAAAAAAAAATAATAGCAACAGTAACAAAGCATTGGGAGGTATTCATAAAAATGAAGGATATCCTTGTAAGCATAAGGTAATCATTGTGAATATGAAAAGAAAGGTTTCGGGAGCGCTTAGTTACATTTAGGAACTTGTAAGATTTCTTTTGTGCTGTCAAGATAAGAAAGAGTTTAGTATTTATAATACGTATGTAATGCCCTGTTTTTACTTGTATTTAATTAAGTTTACGCATCAGAAAGAACACAGACGCCGCCGCGCCTTACCCAAAGCCTCGCTGGCGACATCTATCCCCCACCCCTTGCATTAGAAGTTCTTTGACCTCTTATTAGCTCCCCCACCCCTTGCATTAGAAGTTCTTTGACCTCTTATTAGCTCCCCCACCCCTTGCATTAGAAGTTCTTTGACCTCTTTTTAGCTCCCCCACCCCTTGCATTAGAAGTTCTTTGACCTCTTTTTAGCTCCCACACCCCTTGCATTAGAAGTTCTTTGACCTCTTTTTAGCTCCCCCACCCATTGCATTAGAAGTTCTTTGACCTCTTTTTAGCTCCCCCCACCCCTTGCATTAGAAGTTCTTTGACCTCTTTTTAGCTCCCCCACCCCTTGCATTAGAAGTTCTTTGACCTCTTATTAGCTCCCCCACCCCTTGCATTAGAAGTTCTTTGACCTCTTTTTAGCTCCCACACCCCTTGCATTAGAAGTTCTTTGACCTCTTATTAGCTCCCCCACCCCTTGCATTAGAAGTTCTTTGACCTCTTTTTAGCTCCCACACCCCTTGCATTAGAAGTTCTTTGACCTCTTTTTAGCTTCCTCACCCCTTGCATTAGAAGTTCTTTGACCTCTTTTTAGCTCCCACACCCCTTGCAGTAGAAGTTCTTTGACCTCTTTTTAGCTTCCACACCCCTTGCATTAGAAGTTCTTTGACCTCTTTTTAGCTCCCACACCCCTTGCAGTAGAAGTTCTTTGACCTCTTTTTAGCTTCCACACCCCTTGCATTAGAAGTTCTTTGACCTCTTTTTAGCTTCCACACCCCTTGCATTAGAAGTTCTTTGACCTCTTTTTAGGTCCCACACCCCTTGCATTAGAAGTTCTTTGACCTCCTTTTAGCTCCCACACCCCTTGCATTAGAAGTTCTTTGACCTCTTTTTAGCTCCCACACCCCTTGCATTAGAAGTTCTTTGACCTCTTTTTAGCTCCCCACACCTTGCATTAGAAGTTCTTTGACCTCTTTTTAGCTCCCACACCCCTTGCATTAGAAGTTCTTTGACCTCTTTTTAGCTCCCACACCCCTTGCATTAGAAGTTCTTTGACCTCTTTTTAGCTCCCACACCCCTTGCATGAGAAGTTCTTTGACCTCTTTTTAGCTTCTACACCCCTTGCATTAGAAGTTCTTTGACCTCTTTTTAGCTCCCATACCCCTTGCATTAGAAGTTCTTTGACCTCTTTTTAGCTTCCACACCCCTTGCATTAGAAGTTCTTTGACCTCTTTTTAGCTCCCACACCCCTTGCATTGGAAGTTCTTTGACCTCTTTTTAGCTCCCACACCCCTTGCATTAGAAGTTCCTTGACCTTTCTTTAGCTCCCCCACCCCTTGCATTAGAAGTTCTTTGACCTCCTTTCAATTCCCACACCCCTTGCATTAGAAGTTCTTTGACCTCTATTTAGCTTCCCCACCCCTTGTATTAGAAGTTTTTTTACCTCTTTTTAGCTCCCACACCCCTTGCATTAGAAGTTCTTTGACCTCTTCTTAGCTCCCAAACCCCTTGCATTAGAAGTTCTTTGACCTTTTTTTAGCTCCCACACCCTCTGCATTAGAAGTTCTTTGACCTCTTTTTAGCTCCCACACCCCTTGTATTAAAAGTTCTTTGACCTCTGTTTAGCTTCCCCACCCCTTGCATTAGAAGTTCTTTGACCTCTTTTTAGCTCCCACACCCCTTGCATTAGAAGTTCTTTCACCATCTTTTTAGCTCCCCCACCCCTTGCATTAGAAGTTCTTTGACCTCTTTTTAGCTCCCCCACCCCTTGCATTAGAAATTCTTTGACCTTTTTTTAGCTCCCACACCCCTTGCATTAGAAGTTCTTTCACATCTTTTTAGCTCCCACACCCCTTGCATTAGAAGTTCTTTGACCTCTTTTTAGCTCCCACACCCCTTGCATTAGAAGTTCTTTGACCTCTTTTTAGCTCCCCCACCCTTTGCATTAGAAGTTCTTTGACCTCTTTTTAGCTCCCCCACCCCTTGCATTAGAAATTCTTTGACCTCTTCTTAGCTCCCAAACCCCTTGCATTAGAAGTTCTTTCACATCTTTTTAGCTCCCACACCCCTTGCATTAGAAGTTCTTTCACATCTTTTTAGCTCCCACACCCCTTGCATTAGAAGTTCTTTGACCTCTTTTTAGCTCCCACACCCCTTGCATTAGAAGTTCTTTGACCTCTTTTTAGCTCCCCCACCCCTTGCATTAGAAATTCTTTGACCTCTTCTTAGCTCCCAAACCCCTTGCATGAGAAGTTCTTTGACCTCTTTTTAGCTTCCCCACCCCTTGCATTAGAAGTTCTTTGACCATCTTTTTAGCTCCCCCACCCTTTGCATTAAAAGTTCTTTGACCTCTTTTTAGCTTCCCCACCCCTTGCATTAGAAGTTCTTTGACGTCTTTTTAGCTCCCACACCCCTTGCATTAGAAGTTCTTTCACATCTTTTTAGCTCCCACACCCCTTGCATTAGAAGTTCTTTGACCTCTTTTTAGCTCCCACACCCCTTGCATTAGAAGTTCTTTGACCTCTTT
>NC_090751.1:25597525-25600025 GCF_036898095.1 Palaemon carinicauda | reverse complement strand
GCAAATACCATAATGACACACACACACACACACACACACACACACACACACACACACACACACACACACACACACACACATATATATATATATATATATATATATATGTATATATATATATATATATATATATATATATATATATATATATATATATATATATATATTTATATGTGTGTGTGTGTGTGTGTTCTTTATGCTTTTCTTTCTAATGAAATTATATGATAAAGACATAGTTTTGTAGAAACAGTGCTGTAGTGAATAAAGGATGAAGAAAAGGAATAATTATCGTTCATTAAACCAAATGGTTACGCCTAAAAGCTGAGGAAATATGAAGTGTGCTGCAGGAAACCCATTGATGCCACTAATGCTATCGCCTTCATGAAAATTATATATATATATATATATATATATATATATATATATATATATATATATATATATATATATACTGTGTATATATATATATATATATATATATATATATATATATATATATATATATATATATATATATATGTGTGTGTGTGTATATATGTATATGTGTATATATTGTATATACATACACACACACACACACATATATATATATATATATATATATATATATATATATATATATATATATATATATATATATATATATATATATATACACTGTAGATATATATATATATATATATATATATATATATATATATATATATATATATATATATATATATATATATATATATATATATATATATATATATATATATGTATATATAATGTGTGTGTCTACGTGTATGTATGTATATAGGCCTAGATTGTGTTTGTTTTATTTGAAGATGACAAATATTGGTCTACCAACTTCGTCTTTTCCAATTAATAGAACAAAACCACATGCCGAGGAGTCACAAAGAAATCTTGAAAGCGTTATTACGAGAAATGAACGATTCGTTGATGACACAACGATGACGTCATCCTGCCAAGACTGGGCAGAGGAAGAAGAACGCATCGAAGGGGGGCCCAACGCAAGTGGGCCAGTCGTGCGTTGAGTGTTGTTGGTTGAACACAGTCCCAGCTGTGCAGGTGAGTCTAGGTGTAAACAGATAAGCTAGTCTGGTTGGGTTGTCCTAAGTATTTTTCATGCTTGATTTTCATCAGTTAAATGTGAACCTACACGCCGGTATTTATCGTAGATAATGTTTTTTTTTTTTTTCATGAGTTTTGTTATAATTATTGTGGTGTAAGTTGAAAAAACAGTTTTGTGGTCAATGTAGGATTTAAGGGGTCTTGAAAGTTTTTCCTGACAGTTTTCGAGTCTCTCTCTCTCTCTCTCTCTCTCTCTCTCTCTCTCTCTCTCTCTCTCTCTCTCTCTCTCTCTCTCTCTCTCACACATAAAGAATGTTCGAATTTGTAAGGATTGACTAATCTGCAACAGAATTATGTAAGCATGAACTTACAATAGGCTTTTTAAAGCGACTGCGTGAGTTTTTGTTTATTCCTGAACTTCAAAAGTGCAGATTCTTCTGTTGAACTTACTGTCTCAAGTCTCGTTTTGTAGTTTAAAGTATTCTATTTTAACTGTTTATTACTTTCCATATAGTTTATTTATTTCCTCTTTTCCTTTCCTCACGGGGCTATTTTACCCTGTTGGAGCCCTTGACCTTATAGCATCCTGCTTTTCCAACAAGGGTTGCAGCTTAGCTAGTAATAATAATACTAGACTGCCTTTCACCAGACTACAAAGATGCTATAGACACCCCATTATACTTTCTCGACTGTTACCTTTACTAACGAGGTTGGAAGGAGATTATGTTTATGGGTTTAAAGGCCACTCAAGAATGGCAGAGGCAAGGGACAGTGACATTGCTCTATCAAGCAGGACAATGCCCTAGAGACTGACCATATTACATATGATCAGCTCCCCAAGCCCCATCTCCACCCAGTGGCTGCTGATGACTCAGCAGATAGACCTATAGGCTCCCCAAAACACCCCATGCATAGCTCCCAATGATGGTGAGGATGCAGCGATCAAAGGAACTAACGAGTCTGAGCGGGACTCGAACCCCAGTCTGGCAATCACCAGGAAAGGACGCTACCTCCAGTCCACCACAACCTGGGATTTTGTTTGTTGTTCTGTTGATGGCTGGTCCGAAATGATCACACTTGAGGGAGATTTGGTTATTTTTGTTTTTACTATTGAATGTTGGGTTACTGTTGCTATATATATTTCTTTAATTACTTTTCATGGAAGTTTAATCCATTGTCAAGGGTAAGGCCATTCCACGGCTTTTCTGTTGTTTATCTTCATTTCTTTTATGTAAATGTCTCGGTATCAAAGGTCATCGACCTCTAGGAGGTATTTTAGAATGAATTCGAATCATGTTAAGAACTCAAGGATAAATCTAGTTTGTATAATCACTTACTTTATACAAACGCCTAGATTCAAATGTAGATCAACTCGTTTTGAACGAAGAGAAAAATTAAATAAACCAGTTGGCAGTCAACTCTA